>NC_142601.1:7215572-7529087 GCF_041222555.1 Hakea prostrata
GATCATGTCCAAAAATCAATCATAATAGGTTTGTAACAAAGAGGTTAGGGTTTCATCATAACATATGGCTCATGAAGGTTATGATCACGGAGAGAGGGATGTTGTTATCAGAAATAACAGAATCATAGGAAATCTGTTTTGTTACAACATTACCCATAGTTTCCCCCTGGTTACAGAGGTTTCCAATCTGGTTGTTTCTTTTTTCTGGTTGATCTGATGATGATCTAGATCTCGATGGATAGATCTGGATGTTTCGATGCATCATCTTCTTCCCGATCTCAATCAAGCAACGAGAAAGAATAATTAGAAATCCTAATTAGGTTAAACATGGATCATGAGAAATATGTGATCGGATAAGATTAGAGATGATGGTTACAATTTTGTAAAAAAACACATTATTGCTTTACAGATCAAACTGGTTCTTGGTTTATCCGGGTTGTTTCCCCTTTTTGCTCCCATGGTTGGCCCTGAGTATTGTGACAATAAACAAATAGTATCGTTTGGTTAACACAAATATCACCCAAGAAGGAAACCATCAGATTCACTCATGGGAAAGAGAAACAGATCACTCGGTGTTAGTTTCCCAGATAAAACAATGGGTTTCATATTGGTTCCTCTCATGGGTTGTTACCTCCCATGGGTTACCCATAATTAATTCTCACAAACAACCCAAGATAGATAAAGGAACATCTCTTGTATTTCTTGGATTGGAGGGTCTACTATGGGATCGTTCTCATTGTGGGGATTCAAATCATACATTGGGTTATTAACAGAATCCGTGTTCCCCGACTAGGAGATGTTCCCCTTAGGCAGATTTATAATCGTTTTGGGGAGGGTCCTGATTAATAGAAAATAGGGTTGCCAATTGTTCCAAAGAAAACAAGGATCAACTCCTCAATCATGAGGACACAGGAAGGTCTGGTAATATTGGCCTTCCCCACATATAAGTGGTGGAATTGGAAGTATCTTAGAGCTTTGGTGGATCAATTCGATCATCCCTTGGCTTCAGATCTGGTGTTGGGGAATTCACTCTAGGGCTAAAAGAATTAAAGAAGAGGTCATCACTGTGTAATACCCTTCTCATGATCGAAATCAGTAGAAGAAGATGAATTAAGAGACGTTGCATCCAACCTTTTGAAGAGACCGTGAGAATCCGTCTGGGATCTTTCTTGCTTCGAGGGAGGTTCTGGGCTTACCCCGTTCTCCAAGGCTTAGAAATAGATTGGGTAAAACACTTGGAGTTCCCCTTTTATAGCACAAAGAGTTCAAGGTTCTGGGTTTCACCAACCGCCACCGCCTGTTGGTTGTTGGTTGCCAAAGAGGAAGTTCAAAGGTCGATCCCACACTATCAAGAGGTTTAGAAACTGGTGGGATAGTTTACCACTAAATTAAAAGAAATAAAGCTTTTGAAAACCTTCAAAACAGATATTTACCAAAATGCCACTGCCGACCTTATTCAAAATAGGGATTTAATGGGCCTAACTTCAATATTTTGGATGGGCTTCTTTCAACACTCGTACTACTTCCTAGTATGGAGGGAAGTCTTCAAACGGTCCAACTAAGCTTTAGGTCCATCAACCAATTCTTCTTCACAAATAAATAGTTCAACACCAAATCAAGTAAGGTTTCCATAAGGAAACACTATCATCAATATCCATGTGTTTTGGGTCAAACACCATATCTTCTACTAAGATGGCCCACAAAGACATCTTCCTAAGATTTTAAAAGATAGTAAAACTGAAATCACGGTCAAACTTCAAAGTCAACATTAAACAAACCCGCTTCCGCCCCGGGCTGGCGTTTGGGCTAGGTGTTACACATATGCAATCTCAATATGATAGCTCTTTTGACGAATGTCTTTGAAACTTAATAAGTTTCTTTGAGACTTACTATAAAATAATGCATCATTGATTACAATTTAGTTCTCTTAAGTAACAGTAAATTAACTATTCCAGAGCCTTCAATCAATTTTGTACTACCAGTTTTATGAACTTTAGCTTCCTCCATTTTCAAATAAGAGAAATATTTTTTATCTTTTAGTATAGTATACATCATAACACTATTTGCAAAACATATATCGTCTTCACTGATCTTAGATCCAATTGAAAATTGAGGGATATCCATATTCTTCATTAAAATGAAACAAAATACATAAAAAAAATATATATATATATGTAAATATATATGTAAAAAATCATAAAGAAATGAATAAAACTAAAAGAAAAAAAAACTAATTGAAAACATAACATTATTTTATTTGAACCCAAATAATATAACCAAATCATCAAATATTGTCTTCAAAGAAATCTGCAACATCTAGATGTGTAATGTCTGTGAAGCCATTAAAATCATCTTCTTTATAAGTAAAATTTGCTTCAATATCAATATTTTGGAAAGTCAAATTTGTCTCCATATTATTTTCCTTCTTTTTAATTGAAGCTTGATAAAGCTTAACAAAATATTCTAGAGTACGACAAACACACAACCAATGGCCTTTCATTCCACTTCGGTAATAAACATTATATTTAATCTTTGAAGAGTTACTTTGAGAATCCTTACGTTTCTCTTGTTTATTTCCATCATAAGGACGATAATAATTCTGTCTTTTTCCCCGTCCACAGCCATGATTATTATTTTGTCTTCTTTCATGCTTATCATGAATTGATGTATTCACTTCAAAGAATGGAACAGAACTATTAGGACGAGCTTCATGATTTTTTATTAATAATTTATTATTTTACTCAGCCACAAGGAGGCATGAGATCAATTCAGAATACTTCTTAAAACCCTTTTCACGATATTGTTGTTGTAATAGCATATTTGAAGCATGAAAAGTTGAAAATGTTTTTTTTAATAAGTCTTCATCAGTAATATTTTCTCCACATAACGAGAACTAATTTTAAAAATTATAGAATTGTACTCGTTTACAGTTTTAAAATCTTGCAAACTCAAGTGCATCCATTCATAGAGAGCTTTAGGTATGATTACCGTCTTTTAATGATCATACATTTCTTTTAAATTAATCCACAATTCAAGTGGATCTTTCTCCGTCAAATATTCTGCTTTCAATCCTTCATAGAGATGATGGCAAAGGAAAATCATGGTTGTCGCCTTATTTTGATTGGATGCTTATTTTTCTTTCAAAATTGCATTTCCAAGACCTTTAACATCAAGTTGGATCTCAGCATCAAGAACCCATGACATGTAATTCTTGCTCGTATTATTAAGGGCCGCAAATTCCAATTTTGTAAGATTTGACATGATGTAAATTAATATAAAATAGGAATAAAAGATAAAATTAAATTTGTTAGGTTTTTTATTAAAATCTATATTATCTATATATTAAGTTTCAAAATTAGTTTTTGCATTTCTTTTATTTAATTGTTTTGTTTGTGTGTGGGACCCTTGAGGTAAGGGTGGTAATGAGGCACTATGAGGTAAGGGTGGTAATGAGGCACCATGAGTAAAGGAGGCCCTTCATGACTTTGGTTATGAGGCTCTTCATGCCATTGGTCATGGGTCTTAAAGGTCTTGGTCATGGTGATGGGTGGGCTAACTTGTGGTGGATTACTCAAATTCTAACTCTTGACCTTTATTTCTCATTTCACTTCTGCCATTCTGGCCTTACCTGGTGGGGGTTGGTCTTTGATGGGTTAAAGCCTTTCATTCCAAAAGTGAATTGAGAGTTACTTCCCCAGTAGTGGGGGGTTAGGTCAAGGGGGTTTATTTCATTAGTGGAGGGGGACAAACCATTGATTCTCCATTGTGGAGTTGATTCTCCCCTTGTGGGGGTGTGGTTTGGGCCTTATCCCAACCTTTCCTTGCTTTGTGTGCTATTGTGACTCTCCTCATTCACATTATTTGTTTCAGTTCATTTCTT
Source organism: Hakea prostrata (assembly GCF_041222555.1). NCBI lineage: Eukaryota > Viridiplantae > Streptophyta > Magnoliopsida > Proteales > Proteaceae > Hakea > Hakea prostrata. Next base: position 7,219,453 of record NC_142601.1, read on the forward strand.
TCTTGAGTTGTCTGTGTTGTGCTCTAACTTTTGGCTCCTTGAGGGCTGAGAACTCCTCATCTTCTGTTGGGGTTGCTTTATCTTGGAGGTGGTGGTGCGGACCCTTGGTAGTGAGTGCATCAATTACCTTAAAGCGGTCGGTGTGACTCAACCTCATCGATCGGTGGTTCGTTCGTTGCTCTTCAGCTCTTGTTTGCTAAAGTCTTCATCTCTCAATTGTTTGCATTTCCTTTTGTATATTTGAAGAATTTGTAATACAATTACCCCAACAAGATTCCATGTAAACATTAAATAATATGTGCATCTTCTAAAGTTTGAAGTAATAAAGAATATTTGAATATAAAAACTAATATGAAAATTTATCTTAAAACACAATTACTTTGAGTGGAGTCGTACACAATTACTTTGAGCTGAATCGTGCACAATTACTTCGACAGAGTTGTGCTCAAAACACAATTACTTCAAGTGGAATAGTATTGATAATGCGTTATAAAAATAAATAAAAAATAAAAAAATATTAGAGACAAAAAAGAAAACTAGAACGAGATCAATCTAACTATTCATTAAGTTAAGTGCATTACATATTTATAGTAGAAATAACATCTTCTCTAATATGAAAATATCAGAGTCTACAAAGAAATACAATCAAAGGCAGGAACACCAAGGATCTAACCATCATTAGGTACCTTACGGGAGGGCGATCATACGGTTAAGGTAATCATTGAACACCAATTAAGCTTCATTACCTCACAGCATCAAGTACGTATACTTAACCTCTATCTATATTTCAAACTCTCAACCCCTTTTGTTCAATTTTCTGACCACACCGGTCAGGTTCATTGTTTTGCAAGTTAGTTCAACTTGCACAAACAACCAAGTTTTTCGAGCAACACTGTCCATTCAACATTAAACACCACAGATACTGTCCCGTTAGAGGCACTAGCCTAGCTCTTCACTAGCCATCCACCACCTTCCTATTTATTTCGAAAATTGCTTGAGTGCCACTCAATTAATGCACAACACTTGTAGCGGTTTAGAATCTCTTAAGATCTCAATATGCACATTAATTGCACAACATTGAAGTCAAGCTCATTTATTTATGTATCCTCTCTAAAGTGTCAAAATCAAGCTTTAATGCTGGACCCAAACTCATCAACCGACGCATTAAAATATGGAGCAGACTTGAATGATGCACATAGAGATAGCAATAACGTTCAACCCTTAAAATAGGGTGTCTGCAAAATCTCTATCCAATCAATGAATAACAACTCTACAATTCTGCAACTACTTCTACTACTTGATCCACGTAATTTAAGAAGTCCAACCTCCAACGAGTGACCAACTCGTCCCTAACTCTGCAACTACTGCTCTACTCTCCCTAAACTTCTCTTCCTCTGGAGCTGTTGAGTATTACTTATCCTCAGATTATAGGGAGTAGGAGCAGAGAACCATTTCACAGATGATGGAGAAAGAGAAGCTGCTTCACCCGATAGGTGAGGCGAACGAGCTGAGCCCATTTGGGTCTCTGTCGAAAGAAGAATTCTACGCACGCCACTCCATCTCTCACTCATCCCAATTCATCACCAACGCCAGGGGCATGAAACTCTTCACCCAGTCCTGGATCCCTCTTCCTCCCAAGAAGGTTCTCGGCATCGTTGCCGTCGTTCATGGTTACACCGGAGAATCAAGCTGGTTCGTTCAGCTTACCTCCACCCTCATCGCCAAGTCAGGCTTTGCCACTTGCGCCATCGACCACCAAGGTCACGGCTTCTCCGAAGGCCTTCGTAACCATATTCCCGATATAAACCCTGTAATCGACGATTGCCTCTCCTTCTTCGACTCTTTCCGCTCTCAGTACCCATCGTCTCTCCCTGCTTTTCTCTACTCCGAGTCACTAGGTGGAGCCATCGCACTCCTCATCTATCTCAGAGGCAAAAACACAAACGCCTTGCGGCCATGGTCAGGCGTCGTACTCAATGGAGCCATGTGTGGAGTGAGCGACAAGATAAAACCTCCATGGCCACTGGAGCATTTCCTGTCACTGGCGGCAGCGTTGATTCCGACTTGGCAGGTTGTGCCCACTAGAGGAACCATCGTGGAATTGTCATTTAAGGAGGAGTGGAAGAGGAAATTAGCAAAGGCATCTCCTAGGCGAACCCCAGGAAGACCTCGAGCAGCCACGGCGAAGGAACTTCTGAGGATTTCAAGTGAACTGCAAGAGAGGTTTGAGGAGGTGGATCTGCCGCTGCTGATTGTTCACGGCGAGGAGGATAAGGTGTGCGATCCTGCCTGCGTGGAAGAGCTGCATCGACGCGCCTCCAGCAATGACAAAACTCTTCGGATATACCCCGACATGTTGCATCAGATCATTGGTGAGCCTCAAGAGAACGTTGATTTGGTCTTTGGCGAGATCGTCGACTGGCTCCGCATAAGGGCCGCCGCCGGCGAAACACTCGTAGCTGCTCCGCCTACATCACCACCGTTTTCCGCGTAGTACAACCACGCTGAGGCTGAGTCGTCTTGAACTGCTTCACTTTGTAACATTGAACTTTTAAAGTCCTTAAATGTAAAATAAAAAAGTTAAAATTGTACGTTTTTTCCTTTTTCTAATCAGAAACCTAGGATTGAAAATTCTCAGTGGTTGAAATGATATAAGGATATTTTGGTCTAATTTTTGTTTGGTTTTTATTGGATAACAACAAGGTTAAAGTATTAGTCTTTGAGTATTGTATGGGTTAAGTGATTTTAAGCGACGTATTGCCTCATATTGCGCATTATATGGTATTGGTTAAAGTATTAGTCTTTGAGTATTGTATGGGTTAAGTGATTTTAAGCGACGTATTGCCTCATATTAGGTATATGGTATTGCTTGATGTATTTTAGTGCAATCTAATAGAGAAATGTATCGATATGTATCGTAGCAATTGTATCCAAATATAAATATGTATCGATAAATACCGCCTCACATCGTGAGATATTTATAACCTTTGAGCACCACAGGAAGGCAAATGCAAGATGTCAATCTTTTTGGGTTAAAAATAATTTGAGTTGAAATGCAGGTCCAAGTGAAAATTATCCAAGAAAAAGAGAGGCATTTGGAATTTTGGAGAAATTTTTGGGATTTAAATAAAAATAGTTTCGATTTTTATGAACCCGTTTGATAACTCATCAGGTGTTTCTACTAGCAGTTTCAAGCATTTTTACTTTCAAAAATGTATTTTTAAAAGTAGAAATTTTGAAATTCATAATAAAATTTAGAGAAAATTATAGATTGCACGCTTTAGTGGGGCTTAAACTTTGAATTGCAGGCTTTAGTGCCCTAAATTACAAGTTATACACTCCTAACGTTCCATCTAATATTCTATTAAATCATTAGTAAAATAACTATATTACCATCATCCTAATAATGACCATATTATCCTTAGTTCAAATTTGAATGTGCAATTACTCAAATACAAGGTGCGAATTGTCGGCGAACTTCGCCGTTCGCTAGCTGCCGAAACAAGCGAAACGGCAAAATCTTGGTGAGATTTCGTTGATAGTTCTTAAATAGGTTCGTTGGCAGTTAAGCCCATTCTGAATCTTCTGATCTATATATTTTGTTCCTTTTTCTTCACAAAGTAGGTACATCAAAATCCAAAACCAGAAGGGGAAGATGATTAATGAGAAACAATTAGATTTTTGAAAATTTGTTCTCCATTTCATAAGATCTCTACAAAGCAGATGTGGTCATAGTGCCTCAGCAACTGCTGAGGCACTATGACCACATCTGCTTTGAGCCGCTACAAAACCATCATTATAGTCCCACATGATGCACCCTTTACCTCCTTTATATGAAGAACTATCCCATGATCCATCAGCGAAAATTTGAAAGAGAGCAAGTTCTTAAAAAACGATATGACTAGGCCTTGGATGAGGATCCCCATGAGCCCTTTAAAGATCCATAATGTGAGATTGTATATCTGCACATAAATAAGAGAAAGTAGTCATTGTATGAATTATGGATGCATCAATCCTTCTAAAAAGTGCATCATTCCTAGTATTCCATATACACCAAGCTAATCACTCCACATCTGATTCACTAGGGTTAAATTTTCACAACCATTGAATTTTATTTTGATAAAATCCATTTAATCAAATAAATTTGTCTCTAAAAAATCAAATGTATTAATACGGAGGGGAGATAGTCTCCAACACTCTTTTGCATGATGACAAAAAAACAAAGCATGACATACATTCTCCGAATCATGACCACAAATTAGACATAGAAGGTAAGTGAAACATTTTTCAAGAAGAAGGAGCTTTCAATTGCAATAGCTTCATATGAGGATCGCCACAAAAATTGTTTAATCTTTGGAAGAGTAGGAATCTGCTAAATAATTTTCCAATATATTGAAGATGGGGAAGAAGAAGCAACATTACCTTGATCATCAGCCATATCTAAGCATTGATAATAAGCAGACTTCATAGTGAACTTACCATCCTTTGTTTTGTCCTATATCCAAGAGTCTAGAGTATTAGGAGATAATAAAGGGATTGTTAAAATAGCTTGAACCTCACATGGAGAAAATAGAGACTGAAGTAAAGGTAACTTTCAATGGCAAGTATCCCAATCAATAAGCTCTTGCACCCATATTGGACTATGTCCCAAAGGAGCACTACTAATGCTATGAAAAGGCAAAAGACAAAACAGGCCCTAAGGCTGAGCATTACATCAAAGCAAACTAAACGTAAACTATTTCTTTTTTTTTTCGTGTGAATGGGAGTTCAGCTAAATAGTCATCACGGATATTCACAAGAGTGCAGTGCCCAATGCGGTCAAATATGTTACAAAGAATGTTGAGATTTAAAGTTTGATTTTAAGTGGAAAAAAAAAAAAAAAACTATTTTTGTGATAGTTATTTAGCATATACCCATTCATTTCCAAAAGCCCAGTTCAAACACTTCTCAAATCCCACCATTTCCCTACCATTCCCTTTCCTCCATCAAGTGTATGAACTGGTTTGAAGAGTGTTTGAACTAGATTTTTAGAAATGGGTGGCTGTTAAGCTATACGGGTTTCACAGATTTTTCTTTTCTTTTTTCCCCACTTTAAGTCAGTTCTAATCTCAATTTTTTATTTAAACTTCACGTGTCACACTGTGGCATTGCACTGTTGTGCATAATAGAGGGATGTGCTCGTGCACAACAAATAATTTATATCCATAGATTTCAATCTACAATGGGACTTCTCAATTTAACGACCATCAATAGAACTATTGACACAGTTTAATCTATCATTTATACGTGACTAATTCAAATGAGAGGATATCAATGAAGATGTAAAACCATGCATACATCTATATAATTTCATGAAAACCAAGGCAGATTTTCTCCATTAAAAGATTAATAAAGGACTAGAATAGGCTAAGTCCTCTAGAAGAATCAAGATCCTATTATGATATTCCTTCCACCACATATTTAAGAAGAAAATTAATTCTATAATCTAAATAGTCCATGGTATGGTTTCCACACCTTAAAGGTGGGATCGTTGCCTCGAGGTATAGGGTTGATATCTTGTGAAGCAACCCTTTGGATTATAGATCAGGCGGTAGTCCCCCTCAAGGGTCATAGCTAGATCCAACGGCAATAAAATATTATCTTTTACTTTTTTCGATAATGAAATAAATTGCTTATTTCCCATTGGGTGGTATCGATCATTTTTTGACGTTTTTTCTCCACACAATAAATATGAAATATATGAGAGACCTATCACGTGTACCAGGGTCTCACTTTTGAATTATTTTATTAATATTCAAATATACATTTTAAACCTATTGTATCATGACACGTCATTGACACTCCAATCACCATAGGCCACGTGGCCTTCGCCAACGGGAGAGTTTCTTCTTTCCTAATGGCGAAACTCGTGAGAGTGGGACTAGCATAGTAAGGTAAGCCCAATTCCCAATGTCAGATCGTGGACGGTGGGCTCGCCGCATTTTCACCTTACCCTCGAGTCCGAGTCCGGTACTCAGGGTACTCAAATCTCGGGTCTTAGCTTAAAACCCTTAGAATTTCATTTTCTCTATCTCCCTCTCCCCGATTTGTTCGAAATCCGAATCGCAATGTCGACTCGATTCCTACTCTTTCTCTCCATCGCAGCGCTTCTGATCTCCCATGGTATCTTCTCTGCATCTGCAGCTCCCTCCAAGGATTCGTCTAAGAAAGACGAAGATCTCGAAGAAGATCTTAGTTTCCTCGAGGAAGATGACGAAAAAATTCTCACTGATACACATTCTGATTTAGATCCAGATTTCTCCAGTTATGAAGGTGATGAAGATTTGGACAATTTTGAGGATTTTGACGAAACATACTCCGATCACGAGTCGAATTCACAGTCGGCGGTTGACGAGAAGGATGTTGTTGTGTTGAAAGAGGGCAATTTTAGTGATTTTTTGGAGAGTAATCGATATGTGATGGTTGAATTCTATGCCCCGTGGTGTGGACACTGCCAGGCTCTTGCTCCGGAATACGCCGGAGCTGCGACGGAGTTGAAGGGAGTGGCGGCACTAGCTAAGGTGGACGCGACTGAGGAGAATGATTTGGCGGAGAAGTATGATGTGCAGGGGTTTCCGACGGTGATCTTCTTCATCGATGGCATTCACAAGACGTACCAGGGCCCCAGAACCAAGTAAAGATTTTGATTTTTTTGCTGTTCTGTTTGCTTAATTCTTAGATATTTATTTCAATTCAGATTATATAAGCTTCCGTGCTTGAAGTGACGTCATTTTATTTCAGATTTCACTTGGGTAGTTAGCTTCTGAGCTAATATCTGACTACTTGTTTATTCCACTGGGTTGTCAGTGTTCGACTAACCCGAAATCGAGAAAATCATCTTCAATTGAACCACTGAATCATGATCTATAGATACAAGTTTCGTTAATCATAATTTTGTACCATTAAAATTGTCCGTCAATGAAATGAGGAATAAGGATGTATACAGATTAAATAGTTATAATGAGAACTCAGTTTGATTATTATTATTATTATTATTATTATTATTATTATTATTATTTTTTAATCTTTAATGTGCATGTGTAGCTTATGTTGTTTACACCTTCATCTGTTTGCGCAATTGTGCTGTTTCAGTAATAATGACTGAAATAGGAATTTGGTTTTAGGTCGGCCTACTCAACTAGTATGTTTCAATCAACCTCAAACACAGCCTCCCATCGCCCCCGGGGGAAATGAAAAGGGAAAATAAAAAGACTTCCCTGTTATTAAGGGCATATGCAATTTTCTGGTTTGGAAATGTTAATATCATTTTGAGTAACTGACTTGGAAAAGCTAATATCATTGTAATTAACTTATACTTCCTAAGTGAGCACTTCCAAATACATGCTTATTTCCCTCTGTTTCTTTAACTGAGCTACACCATCAGGGTTTGGTGAGTAATCTAACTCAATTGATGGATGAATATTGATTATAATGCAACTCATTGGTAGCAACCTTTGGTTGTGGCCTTTGATCGTTGTTTCTATATTTAGCATCATTTGCGTTTGAAATTGCTAACAGAGTGTCACCTATTTTTTCATTTAACGGGGATTACCTAGCATTTGTTGCTCATTTTTCCTCCAGTATAACATTGTTGTCTGACCTATTAATTGTTCCTCTGTGACATTCTTGTTGTTTTTGTAATCCTTGAGTGGATAAAAATCATTTGATGCTTTGACAATTAGGTACCAATTGAGTGCTGTGGGAAGAACTGATGATTTCCTAACGGCTGCATTACTTGGACTCAAGTTGTAGAAATGATATACCTACTCATGTATATGTGAGCTAATGGTCTAAAACTTAACATGTCAGTTTTAAACCATACATTGATGGAAAGGATTTTAGAACTTAATTGGAAGCATCCAAGTTCATGGATTCATCTGTTAACACCCCTCCCCTTTTTCTTTCTTATAACTGCATGTAGTTGTGCATGATAGTTGCATCTTTTGTACATATAACTTATATCTCACGGATTTTTTTTTTAATTTTTTTTATTTATTTCTTATTTTTTTTAGTTGTAACAGGAAAATTCTTAAAATTTGGAAGGGAAAATAAAACACGGAGAGAAGATGCCCTGACAAACAACCAAAACAGCTTCACGCCACTAACTAACGAATGAAAAAAGAATAAAAAATTCTAGCTAGAATAAAAATTTTGCTCATTGTTGATCAACTCTCTATTGTCTTAAAGTTTTGCCTTCCAATCAGCTCTGCTTAAGGCCATGCCTATGCTATGCATATCGTTTCTCACCACTTCTCTTATGGTTATTTTAGGTTTGCCCCTTGCTCTTCTAATTCCTTCAGTCTAGATTAAATCACTTCTCCATACAAGGGCATTAACAAGCCTCGGTTGAATGTGGCTATACCACCCCACCTCAAACGACTTTCTTATAGCTTATCACTTATCGGAGCTACACTCAGATCAGCTCTAATATGTCCATTTTTTATCTTATCCTTCCTAGTTTTGCCATTCATCCATATTAGCATCCTCATTTCTGCTACACTGAGTTTATCTATATGATGCTTTTTAATAGTCCAATACTCAGCACCATACATCCTTACTAGTCGAACAACCGTCCTATAGAATGTTGTCTTGAGCTTTAAGGGAATACATCGATCACACAAGACCTTGGATGCACCTATCCACTTTATCAACCCTATTCTAATTCTTTGGGAAACATCATCCTCATATCATTATTATCCTCATTATTATAATTTTTTATTTTTTTTGGGGTGGGGGTGAGATTGGCATACTGCTTTTAGAACTTTATTCACTTAGTTTCTAAGTTTATATAAGTTCTAAATCAATTTTGAGGCAATCTTGATTAGTTGATATGAAAATTTTTGAATTAATATTCTAGTGGAGATCTTACAAGGAACTATTGGATACTTGATTATTTTACTATGTGAGACCTGGTTTCAGTGCAGGTGGATAATTTGTTTCACAAATGTACTTAAATGGTGAAGGCTGATTTGTTCATTTGATTCTGCAGAGATGCTATCGTTACTTGGATTACAAAGAAGACTGGACCTGGTATATCCAATATAACCACGGTAGAGGATGCAGAACGGGTGTTAAACACTGAAGATAAACTCGTTGTGGCTTATCTTGATTCTCTTGTGGTAATTCCTTACACTTTCTCCATGTTTTTTTTGCTGTCAGCAAATGATGTACTTGTCTTACAACATTTTAGATTACCTGAATCTTTTCCCTTTTCTTTTATGCCTTTGCTTTTGAAGAATGTTTTGACACCCCGTTTCTAGTTGTCCATCAGTGGAGTGGTTATCTCTAATTAGCATTATGCTTGATTTTTGAAAAGAAGCAGGACATCCATGTGTCATTAAATCTGATATTGGTTGAATAGTTTCTTCATTAGATTCTTAAGCTCAACTCTGATCAAACTGCCTGCTATTTCTTATAACAGAGTCTACATTTGTTCCTCCAATGCCATCATCCATCTGTATAACATTACAAGTGTTGTAAATTCTATTTGACAAGCTTCATTGCAATGATGATTCCTTGAGTAAAGAGATCCATTAAACCCCCTTTGTTGCTAAACAACTGCAACTTCCTCCATCTGTAGGAATGAGTCACATGTCATTTTAATTGAATTGGATATATATATTTTTTTAACCAGATCATTTACTCCAATTTTTGGAACTTGATGATTAACATGGAGTTCCTCTGAGGTTCAGTTAGATATTGAAGTCATAAGAGCCACAAACTGCTCAGTTAGCCTGAATTATTGAGTTCCAATTTTGAGATTGTGAACATTCATTTGGTTCCAGGTTATTGTTTACACATCTGAATGATATAATTGAATTTCCTACTTTTTACCATGATCATGGGTCACTTATCAACTTGATTTCTCAAATAACATTAGGGTCCAGAAAGTAATGAGCTTTCTGCTGCGTCCAAAGTTGAAGATGATGTTAACTTCTACCAAACTGCCAGTCCTGATGTAGCAAAGCTGTTCCACATTGACCCCGAAGTTAAACGTCCTGCTCTGGTGTTGCTGAAGAAAGAGGCAGAAAAACTGAGCCACTTTGGTTGGTCCTCTTAATGACTTTGTATGTGTTATATGCTTTAAACTGTTGATTCATCAAAATCCTTAGTTCTTGGCTTTTTATTTCTACAGACGGACAATTTACCAAATCCGGGATAGCTGATTTTGTGTTTGCTAACAAGCTTCCTTTAGTGACTACATTCACTCGGGAAAGTAGTGCTCTGATTTTTGAAAGTCCAATAAAGAAACAGGTAACTGAATGTTCTGCTTACAGCTCTTATCTTAAAAACTCAATTCCTTCCTGGATAGGTGGATATTTGTCCCATGGTTGACATGTCAGTTGGTTTTTTTTTCTTCTTTCTATCAGCTGTTGCTGTTTGCCATGTCAAAGGATTCAGAAAGGATTCTTCCAGTATTTCAGGAGGCAGCAAAAATTTTCAAGGGGAAGGTAATTTCAGACTACTTGAAGAATTTGTTCATCCTGTCGCTTGAGTTTTAGTTAACATCAGTTTTACCACCATATTTCAAGGCGGCTTTTAGATTTGATTTTTGTCTCGGATGATCTTCTGATTGAGTTGGAACATGTCCGACCAATTTAACCAACTGAATGATGAGTTGTCAGGGAGTTATTTAGCAAGCTTGCCAATTCAAATTGATCTATCTTAAGTGTAATTTACGTAAGCTAAGATGTTTGGCATTTATCATCACAAATGTGACTTCTGTTGATGCAATGTTCCACTATTTATAAGCCAAAACATAAACGTCTTGCCTAAGATTCATTCTGGTGTTTTTGATTCTGCAGCTTTTATTTGTACATGTTGAAATGGATAATGAAGACGTTGGGAAACCGGTTTCGGAATTCTTTGGTGTTGCTGGAGATGGTCCACATGTAACTTTATCTTCTTTCTTTATCTTGGCAGTTTTATATTAATGGAGATAAAGGCTAGTCATGGAGGATCTTGGTTAACAACTGTAATATGACATTTGATTGTCTACAGGTTCTTGCTTACACTGGAAATGATGATGCTAAGAAGTATATATTGAATGGTGAAGTGACCCTAGACCGTATTAAGGTTGAAACACCTAAAAACTTTTAATACTCTTTACCCCCGTGTGTGGTATATATAATTTCATGTACATTTAGACATTCCACTCTACATAAAACACAGTTTGCTCCTAAATTCCAAATATACTTGATGTGATATATATTTTCTAACTGCTATAATACTCTCCTGTTGTCTGTCAGGCATTTGGGGAGGATTTCCTTGAAGACAAGCTTAAGCCTTTCTATAAGTCAGATCCAATTCCTGAGACTGTAAGTTATAATGTTTTAGTGTTTTGATCTTGAACTCCATCTCTTCACCCTGAACCCACTTTGTTTCATATGTATTTTTTGTCAGAATGACGGAGATGTGAAGGTAGTAGTTGGAAATAACTTTGATGAGATTGTGTTAGATGAGTCAAAGGATGTTCTCCTTGAGGTAGTAATCTGTCTGCATGGTTAAATATGGAAGCTTTTTAAACTTCTTTTTTCCCTTTTGAATTTTATGTTATAATGGACATGATTTTGAATTCTTGCTATGTACCAGCTCTATGCACCATGGTGTGGGCACTGTCAATCACTGGAGCCCATTTACAACAAACTTGCCAGGCATCTGCGGGGTATCGACTCTCTAGTCATTGCCAAAATGGATGCAACCACCAATGAGCACCCAAGAGCAAAGGTCTTGATCATGGATTTTAAATTATAATGAGTTGTTTATTATGCAATTGTTAAGTCCACTGCCTTGAAGTTTGTAGAAGGGAAAACCCTAAAATTATATTTGCATCCTCATGCTATGGTTTCTTAGTTGAATTGGGATAAATAGCATGCTAATCTCTGTTCTGACTTTAGTCTCAACACAATGCATATGATTTAGTTATTGATTTAACAAAGGAAAAGTCACTCTGTGTAACCAGAATGGGGTTGGCGCTTGGTGTCTATCTCCACAATTGAAACGGCCTTGATGTGCTACCATGTATGATACTGTTTTGTTGCACCTAATTGGTGTGCTACTCCATGCGTGGTCGCTCAGAGAATCCCCTCCCTTCACTGAAAAACTACTTAGCAATGACAGTCGTTTTCAAGAATATGCCATTTAAGAATAGTTTTCTGTCGATGACGGCCTTAGTATGTGGTCATGAATTTACAAGAGTTGAAATGTACTGCCATTCATCATGTTGCTATTTTCTCTATTCCAAACATGTCCTATGCCATGTTTTATCTACTTTATGGATTTGCATTTCATATTTATTGTTTTCATTAGTATCAATTTCTAGTATGATTAGTACTTCCGTGGCACCATATGAACTGCTTTACACTACGCTTGTCCTAACTGTCATTGGCATCACCATTTTCATTGGTATATCTATTGCTCAACTCTAGTAGTAAGGAGCCTCATCTCATCTGTCCTGAAAAACTCCGGTGGTCTCATTTGAATTGGACCTTTGTGTTGGGGAAGCACCAGAATGGCTCACTGGCACCTTCTTTGTAAATTGATTGAAAATCTTCCTTTGACAGACTCTTCCCCGCTTGTATTTCTCTCTTATTCATGTCAAGGTAGTTCAACATATGTATGAGGCATGCCATCCTTTGGTTGTGTTGGTAGGTGAGATTGCTTTGTTCTGTTCTTTGAAGGTAAATCACATGAGTGCAGCCTTTGGGTGTAAGGATTCTACATAAGATGCTTATCTGACCTTGTACTGGTGATTTAGCAGAGAACAATTCTGACACCAATCTTGATTGGTAGAAGGTGATACATTGTATTTAGGGTACTGAACCCATTTTAACTTTCTCATTTGTTTTAACTCCCTAATGCTTCAAATGGACCATCATTGGCATGTTGGATTTGGTTGGTAAGTTTTCTGTTTCTAACTCATCGTGCATTATTTGCTGCTTTATCTGATTGAAAATCTGTATAGAGTGCATAGCCAATCTTGTGTCAGCATTTGCCAAGACTACTGTAGACTTACCATCGTGATTGATTATCCTTATCTGATTGTTTAGGATGTGAAACTATGCATGAGGGTTATATACCCATTTTTGGAAATGCGGGTTTAATGAATTCACTATTTATATTAGCCTATTTTTCCCTTGATTATTTATGTGATTTCCTTCTATGGCTCTTGGGTCCCAGTCTTTTCTTGTCTATGAGAATTAGAATGCCTGGAGAGGACAATGATAGAAAATGAGAACCCACAAATAAATGAAGTAACAAGTGCTTATGATTTTCTTTTTGCAGGCCGATGGGTTCCCCACAATTCTCTTCTTCCCTGCTGGAAACAAGAGTTTTGATCCTGTAATGGAGCTAGTGACTGAAACTTCTTATTTGCTTCAGTACTTATTACATCGTCTGTGAGCTAATGACAATGTATTTTCTTCCTTCTGCAAGCAGGTTACTGTTGACGCAGATAGGACAGTGGTGGCATTCTATAAATTCATCAAGAAGCATGCATCAATTCCTTTCAAGCTCGAGAAACCATATGGTACTCCAAAATCTGGTAGTGTTGATGCTAGTGGAAGCGAAAAGGACAGCTCTAATGACGTGAAGGATGAATTGTGATCAATGGGGTTACACTTATTTATCAGGTTAGCTAGGTAAAGAAGAGATTCGTATATCGAGTTTTGACACACAGTTAATCGCTAGAGAAACCCGATAAAAGCTTCTATTTTTATTTTCCTTCGTGCTGATCGATAAAACTAAGTTAATTTTTACATGGTAGTATCAGTTGCTAGAGGTGTTTAAGGTCAGTATGTCAACTTTTTTTTTTTTTTGTTTAAATCGTTGGGTTGTACAAAACCTGATCGATTAATGTGAACTTTGAGACCAACTGATGTCTTATATGTATACAAATCACATATGTTAGAAGTTATCTTTGGGACCACCCTCTTGTTTGGAGAACTCTTTAAACTCTTTAATGTTTCACTCTGGGAGGATTTCCCCAGATTCGTTTGTATAAAATTTTGGGTTTTTTGGGAAAAAAAAAAAGAAGAAGACATCTTTATTTGATAATATTTAATAATTGAAAATACTATAATTATAAAAGAAGATTTTGAAAATGACTCATCAGTATGTCTTGTTAAACTGTCATTGGTGTATGTATGAACTAAATGCATCTCTTTATTTAAAAAATAATGATAATGAAGAATATTATGATTAAATACAAAATCGAGTAGATTAAAATAATCGTAATTGGATATTTAGATATTTTTTCTGCTAGCTGTCTTTCAGAAAAAACTGGTGATTTATCATTATCAAAAGTTGGTCAAGATCAGTAACTCTTGGCTTTATATCATTTGCGTAAATAAACATTAATAAATTAATACAAATATAAAAAAAAGTGCATAAAATATGAGAAAACCAAGTCAAATGCTAATGCATTTTGGGCATACACCATTGGACAAGAGATGGGAATCAATAAATTAAGATTTTGTTATTGCTTTTAAAGCACAGATCTGCTATTTTGTTGAGTTCAAGTTTTCATAGACTTCTCACCAAATTTCATATTATTATTATTATTATTTTTTTTTTTTTACTAAACTAAGCTGATGGTTTTAAAAAAGCATAAACTCGTCAGTTGTATCGTGAGTAATCAGTTTTACCATGATTCGAGTTTTTTGTTTTTTTACCAAAAAAAAGGAAAAAGAGTTTTTTTTTTTTTTGGAACCGTAACGTATATATTGTATTAATTGAAAAATATAGAAACATTACATAATTCTCCATGCTTTCTCACAAACAAACTTGTGGAGAAATCCAGATTCTCTATTTTTACGCCTCACGTTAAGAGTTGGCTTTTATCGGAAAGCTGATTTCTGATTTTTCTTATCAGAAAGTAGTGATGGTTTTCCTTCCTAATATATACGATAGAGAGAGTAAAAATCACCTTTTTCTATATACCTTCATCTTTTTATCACATAATACGGGTGAGACTCACATGGGAGTTACTAGAATCTCTTTATCTTTATTCAGAGGTGGACCCCATTTTAATAAGATGATAGATGTTGCTTCTATACTTTCTTCACATCACCTCAGTAATTAGATGAACTCTTAAGGGCTTCTTCAACGTTACCCAATTAGATGTGATGCTGCACTCATAAAGGAAATTAGAGTGGCTCAACCTAGTGTTGGGCGGGAAATCGCCTCCAACGCTCAGGTTAATCTAGGCTCAACAGTAGAAGGATCTGAGAGGATTCTCAAAGCATGGAGAATGATAGTGAGCCAAATCTCATAAATTGTTAGTGCTACGAATGAGGTTTATATAGTAGTTACCTTGAGACGGCCTCTCCATTGATTTCGCCCACTAATTGAAGAGTGGGATAGTTGCCTTAGGAGGCACATTCCATTCCTTAGTAGGACTTTAATGGAGCCATTACTCTGAAAGTCACTCCCCCATGTTTTGTTGTGGGGATATTGGGTAGTTACTTCTATAACTGATCCTTTTGACTTAGTCTTTCTTCAAAGAACTCTTCGAACATGATGATTGGCGTACTCACACTATCCAAATGTATCCCGAGTCCCAAGGAATCGTCCAGAAGAGAGGTTCTCCAACTTCTCGAGGAAATGTTTACTGGGTTTTTCTATTGAGAGGTTCTCCAACTTATCGAGGGGATGTCTATACTCTATACGTCCTGAGAGAGTTGCTGGTGATTCTCCCCGAAGAAGCTCTCGGGTTTTCTACCCTCCACTACAATAAAAAAACATCAAGAGAACACATTATTCTCGCTCGATGATAGAATGATACAAATGTGAGAAAACTACATGCCTCTCTTGACTCAGTGAAGTGCTCATTATAAGTACAAATTTGGAATGAGTGAGGAGTGAAGAGAGGCAAGTCAAATTTGTCCCAGATGCATTCATGCCAATAGTGTAAACCGCGTAATGTATCTGCGCAAATGGTGCTGTACAGTGTGTGAAGAGTCCACAAAGAGCATGTGAAAATGGTTTGTCTACTCAAATATTCCATTTCTTTTTGCAATTGCAAATTTGCAATCCACATTATTTTATTACTCAGAATAAGCATTCTCTGAGAATTTTTCAATTTCAAATTCAATTCCTTCTTTACTTTATACAGAAACAATGATCTGGCATTGGTGTTTGAATGTTTGATTCGGTTCTGATTAGGGTTTGGGAATTGAAATTGATCCACCCAATACCTATTTCGTTTCTTACGAAAAGGTACAAGCTCATCCCTTTTAAAAGGCCTTATTCATCCTTTTACAGTTAAAATTTCCCCCGTAGATCCAGTTGTTTTTGCGTCCCTATCACACTACTCACCACCACCACCACCGCCATTGATCTCTCAGTTTCCCACTTCTTCACATGTTCTACTCTTTCTCGAACAAACTCAATTGCAACCTTTAAAAAAGTTCTCATCTGTGATTGATCTGGGAAAACGAAGACCTAGTTTTCAGTGTTCTTGGGCGATGGCAGCGATGGCGACAATGCTGAGGATCTGCTTGTCTCTTTTGGCGTTGCAGTTGTTTTTCTTTGCAGATCTACATTTCACCGTGGCTGCATCCGAGATCTCACCGACTCCATCTCCTGAGAGCGGAATTGGATCTCCATCTCCCTCAATTTCGTTACCTCCTTCTCCGGCTCCGGCGCTGGCGCCGTCTTCTGAATTTAACTCTCCTCCCGCACCTTCTCCAGATCTAACCCCTACATCGTCTCCTGCACCTACACCTGAATCACCTTCGCCTACTCCATCACCTTCCGATGCCAAGCGACATTTCTCACGATGCCAAAGCCGAGGATTCGACGGCAGAGCCTTCTTCCGGCGGCGGACTGAAAGGTGGGCAGAAGGCAGGGGTCGTCATCGGTGTTATCTTCTCCGCTTGCATCGTCGGAGTGGGGGGTGTCATTTACAAGAAACGTCAAGAAAACATCCGAAGATCACAATACGGTTACGCTGTTAGAAGAGATCTTCTGTGAAAGAAAGAGCATATTATATATATAGATATATTTCCTCATCATCTCATTAAGTAGAGTTTCATATTCATGAAAATTCTTTCTTTTTCGCCTTCCTTTATTCTAATTTTCTGTAATGGTCTTGAGATTGGATAATACTCATGATTCCTTATATTCATTCTTTCAGATTCATGAAGAAAATTTACAGAGATTTATATTGAGTATTTGATAATATTAATGTAATTCTGTAGTTCCTTGCGGACTTTGCTTTTTTGGGTTTCAATTATGTTCTATACAATCAGCATTGTTCCCTTGCCATGCTCTGTTTTTGCTGGGCTTCTGTAATTTTAGAGAATCTGATAGGAGATTTGGTAGATGTGGTTTTGGAAGGAAATGGTAATTTTTCTTTTGCAGGATATGACAGCTTCACATGGGTTGGCTATGGCATCTTTTGTTTTCTTCTATCCTCATTTCAGACCCCTCTGCATCTGGATTTGTTTTTTGATTTCTTGGCTTTTCTGGAAATTGGAATCATCTGGATTAGAATTGGAATTTACAGATGAAGGAATTGGAAAGGTTTTAGTCTCTCCATTTTAGTGTCTCGGTCTATCTTTTGATTTTTTTTCTCTAGATGCTTCATGGCTGCCTGTCAGTAGGTACTCTGTCTCCCATCTGGGTCCTTCATTTTCAGTGGAGTTGACTTGAATTCTTGGAAGCAACACAAGAATGGTGGAAGGGAGAGAAAGCTGGGGAGAGAGAGAGAGAGAGAGAGGAAATTGCGTAATTGCGGTTACTTTTGCAGTTACTTTTGCTGTTACTTTTGCATGTTACTTGCTGCTTGAAACTCTATCAAATTAAACGTTGACTCCCCAATTGTTTATCTTCGGTTGTTAAGAAAATGGAAGGCCGGCTTCTAATGCGGCCTGATTTCAGGTTTTCAACTTTTCAAGTAAAGTTTGAGGCATGGTTTTATTTTACTGTTTCGTTTCCGGAATGCCCATTAAACAGATTGGTTAAAACAGTATTTTCATTTTTTGGGTAAAAAAATGAAACATAAAACTCTGAGTTGAATTGGAGTATTTGGTAGTTTTTGTTTACTGTCAGATGAGTACCCATATGTCACCCTAGAGCTGTTCAAGTGATTGAAACCAACATCTATTAGTGAGGAGGTCGTGGGTTTGACTCTCACTGAGGTATGTTAATATCTCCATTCCCATCAAGCCCCTTTGGACAAAAAAAAGATGAGTACCCCCATACTATATAGTATATATATCCCCGAATTTTGGCCGGTTCAACTTTTAATCGTTGAATTGATTGATATATTGTCAAAATTTTAGATTTTTTGCGATATTTTGGCGATTTTTTTCAAAATTTCTGGAGTCTTTGTTTACTGCCATATGAGTATCGTTAGTATAACATATCGCCGAATTTTCACCGGATTGACAGTAACCGAATTTTTTTTAGCTTGCAATATTTTGGTTATTTCTCTAAGGATTCTATAGCGGAATCTTCAAGGTCAATTGTCAATCTTACCAATTCTATCCTAATGATTCAAAACTCAAAATGCAATGTGCTAAATGTGGTTAGGAAGATATTTTGCAGTAAAATCTTCAAGATCAATGAACAATCTTATTAATTATATTCCAGTGATTTAAGTCTCAAAAAACAATTAGAGAAGAGTATACATACTAAAGAAATTTATGGAAACAATTTAAATTATGAAGGGATTCTATAATGGAATCTTCAAGGTAAATGGGTAATCTTTCCAATTATATCCAAATGATTAAGATAATATATTAAATTCAGCAAACTAAAAGAATTTATAGAAAATAATTTAAATTTTATCAAATATTGGCATAAGATT
This sequence comes from Hakea prostrata, assembly GCF_041222555.1. NCBI lineage: Eukaryota > Viridiplantae > Streptophyta > Magnoliopsida > Proteales > Proteaceae > Hakea > Hakea prostrata. The sequence continues at coordinate 7,238,306 of NC_142601.1, forward strand.
GGGCAAAAAATTACCTAAAATACCCTCCAAAATGGGGGTTCAAAATCTGGTCATGTTTCACCGGTTCGTAAAGGGCGAACCAGCGAAATTCACCAAAATTTCGCACATTGTGAGTATCTCAGTATCACTTATGTGACTTTCGGATTGTAACATATAATTTCTTAAGATCCAATGATTTTGATCACTAGTTCAAAAAAAAAACACTGTTGGTCTTGAATATGTCATGTCTCATGATCTGAAAATGATATAAGAAATACCTAAAATTCAGAATTTTGGCATCATGGATGATTATATATGCTCAATTTTTCTCTTATGGTAAAATTATTGATCAGTATATTAAGTGTGAAGGAAACAAAAAGGAATCTGGTGTCAGCCAATAAAATGAAATTAAAGATGTATTTTGACAACCTATTAAGATACTTATGAACCAATATTTCATTAGATAACAGGAAATCACTTGAGCTAATTCCAAAACCTTTCCAAGCATATTTGATGCATGGGCTGCTCACGATTATAACACTTTCTCTTGTTTTTTTTTTTGGTAGAAAAGGATCCATATATTAACGCGTGACCCACGCAAGGCATCCAAATTACAAAGATCAAGAAACCCAAGATCTAATATAGGCCAAAGAGTCTGGCACGCTACCGACACAGCCTTACCAGTTAGGAAGTCTTCTACAACATTACACTCCCTTTTAATATGAAAAAAAGAAATATTTGGAAGCCTAGAGGAAAGATTCACCACATCCCAGACTAAATTTTGAATGTCCACTGGAATTTATGACCAAGATGGAATCAATCCTCTTGATCACAAATTCGATCGCCTCCGCCGAATCTGATTCCACCACCATAACTCTTGTGGGCGCGTTTTGGAGAGGGTATTTTTTATTCTCTTCAGCGCTCTTGGCTGGGAATTCTTTATCAATTTTTTTTTTGGATAACAAATAGATCATTGATTTTCCTTCAGATCAATCATATCCAAAGGTTCAGATTAAATTAAAATAAAAAAATTTATATCTTTTAAATATTACCTCAATTTTTGGATATGATTAACGAACATGTGTTTATAGAGAATACAAAATGAAGGTAAATGAGCTAAATCTCTTAAATCCACCCATTCTTAGATCTAGGCATATGCACAACTTTTACCGAATCAAACAGAATAAATAGTTTCAAAATAGATTCAAATACGTTAAATGCTATCAACAGCTGCTTCACAGTTTTTTACTCCTAGCATAGTCGCAATTTGTAAGATATCTCTTGATTGTTTCCGGTTCATTTTGGGCTGCAAATGTTGCCCACCCATGTTTAGCTTTTGCTGTCAAGAATTTCCCATCATTCATCCATATAATTCCCGCTCAGCCTCCTTTGTAAGATTTTTCGTCCCAAGATCCATCCACAATATTTTCAAAAGCATTCCTTGAGCTTTGACTCGTATTTGTAGGGGTGTCAACGGTGCGATTTAGGGCGGTTTCGATTTGAAAAACACCTAGCCCAAACACAGCTCATTAACAAAATAACGGTTTCGGACCGGTTTCGGTTTGATGCGGTTTAGGTTCGGGCTAACTAACAGTTTGGGCTAACGGTTTAGATTTGGTTTGACTAATGATTTATGGTGTATAAGAAAAAGAACAAGAAGAAATAATTGAGCATCCTACAATAAAAGAAAAAATTATAAGTAAAGCAAAGATGTTATTGGTCAATTTTCATTATAAAAAAACTCACCCATTCTATAGAAATCCAGAACCTAGATATTAAGTAGTAAAATGACTATTTGATATTTGAATTCATGCTTAATTTTTTTAATTGTCTATACCAACTACCTAATGGTAATATAACGATTCAGATACTATTTAATGTAAATTTACAAAACGGGTTATAACGGGTTGCAGTTTGGATTCGGGTTGGTGCGGGCTCCACAACCCTCAGCCCAATTACGGCCTGTTCTGGCCGGTTCGGTCTATAACGGGCCGGTGTGGTTCGGTTTTAACGGTTAGAGCTATAAATTGACACCCCTACGTATTTGTTTCTTATTGATTAGTATTTTGTTAGCAAACCATGTAGTTGATTTGATCCCTCCCCCTCTGCTTTATTCGTAGACTTTCTTGGTTTTACTCCAAATCCATTTGTCCCCTTCATTTTGGTGGGATAATTGATAATTTTTGTATTGCTATAATTTTCATACCTCTAAAGAGATTTCTCATTTTACCCCCCAAAAAAACAGGAAAGGTGGTGGTTGAACGGCTGTGTAAATTGCTTGGCTGAATGGTTCTTGAAATCCTACCATTAAATTTGGTGGGATTAAATCTGAATTGTCCATCATAAACGGTTCAAATTTAATTCAATACATTTAATGGTAGTCTTCTTCTTCTTTCTTTTTCTTTTCTTTTCTTTTTCTTTTCTTTTTTTTTTTTTTTTTTTTTTTTTTGGTATGAAGCTGAAAACTCGAAAGGAAATGCAGATACACATCAAAGAAAAAAATAAATATAAAAGATAAATGCATGAAAACACAAGATTCGGTGAATTAAGGAATGGAAATTGATCAAATATCGTACATGCAATAGACAAGGTCATCCTGGCTAAGGAATGGGTCGAGCCCAATAAGCCCTTAGAATAAGGGTTGTAATAATAACAGCAATAATTAAGCACAAGGATACGACATATGTATCATCCATCTCAAACACCCAAAGAGGCAACACGCCACAAGGGCGGAGACAAACACGCCACAAGGGCAAAGATACACACCACAAGGGCGGAAACAATAGCCATAACGGCGAAGAAACATCGACGGCGACCAGCAACAGGAGACTCTCGCAGCAATAAAGCTTCCAGATCCACGAGAGGCATTTCTAGCTCCAACGTAAAACCTTCAGATCTGCAGAATGCATGACTGGATCTCACATCTAACTAATTTTTTTCTTCTTTTGACAACCAAAAACTTCCACCGGTTAGGGAAAAAGAGAAAACACGAAGGGGAAATAAGGGAGAGAGAGGCAGTGAGACAAACGTTGAACAGAGGCAAATAAATAAATAAACAAGAGAAAGCAAGAAGAGAAGGCAGAGAGAGGGAGAAAGGAGGCGAGGAAGAAGAAGCAGGGGTGGAGGTGGAGAGACAAAGCTCTGTCTCAAAGCACAGCGACGGTCAGTTTCCTCAAAGCGGCGCTTTCACTAGGAGATTTCATGTTATGAGACTGATTTCAACTCTAGACTGATCACATCTTTTACCTCTTTGCTCTCTAATTGCGACGTATTAGTTAATGAGATAGGTAGATCTAGATAGTTTTTACATAATTGTATTTTTAAGGGTAATTTTCATTTAATTGGTCCAAGTCATTTTTAGTCAAAAATAAATAAATGATACTTTGCATATAGTTTTCTTGTGGTATTTAAAAAAATAATATTATATTATATTATTATTTTTATGATCAGAATACCCTAATAATCTTTTGATTTTCTTTCTTTTACTACTATTTTTCTTCAACTACTATCGTTAGATATTTGTCATATATTAATAAGTGGATCCAACGGGTCTAAGACTTTTAGTTTTTGAATTTTTAATTTCAACTCCCGGGCACGATTCCCCTTCTCATTCGGATGGAATCCTAGGGTGAAACTCTTTACCTGCAATCAATTTCATTTTCATGTTAAAGTAATCAAAAAGTTAGAAATCTCTGGAAGGAAACCCAACACCTTAAAGCAAAATCTCGTTAAAATTAAATTTCTTGTCACAACCCAAAACAATACGATACATACCAAGGAGAGGGAGAGGAAGAGGTAGAGAAATTGGTTTGGTGATTTTATGGTTTCTGAAAAATCATAAATTATAAATGACTCACAACTTCAAGTGGGCTTAAAGCCCAGTTAGACACTTAGACCTAGTTTTATAATATACATTAAATGAAAAAACCTATTCTAATTTACTTTTAGAAGGAAGGTGCCAACGCCTTCACTGCCCTAATTCTATAATATACACCTCACTGACTTCCACTTTCACAAACTCATTCATAAGGAAACAAGAAACTATACTTCCTCTATTTTATTCAGGGTAATAGACCAGTTGTTCCTCCAAATCTGACTGAAGGCCAACTGATTTGTTACAAGACTATACCTGAATTCTGAGAAATAAAGAAAGTGAGGGTGGGTTTAGGGATGGGAAGCCACCTCCAATGATTAAGTCAAACTCTAATGAACACAAATCCTCGTAGGGAGGAATAAATGCTCCCAGAAGACTAAGAGAGAATGTCTTCTTGGATAGTTGCAAGAAAGTAATAACCAGAGTTAATGTTCTTGGACTTATCCTAATTCATATAGAGTATTTGTATATATATCACGTTCATACCTCTGAGGTGGTGAAGATGCATCGTAGCCCTTGGATCTCTTGATCCCAAAAGGAGGGTGGCAATGGCATTAGATGCGCAGCTTGATTGCAAGCTAAGTTCCCAAACTTCCCAAAGAAGCCTCAAGACAGCTGTACATAATCCCACCAAATAAGGCGATCAGATTCACGCTGACATAGATGTGACAGCAAATCCAATCTTTGGCAGACAAGACGGTATGGTGCAATACTTGAGGAAGCTTTAGGCGAATGAGAAACTTCATGACTGATATTGAGCATTTAATGAATCTCAGTGCATTCATTAATGCTGAAATTAATGTGTTGATTGACGTCTGGAGAGAGATGTGCAGAATCCTCTGGCAACACTACTTTATCCGAGATGTAGCTTGTCAAGTGTTTATTGAAAGGTCACCCGAGAAGTCTCTCATGACAGCTGGCCATCACTATGAGGCACTCTTCTCGATAACCATTCTGCTAAGAGTGTCTTGCCGAGAAGTGCCTTATGAACTCCATGAACCAGGAATGAACTAGAGGTATTGGTTCGTTTGATTTACTTGGGTTCAAGGGTTCAACCCAAATGTTTATAACATTAGCCCTAGTCTTCGTAGCAAACCTTGGTATGAAGATTCTTTAGTAGGGACAAGTTGAAGAAGAGCAAAAACTCATCGAGAAGAGGAGTGTTGATAAACATGCGTCCAAAGCATTTGTTGCCCTGATAGTTGCGTTAGTTAATTGCGTACTCCATAATGATGGGCACGTCGCTCAAGGCGCTCTACACGTTGCCACGTTCCTTGATCAATGAACCGTCGTAGAAATGGAAATGTTATTCATTGATGGCCATGGATTCTAAGGGATATGAACCGTTGATTTCACACTCGCAATGCGTATAAATTGAGCAATTTTATCTTTTCTTTATTTTCTTTGTATATTTTTACTGCGAACTTTGCAAATACCTTCATTCGAACCAAGTGTCCTGCAAAGCTTTCTACTACCTCCAAACTTGTAAGTCCCTTTCCATAACTAACAGTATGGGTAGGAAACCGGTGAAAAAGTACAATTTTTATGGAAACCCAAACCCTAAGGCCCTTCCAGAACCCTGGAAAGATGTAGGAATTTGTGGTGACCTCTTCAAAGGTAGGTTCCGTTCCTCTTCTCCTTCTCTTGACTCGGCCTTTGGTTCAACTAGTGAATAGTGGGCTCCTTTGCGTGAAGACGTAGCCCCAGGAATTATTACTGAAGGAGAGTTATCTTTGGACGCAAGTTTTGAAATCCCCTTAGACAGCAGGCATTCCTCTTTTTCTTCTAAGCCTGGCCCTTTGTTTTTCCTAGTCTATTTCATACCCAACACCTCCAACTAATAAAGACAACTTTTCGTATTCCAGCTTACTTCAATCTTAGGCTCCCAAGACCTTGTGAGAGAGCTTGTATGTTGAGAGAGGGGGAACTCCCCCTATACTTCGACTCCATGCTAGGAGGGATGAAGTTACCCTTCCATCCTTTTGTAATGCAGGTCTTGTACCACTACAACCTTAACCCTGGGATATTGGCTCCAAATGGGTGGAGATCTCTAGTAGGGTTCATAGGATATTGTCATAGTATGGATGTTAACTGCAACCTAAATGTCTTTAGGTGCATTTTTGCACTAAGAACCATTGAGAGAGAGGGGTGGTTTAGCTTCAGTAGGCGAGGAACCTCTAGTACTAAGTTCCACATTATAGAAGACGACACCATACCCACCAGCAAAATGGGGGTGGAGAGATTGGTACATTGCTTATTTCCCACTTTAAGAGCGTGCCATTGTAGAGTGGCCAAACATTACCAGGAGCACCCTCAAAAGAATGAACATCAAGCCAGCCTTAGACTTGAGAGACAACTCTCTTTATGAAATGTTTGTTCAAGGATGGGGGGGTTCTAGTCCATGGCAGGGAGATGGACTTCAATGCTCCACTCTTCCTTTGGAAAATCATAGATGGTGAGCCCTTTGCTCCTTTCTTTAGTTCTTTCTTTATCACCTTTTCATGCGTAGTGACTAGTGTGTTCTTGTTGTTTGCAGATCTAAAAATGGCCCTCAACCGTGAAGTTCTCCTCCAACGATACAGAGAGGCTGATGCTGCAGCAAAGAATAAATCAGAGAAAACCAGAGGAACTAGATCTCAGCCAACCCTCCCAACCTCTGGACTGCCTAGCCTTGTTGCCAGGGTTCTGCCGGAGTCTAAGATGAAGACTTTGGCAGAGATCGCTAAAGAGGCGAAGGAAGAGATGGTCAAATCTGCAACGAAGGCCTTTGCTGGAGGAGGAAAGACAGCAACTCCAACTTCGCGAGAAGGCGGTTCTCGGGGATTTGTTCAAACAGAGGCCCAAACTGGTGACATAGTGATGAGGGAGAGCCGTAAGCGTCCTCAATCACCATCAGCCAGCAAGGGCAAGGAAAAGGTGACTAGTGGGCTCACACCACCACCAGCTGCGTCTCAAAAGGGGCCTGGAAGTCTTCCTCTGGTGGGCCCAAACCTCCGAAATGATTAACTAGTGCATTTTTTTATTGTTCAAGATCAAAATCAGGCCAACCCGCAGTAACACAATTTTCAAATATAACGGAATTCCAATTAAATTGAAATAAATTTCAGAATCAAATAAAAAATGAATTTAAGAACAATACTATAATCATATTATTTTTTACATAAAGAATCTTTTACATGTATTCCTTGACCTTGCATGGAAACTAGTGAAGGCCCCTAGCTTTAAAAGAGCTGAAACCTGTTCGGATAAAAATCGTTAAGGTATAGAATTTGCTTGGAGTCTTCCTCGTCAATGAAAAAAAGAATGAAGAAAATCGTATATAACTACATTCCATGAAAAACCCATTCTAATTTCATTCCAGAATGAAGGTGCCAACCTGACTCCAAAGCCTAAATTCTATAATATACACCTCACTGACTTACCAGGCAGAGTAGTCTGTTACACAAATATTCCACAAGTCACACTCAAAGCTATATATATATATATATAACTAATGAAATCTACAAGGTAGATAGAAGTGAATGTCATGCAAAGGTACAGCTGCAGCTGTAATGACCCCCAAAAGAACTTTCTTGATCATCAGGATAGTCACAATATTAACACAAACTCAATTTAAAAGGAAAAAAAGAAACTATACTTCCTGTTTTTTATTAATGGGAGCTTGCAATTTAAACATGTAGCTCCCACAGAAAAATCTTCTATTTGGTACTCCCCTGCAGATTAACTATGGTATATCAGGCTAGCCAGTATACTTTGTTACAAGAAGAGGAAGCTTCCTCAAAACTCCTTCAACCCATCAACTGCCTACTCTTCTGTTGGTGGGTCCACCCAACGGCCATGATCTTTTATCAGCTGGATCAAGGCATCTGTTGCACGGTCCATATCGATTGCTCGCTGCACCACCGTCTGAAACACAAGACAAGCAACCTCTTCCGGTCGGTAAACCATTATATAGCATGGATAGGGCCTAGGGGTTAACAAGTTTACCAACATGGGCATTACTTTCATGTCACTGAATCTTGAATGAATAAAATGCCTCATGGAGGGACTCCACAGATGCAAGTGTTGAGTCAAACTAATCCTAATCAAGAACTCATCAAGAACAATACTTCAAACATTTACAACCTTAAACTCGGACAAAATGAGTCCTCGTATTGAGGGACACACTCCAGACCAAAACGGATAGATTATAAAACCCAAATGCTGCATAGCTGCTGATGGTTCCAAGATTACAAAACTTGTAGAACACTAGAACCAACGACCAGAAATTTGGTGGATTTGCATTCTCACAAAATTCCAAGTGTTGAGATTTTAAATATGACATTCAAGAACAAGGTTTGATGGAACAATGAGAATTCAAAATCTCAAGTATGTTAAGTGTCAAGTGAATATGACTCTAACAGCAAGGGGAACGGAAATACCAAATATTTGGCCGAGAGGATCCTAAATGGTATTGGGCCCCTGCACCAGGATGGGGCCATTGCAGCATGTGTGCAAGCATCACGGGGGAGAGATTTCTGTCCTTTCATGGGGGTAAAGTGCGCCTACCTATGTCCATGTGCAGGGACCACACAACCAGGTACTGTTCTTTCCCATTTAGTTTTCGTAGGAGCTAAAAGCTTTCCAATATGGAAAGACCTTAGGTTCAGCAGTTGTGATATCACCTTGCTAAAGCAAGAAATAGGAGACACTTGTGTTGACTAAGCAGTCAGAGCACAGAAGTCAGCAACATCAGGAAGTCATACCAACAATTATGTCAAAGCTAAAAAATGAATTTACCTTTCCAACGTAAAGGTCGATCTTTCCAGGAGCACCACCTACATACCCAAAATCTGCATCAGCCATTTCACCGGGCCCATTTACAATGCATCCCATGATTGCAATCTGCCATGTAAAGGGAAAGAATGTAAAACAGTGAAAAGCATGATTCTTAAATTTGTTAGTTTGCCGTTATCCAAGGATTACCGAAACACCAGGCAAGTGTGATGTCTTTTCTCTTATTTCAGCACTTATCTCTTGAAGGTCAAACAACGTCCTTCCACAGGATGGGCATGAAACATACTCCTGTGAGAATTTATGCACCACCAGAGTAACATGTAAGTTAAAGCAATAACCCTCCGTCAAAGTTCACCTCAATCATCTCTAATGCCCTACCTAAATTACTTACCGTCTTTGTATTCCTCATTCTACAACCTTGCAATAAATTGAAGGATGTATTCCTGAGAAAATCCACATCCTGGTCTCGGGCTTCTAATAAAAGTCCATCCCCAAGTCCATCAACTAGAAGAGCTCCTGCAGCACTGCCAGCACCAATGACTAGGTCGTCCCTGTAAATTTCAGAATCCATGGTAAGTCCTAGTCCAGGAGATTCGTCTCATTACTTGAATTCAGTCATAGAATAGGAACATGAAATTACCTATGAATTCCTTGGGGAAATTCCATGTGATGAATTACCGGGAAGTTCAGAGCATTGCCCTCTAAATACTCAAATAACCTACAAAAATATTGCATTACTTTAAGCACCAGAGAAGAATAGACAGTAAAGAAACCTATGATAAGAGCCCCAAGGACATTGAATTAACTCAAGGAAGGCGATGGAGAGACATGGCACTTATGTAATCATTACCTCCTAGCAGCATGTACCCTGCTGAGTTTATCATCCTCATATGGTATGTTATGTAGGACCATTGTAGCATCAATGTCTTTTAGGATATCCAAATCACCATAGGGCTCATCCCCACGAACAGATACAGCTAAGCGTGTACCTGAGTGATAAGAGATAAACAGGAATGAAGAACTAAAGTTTAAAAAAAAAAGACCTGCTAAGCATAGTTTACTGCCTTATGTCTGGAGAATCTATCAGGGAATGGGGGTACCTTCCGGCAAAAGCTTGTGAGCACCGGTCGCCAGTTCCTTGAGATTAACAACGACCACAGCATTTGGCAATGGTTTTGTTAGCTGCTCTGAAAGAGGCGTCAAAACCCCCATACTTATATCGATCAGCCTTTTGAGAGCTAGGCGCTGGTCATTTGAAAAAAAAATAACATTTAAATCATCCCAAATTTTCATAAATTTCCCACACATTATTGCACGTTAACAATATGCTATAAACAATAAACAAGTTAGAAGTAGAACAGAGACAAAAAATAGAAAAAATTCTAAGAAATACTAGGAGGCAAAAAAAAAAATTAAAAATCACTTTTGAACATAAAACAGAAGTAGAAAATAGTAACGTCCTTACAGCTTTGCTGTCTTCCACTGGAGGAAGCTCTCTCAAAAGAATTGAGTCCACTGTTGCTAGATCCTGCCATACATATTAGAGATTGTTGATAACACATAAATAAAATATCTAATTTCTTAACTTAACTAAAAAATGAGTAGGTTAATACCTTGAATGGCATGCCAACTACAAGCTTTGCTGCAAGTGATTTGTATAACATTTCCGGTGACTGATAATAGAACCATGTTAGACAAGGATTACAATAAAGAAAGGGGGAGGGGTAGAGAAATAGTCACCAACTCTGAGATCTGAGGTGAAAAAATAAACTTTGGTCCTTGATATCAATATAGGGAACCGGCAGGCAGAGTTATAAAATTTGGAATAACCTTAACTGCTTTGCCTTGTGAAATAACAGTTTATCTTTTAGTAAATCAAAGAAAGCCCTGTGCAATTGAGCTAGTGGTCAAACGCAAAATGTTGCATAACATACTCATGATTTCATCTGCCATGATCATGCTTCTGCGTCATTAATGGCAGACAATTTGCTAACATTTCAAGCCGAGCTTCAGGTTAAACCTGGGTTTGAAATGAATTTAACCATTGCTTGAAAAACAGAGGCGGGTACAGATTGTTGCATGAGCAAGAAGAACAGTGAAGGAGAAGAAAATAGTTTGAGAAAATAGAGAAAAAATCACCTTCAACTGATCCAGGGATACAGACATGAGAACAGATCCATCACGATGAAGCACTCCTCTGTAATCCACTTCTTCACCCTGTATTCAAAAAAGTATTATTTTTGGGTTCCAAAAGTATAATGGACAAAGGTTAATTGTACTTGACATGTAAAAGGATCTGACCTCCTTCTGAATGGGTAATTGACCAGTTCGACGCTGGAAATCAAAATAGTGTCTATGGTTCTCTTCGAAGGTTTCCTGAAAAGAATAAATTAGACAGCTAATGAAGTTGAATAAAAGCAGGAATCTTAAGCATAAGATAATTTCCAAGACATAATCAACAGAAATTGTGATCCATTTCTTTCTGGCAAAAAAGGAATAGAACCTTACCACGCCTAGCTGAAGAGCTGATGCTTTCATACCAAGGTTTGCCAATCTTCTGCAAGGATCTATCTCTTCCTCTGGTGGTTCTGTGAGAGAAACCCTGATCGTATCACCCAAACCATCCTATACAACAAAAAGGATTTCTCAGCCTACTGGCATTTAGTGAAAAAATCTTAGTTTATTCAGTATATCAATTATGAAACAGGGACTTCGAGAACAAATACATGAACATGTATAGATATATGCAACATTTTATCCCTTCAAAATGACATAAATAGTATAACAGTCTATGCCTAACCTTCAAAGTCAGTCAAATTTTTTAGTTAAACAAAGTCAGTCAATTTTTATGAATAGAAGAATTGCAAACCAATAACACCACAACATTATCTTTGATGACAATCAGAAGCATTCCTACTTACCACAATAACTCCAGAAAGTTAATTTTGTCATTGTCTAAAGTAAGAAAATAAAGTAGTTTTTTATTTTTTATTTTCATTTTTTGGGTGCTGGGGGGGGGGGGGGGGGGTTAAGGGGGAGGAAAGAAGCACAAGAAGAAACAACAAAATAGGTACCTGAAGAAGTGTCCCAATTCCAATTGCAGATTTCATTCTTCCATCTTCACCTTCACCAGCTTCTGTAACTCCCAAGTGAAGAGGATAGTCCCACCCTTGGATATACATTTCTGCTACAAGTAGGCGGTATGCTTGGACCATGATGACTGGGTTACTGGCTTTCATAGAGAATACAAAATTATGATAGTCCAACTTCCGGCAAATCCTTGCAAACTCAAATGCTGATTCAACCTGTTTCAAGTCATGGTCAGTGATCAGAGCCAAATCTGAAACAATTACCAATGAAAAAGCAAAAGTCTTAAAAAAGTGATAGAACATAGTGGTTTACCATCCCCCTGGGAGAATCACCATAGTAGCTCATGATACGGTCAGAAAGGCTTCCATGATTTGTTCCAATCCGCATTGCTCTGCCGTATTTCTTACACTTCTCAACCAACGGAGTGAAGACCTGCCATAGTACCATAGAAACAGATCCAACCATGCGGCCTTAAGATACTTACATGCAACTTGGAGTAAAAATATAACTGTCTACGTCCATCCCTATGTTCTCTATGTTTGAGTCATCTCATGTTATGATTTGAGAAGTACTGCCAGGACATCAAAGAATATTTAAGACCAGAGTGGCAAAAACAACAGCAGTGCTAGTGAAAAAGAAATTCAGGCTTCTCCAAGAAATCAATCGGAAGTAGATTTTACAAGCTTCCAACAAGAAACCGTCAAAATTATAAAGTTCCCATTCATATCCTGGCTTAAAAGAAAATCTGCATGCTATCCTTGGCTTAAAAGTTCCCATTCACTCCAAAAGGGCATCATTATAATGTCTAAAAGAAAAAGATAATTGGGAGTTGGGGTATCTATCCTTTGATTAACAATATGGATTATCACCACTACATATGAATGACACCTGGGGCCAGTTTCATGGAAGATATCACAACATCTTTCATAGCATATTCAACTGTTTAGGCATCAAAACTTATTTAATGAATTTACAACTGCAGTAAAGTAACCTTCTCAATATGCTCAAGCTCCTTTTGGTAGTCATCGTCTGTGTACTCTAGCTGCTCAAACTGGGCTCGCCTATCAGCTGCAAGTAATCGTCTCATCATTTAGAGAAAACCAGCCAATTTCATAAAAAAAAAATAACATTCAGAAATATAAATATGATGTCAGGAATATGAACTAGTTACCAAAATTCCCTGGGTTGACACGGATCTTGTCAAAACACTCAGCAACTCTCAACGCAACAGCAGGTGCAAAATGAATATCTGCTACTAAAGGAATATTGTAGCTGGATATACAAGTATTTTAGTGCTGTAATCATACAAAATATGGATTCTAAACCCATAGAAGTGCAAAATTACAATTACAAGATACGTCACTCACTTCTTTTGAACAAGAGTATTCTTTATTTCAAAACAAGCATCTGCTTCTTTCCTCCCTTGAACTGTTATCCGAACAATATCTGCTCCCTTGTCAGCTATTCTCATCACCTACCAATTTAACTTTTCACACATCAGTTTTATGAAAAAAGAATGAAAACTAAGATTAAAATGCTTTTACAGTATAGAGGACATGAAAGTCATCCAACAACAACCAAAAAAGAAAAAAGAAAAAAAAAACCACCAAACGAGTTGTGGGAAGCTTTCCGCATTTCTGCTTCTCAGATTCTGACATTCTGCTCTAGAAAACAGGTGCAGTAAAACGTCACACATGAAACCTCTAGAACCAGGAAGCCAGAACCCCCATCTGGTGTTCAGTGATGTATGAAGAACAGAAAAAGATTGTAACATCAGAGAAGGACAAGCGAGTGAATTAACCTGTTCAACTGTTCCAGCAACATCCTTTGTATCAGTTGTTGTCATTGTCTGAATCCTTATAGGGTGTTCACTACCAAGAGGAACATTTCCAACCATAACTGTGCGAGTTTTCCTCCTTACAGTTTTGTGGATGGATTCACAATACTTTTGCCTGGGAACTACATTCAGCCAAACAATGAGTCAGATAAAATACTATATGGGCCAGGAGGCAGATAGTCTTCCCTGCCTACAATGTTTTCACCTGAAAGAACTAACAATCATTCCCTAGATGGTATTTTCAAAAGAGGAAGGGGCTTTTCCTTTTTTTTCTTTTTCTCTTCCTTTTTTGTGGTTGGGGTTGGGGTTTCTTCTTCTTACTCTTCTTTGGGTTTCTTCTTCTTACTCTTCTTTTTTTTTTTTGGTGGGAGCGGGGTGAGGAGAAGGAGAGATTAAAACTAGCCTATGGTCACCATTATACACTTTAAAGACAAAGCAAAAAACTGCTTCTTGATATCTTAAAAATGCATATCCAGATGATCATTCACAGACAGAACCAAATATATGTATAGAGAACAAATATAGAAGAAATGTATCGAAAAGATCATGCAACTAAGTAAATAACATATTTTTAAGTTAATGAGATGGAGAACAGTCATCAAAATCCTACACTTAAAACTCAGACATTTGGCCAAGCTGACTCCACACCCAGTGATTCTGATAACTCCTTAAGACTTAACTGAATAAACCCACTGTACTGTTTATTCCAGCTACTCCTTCAATTCATAGATTATTTGATGACAACATTTCTCCCCCCCCCCCCCCCCCCCCCCCCAAAAAAAAAAAAGTATTCACCAACCATTCTTAAGATTCATGATACAGGGAAAGAAAAGAATACAGTGTCCTCAAACACCCAGATCAATAACCAATAGGGTATCTAATCATGGACCTCTCTCTTTTTGTTGTCCATCATATTGATATTAATTACTTTTTATTTCCATACTCTCTTCAGATTAGGGGAAAAAAATTTTGAACAAGTTTTTAATTCTGTCCATCTTAAATAAATTTTGGAAGAAATTTTTACACAATTTCCAAGTAAAGTTCATTCTTGGAGTCAACTCCAATTCTAACCAGTCTCCAAGTTTTCGGCCCCAAATCTGCAAGCTATGACCAAAATAATTTCAAGAAATCCCTAATATCTTCATGTAACTTACGCTGAAAGTGGAACCTACTCATAACACCTTTTTCCTTTTCTTTTCTTTTTTTTTTTTTTTTTTTTTTTCGGGGGCGGGGAACTCATATTGTGATTAATACTCAGTTAAAAGTCAGAAATGATACCTAAGAGTGGGCTTCCTTCTGAAGCAGGTTGCATTTCAGCAATTTCCGGGCCAGTGTTTGAATTTCTGATGACCAACACCTTCGTCTTCAGAGATTTGACTCTCTTGACGTCAGAAACCTTCACGAAGTTCACACTTTTTGTAAAGCTCAAACCATGATCCATGGTTTTGACTCCAGAGAAAGAAGCAGGGACTGTTGCGGTTGCCATCTTCTTGAAGCTCAATCCTCACCTTCAAAATTTTCAGGTTCAGAAATCGAATAAGAAATTGCATATAAAATCTTCGCCATCCATTTAAATTAAACAGAAAAAGAAGTTCTACATCCATCGAATTTGAGAAATCATAGTGAGAAAACGAGAGGATTCAATTCTTTTGGACCAGATAAATCTTCCAAAAAAGATAAGAACAATAAAATTAACGCTTCAAAAATCTTCCAAGAGAATACGATCGAGTACAGAAATTCGACCCAGCCAACGCCCTCAAACACCAAAATCTCCCTCAGAAAACATTCAAAAAGACTTCAGCCACGAATAAATCGGAACACCTGAAGTGCCATCTTTCAAAAGCTTCAATGATTGAGAGAACACCACCACTCTAACTGAACAAGAAACCAGTTACAGAGAAAAAAGAAATACCACTTAAAGAAACAAAAATGAAGCTCAAATGATACACATGCCCTGTAAAATAACTAAAAATCCACTCTTTTTCTCTTCAGTTACCTCAGTCGATGAAACCTTGAAGCTTTAAGAACTAAGTAAGAGACTAATAATACTTTGTCAGGAAGAATTCTTCAGAGAAACAACTGGTGGAGATGGAGTTCCAGAACTCAGCTACCTCAATAAAACTAAAATTGAGGGCTTTTCACCAGAAATTTGGGTGGAATTTTTCTGGCTTTTATTATTGAAGAAGATGACCCAAGGAAGGCCAAAACTTAACTGGAAGGACGAGTCAGATTTAGAAGAAGACAAACCAATACAAGAAAGAACAGGACAAATTCACAAGGGTCCATTTTGTTTAAATCTTTTATTTAAATACCATATCAGTTTTCACTTTTCAGGTGGGAAAAGACTAATTAGGCATTTTAGGAATGATAATAGGGTATTACCGTCAATTAGATGATAGATCTCTATTTTGTGAAAAACGTTTCAGAAAAGAAAATAAATATGTGTATATGTGAAAAACGTGTCCATAGGACCGTGACAGCATGGCTTGGCTCCATTCTAAGTACTAGGTAGGGGTAGTTTTGGCAAATAACACGTTTATGGTAATTTGAATATTTGACGTTACCTTGTAATGACCGTTTCTCTTTATAATTGACCGACGAAGGAAAAATATTATATTTGGTAGCTGTCAGATTAATTGAGCTCAAGGGGTTATGATGTAAATAACAAATTTAAAACCCACCGGGGTGGTAGTCTAGTGGTCTTAAGCTCCCTCCCAAGTGGTTTGGTAGATCTTATATCCTAAGTTCTGTGGATTATACTAGACATCTGGTGGGGCTCAGCTGACGGGGCCAGTGCTTGCGCTGATAGTGCACAGGGTTAATGTTTGCATATGTCACACTCGATAAAAAGTATTAAAAAAAAAGACAAATTTAATGGACATTCATATCGGTACAAATTTAACTTATATAATTTTACTGTGACCCTCCTTCCAAAGATATCAAAAAAAAAAAAAAATTCAAATTTAAACATGCACAATAATTGTGGATTCAGGGCAGATGTCCTTCTAGCCCAATCGTTATAATTGGTTTGATGACAACTCAAAAAAATAATGAATTAAGTCATCGATTTCATATTGGCGGATGTATGTCGGTTTTCTCGATATCTAATATCGGCTATGATTCCCTGTCCTTATGACTGGATTGATAATAACCATAAAATAAAAAAAGAGTCAAGTGTATGACTAATTTTTCTATTTACTTAATCTAGACCATATGACTATATAACTTTCTGATTGAATCATATCAACTTGCATTGGTTTGCAATTTATTTCTTCAATAAGATGTTAATATGGATGATTGACTCATTCCATAGCATAAATAATTGCCTTATGTAATGGAGTACTATTAAAAGAAAAAAATTGTAAAATCTGATCCATTTTATTGTAGCTAACCATTTCAATGAGAATGAATACTACAATTTGCATTTCTTTTTCATCCATTGACAATTTTTGCTCTAGATTAAGTGGAGTGTGAATAACTATATTCTTGGTCAAGGCTTTGTGATAATATTTTCTAAGGATCAAAGATTGGTATGTTAAAGCGGTTAAAGATCCAACTTCCCTAGGGGAGGTCTTGGGTTCACACCCACTCGACGGCATTAATATATAAAAGCTTCCTTGAAGATATAAATCGTGGTGCGTGCAAGCTGGCCCGGATGAACCACATATCCAAAAAAAGAAGAAGAAACGAAGATTGGTATGTGTATAAAATTGTGCCTAAACATAGGATGATGAGATGACAACAATACCCATACGAGACAGCCTTATTGATATGTTCATGTTCCAATTGGACCCACCATCTAAATAATAGAAAGATGGGACCCGTACCATCTAAATGAATCCTAAAGATGGGTCACTGTTCCGTTAATTGAATCCTAGAAATCTGGGATTCCTGAATGGTTATATGAATCCAAAGATTTGGACAAATCTCTGGATTCATGAAATCTAGAGATTCCTCTTTTTACACTAAAAATGTGAATCTGTAGATTTATGGGTATGGGGTGAAATCCAGAGATTTCGTTCCTATTATAAAAACACTAAACATTTGCACATTCACAAAAATCATAGATGAATCCACAAATTTCATTCCACATATTCGATTAACCAAATAGTTAATTTTATAAATTATGACTCCATAAATTTGAAATCTCTAAATATTTGAAATCTTCATACTCATGTAACCAAACAGGCAAAACAATTTTCAAAACAATCTAACGTTTACCAAACCTTTCCTCTGACAATAATTCCATGATTTTTTTTTCTTGGGGGTAAGAATTCAATGGATATTGAAGTACCAAAACTTCCAACTTGTTTTTTTTTTATGATAAAGCGAAATTGGATATAAATTATAAGTGGTAACTACATAGTCTCAACCAAAATGAGACTATAAGTGGACCTTATATGTCCAGCTGTCAAACTAAGTAACTAGTATTTAGTTGTATCATGTTTTAGATTACAAACTTCTAGCTTGGATGTGATTCATATCATTATCGCCGTAATAGGAAAAAGGACAAGAGAGAGTTGGTTTATCTCTTTGCCTATGGTTAGGTAAGTTTCTAGTGTTTGATTACACCAAATGTACTATAGATGTACATCATTTTTTTGGGCACTTTGTCTTACTTCCCAAGTGGTTTCTAATAAGATGCTTCAAAAGTTGTCCTACTAGGGTCTTTCCTTGTTGTAATTCCATGATGATTCCATTTTGAAATAGCCCTACGCTCCACCTGTCTCCAGTTGGTTTAGCGGATACACCTGCACACATGAGCGTTAGCAAGTTTCCAAAATTGTTTTCTAAATGCAAGCATTTGATGCAAAGGATGTTATTCTATTATTTGTCATTTCAGTGTTTTTTGTGAAGATTTTTAAGTCCCTAATCCATTTATTTACATTATTTAGCAATTGAGATGGATTAGGGTCTTTATGATTATATAATTTTGCATTTCTTTCTAACTAGATGAAATAACATGTAATTATAAAATTTGAAAAAAACCAAATTTTAGTATGTTTATCTAGGTGATGCTCATTTTAGAAAAGAAATGCACAAGTTAAGAAAGGAGTTGTTGCTAATGAATTCCATTCTCACAAAGTTCATGTTGCCCATATTCTTTTTATCCAATCACATAAGATGAAGATATGCTAAGTCGATTCTTCTGTGTTGTTGCATAAAACACACATATGATTTGTTTCCGTCCATTTGGAGAGGATCATCTTTGTTGGTAATCCTACATTTAATAGACACTAAAAAAATATTTTAAAACTTTGGATGTATTGGCAACTTTCAAAAGAATTTCTACCATTGGCGGACGTTGGCAGTGGATCATGGCTATTCATTTTTGACAATGCAATTCCTGTTAGTTTTCCAAAAAAATCGTCTGTTCTCGATAAAAAGGGATAGCCATGAGTCTTGTGTTGGGGATGGGTTAATTAAAAGAATTGACTGTGATAGAAAAGAGGGTAGTTGGTTTGTGTGGTTCTAATTGTTTAGATCCCTGCTTCTTTGTTGGTAATTCTAATAGACTTCTTGTACGGTAGCTTCCCGTTGCCCTAAGAGGGAATTGTATTCACCTACCATGTGATCTGTTGTTGTTCCTACCCACAAGTCAAACGAAAAGTATGTGTTTTTCCCATTACCAATTTTCCTTTGTACCATTGTTTGGAGCATGGAGAGGATGCTGGTAATACTCTTCTATATCCATGTCTTTTTTGTTTTTCACTCTTGGATCAAAGATAGACAAGTTGGAAAAGTATCTTGTTTTGAGAATTCCCCCCCCCCCCCCCATAGAGAATTCTAATTGTTGAGAAGTCTCCATCCTTATTTAAGTAACAAGGCACAATTAATCTGTTTCATTCGTTTAAACCCTAGTCCTCTTTGTCGTTTGAGTTTACAACATCACTCCCAGGAAATGAGTGTCAATTGTCAGTTTTTATTGGGTTTTTCCAACCAAAATCTTTGACAAACTGTATCCAATGTCTTGCATTCAGTTTTGAGAAGGCAAAAACATTGCATTAGATAGAAAGATTGTCATTGAAGAATAGATTTCATAAGTACTTTCCTTCCTACATAGAATAATATTGAGGCTTTCTAGGTAGCCAACTTGTTTCCCATTTGAACTTTGAATAAACCTGTGACAAATACTAGGGTCCAGTCTTAGTAAAAAAATAAAAAGACTTCTAGAGAATAAGAAAATGAGAAAAGTGTGGAGGGATGAAGGTTCAAATCTAAAACCTTATTGAATTTACTATAAGACCTCGTTGAACTTATTATCTCTACATAAGAGTAAGGGTGTCAATCGGTACGGTACCAACTTTGAATATCAAAAATCAGAACCGTACCATACCGAATTCAAACTGTACGGTGCGGTTTCGGTATTTACAAAAACGGTTCGGTATGGTTTCGGTATTAAATCGGTACAGAAAAACGGTTTAAACACAGTATCTAGTGCGGTACAATTTTTGTACGAATGAACTTATGCCACTTTTTCTATTAGTTCATTAAGATCCTAATGAAATTGTGATCAACCAATCAATATAATTTGAAATCAACATAGATAAAGCAAGTAAATCTAATTAATAGAGACAAAACAAGTAAATCTAAGAAGAGGAGTGAATGATGAAACGAAAAACTGAAATAGGGAATTAGGGATAGGGTAAAGGTAAAGTGTTTTAATTGTAAAATTACAATTTATATCTCTTAATTTGGTACGGTGCCAATTTGGTACGGTTTCGATACGTACTGATGGTATGAGTACCTAAAACCGGAACCGTACTGAAGAAATTCGGTTTCGGTACGTACCGTACTACCGAAACCGAATTTCGAATGGTACGGTACGGTGTGGTTTTAGACGGCGCGGTTCGGTACGGTTAAACGGTTTCGGTACGCAATTAACACCCTTACATAGGAGGCTATCGTCACTGTGTCAAAAACAAATCCATATGAAAGACTATATTTTAATGTAACATGAAGATATAAAGAGGAATTTGATATGAAAACTTGATTCTTACCAATAAAAAAATAATTTCAAATTTGATTATTAGTAATATTAGCCTGCATGGATTTTTTTTTTTTTTTTTTGGGGTAAAACCCTTGCATGGAGATAGCGGTAGTGAAAATTCTCATTTGAAGTAGATATATTTTTCACATGTTTTTTCCCTAGCGCGGAATATGCTTAGATAGATCAAATATGGTTGTATAAGATTCCAAGTATGAGATTCGTAGAAAATTGATCAATATTAACGATCGTTTTCTCTCTCCCTCTATCTTATTAGAGGGTAGAAATGTCATTTACTTATAAAAACATAATCATTTTAATTTTACTTAAAATTAATGGAACTAAATATCTAAGCGTGGTCATGTAACAATGATATCTATTGATGCAGAATTTGGTCCCTCCTGATCGAACGCTCGAACCTGCAAATACGTGCTCCACCGGTGTGGTCGAGTTTCGTCTCCGACGAACAAGTTAGTTCAAACGAACAAAGGAAGCCAGCTCAATCTCTCAAAGTATTCAATAACTCAAGAGTGCATACCTGATAATGATGAGTATGTGGGTATTTATAGATCTTAGGAGAGGTTACCTTAACTATGCAGTAATGGAGTTCGAATAGAACTCTGTCATTGTTGCTAGCTTCCTGAGGAGAGGAATCTTATCCGCCAAGACAGTATTACTTGGATTGTAGTTGTAGAGTCCGATCTGCATTCTAAGACTAACCCGACTTGATCGCAATCCTTATCCCTATCTTTAAGGAAGTTGGATATGATTCAAATTGTATACCTTGTTTAGTGCCTTCGTTTTATTCATGGTCCGGCCAAGGTTTGATCGGTCCAGTTCTTCTTTGGTCGACCCAGACAGGTCTATTATAAAATATCCATAACAATATCTGTCGGGTTATGAAGAACCCACCGAATAGAACAATCAGCAAATAAGAGAAAAGAAGAACACAATAATAACAACTAAGAGAAAAGAAAGACACAATAATATATGGGCAAGAGAGAAAACTCCACTATAAATAAAGAAATATCCAAGAGAGAAGATATTTGGGATGATTAAAGAAGAAGGAAGAGGCATTCTTTTATAGCCTCTTCCTCTCCACATATTCCCACATCAGTCGATGTGGGACTAATATTACAACAATCTCCCACTTGGAGATTAGATTGAGAACCAATCAATCTCCACACCAGTCTCTATCTTGCCACCACCATGCTGTCTATGTCTCTATCAAGCCATACAAGGATCTGCACCAAATGAACTTGTCAGTATTGATTGCTTTTGTCAATGCATCTGCTAGGTTCTCTTTCGTGTGGATTTTCTGCATATCCACCCTTCCGTCTTCCACCACTTCACGAACAAAATGATATTGTACTTCTATGTGTTTTGTCCTGGAATGAAAAGTTGGATTCCTTGCAATGTGCAAGGCACTCATTTGTCACAATACAAGAGAATCTTCTGTGTTTGTGCCCAAGTTCTTCCATGAATCTTCTTATCCGTTGCTTCTTTACAAGCTTGTGTAGCTGCCATATACTCAGCTTCATTGTAGACAGTGCTACAACCGTCTGTAGTTTAGATACCCACTCACATGCTCCTTCGCAATTGTAAACACATAGCCGTAGTGGATTTCCTTTTATCAAGATCCCCGCAAAATCGGAATCAACATATCCTCTGACGAGAAATTCAGATCCTCCATAACATAGAGCGAATCCAAGGTTCCTTTAATGTATCTTAGGATCCTCTTCATTATAATCCAATGCTCTTGTCCTGGATTCGCCATATGCCGACTAATCACTCCCACTGCATGTGCAATGTCCGGTCTTGTACATATCATAGCGAACATCAGACTTCCCACTGCTGATGCATACGGTACTCGAGACATCTCCATCCTCTCTGCTTCATTGCTAGGACACATACTTGAGGATAACTTGAAATTAACAGGAAGAGGAGTAGAAATTGGCTTACAGTCTTGCATATTGAAGCGGCGCAAGACTTTCCTTAAGTAACTCTTCTGAGATAGCCAAATCTTCCTGTTATTTCTGTCTCGGTGAATTTGCATCCCTAGAATCTTGTTTGCGGGTCCCGGATCCTTCATTTCAAATTCCCTAGCCAATGAGCCTTTAATTCTACGATCGATCTTTGTTGGGGCTCGACACCAACATATCATCGACATACAACAGTAAAATGATGAAATCATCATCACCAAACCTCTTGTAATACGCACAAGGGTCTGAAGTAGACCCGTAAATGGATAACCGAAATCCGCCTCCGAATTCGCATTCGTATTCGTTTAAGGGTATCCGTATCCGAAAATTTTCTTACCGGAAAATATCCGTATCCGTCCGTTAAGCAACCGGATTCGGATTCGGATAATTGCTTATCGGATCGGATAATATCCGGATAAATTTTTATCCGGATAGAGTAAAGTATTTAAAATTTTTTCTTTAAAAATAGATGATAATCGGATTCGGATACCGGTAATCGGATTCGGATAGCGGTATTCGGTAATCGGAAATTAGAAATTTATAGTAAAAAATGTAAAAAAGTGACAATTATCAATTAATAATCGGATATTTTATCGGATCGGATTATTATCGGATATCCGATAAAGTTTCGGATTCGGATTCGGATGCCTTCTCTAAATTTTTGCCGGATTCGGATTCGGATAGCGGATTTGCTAATCGGATTCGGATTCGGATCCTGGTGTATCCGAGCCGAATCCGGTCCGTTTACAGGCCTAGTCTGAAGCAAGTCTGTTGTATCCAAGGCTCAATATGAAGGAATCAAATCTCTTATACCAACATCTTGGCGCCTGTTTTAAGCCGTATAGAGATTTGTTCAACCTGCAAACCAAGTTCCCCTTTTACAGTTCTTCAAAACCTTCGGTTGGAGCATATAGATTTCTTCTTCAAGATCTGCATGAAGAAATGCGGTTTTACATCTAACTCTCAAGATGTAGATCAAACGTAGCACAAAGTGCCGAACTATCCGGACGGTAGTAAGTCGAACCACCGGAGAAAAGATTTCGTGAAATCGACACCTTCTTTACGAGCATATCCTTTGATCACCATTCTTGCACGATACCGCTCTACTTGATCATCACTGTTTCGTTTGATCTTGTAAACCCATTTGTTACCAATGGGCTTCCTTCCATGCGGTAAAGGTACAAGCTCCCATGTCTTATTCTTATGAAGAGCTTCTAGTTCTTCCCGCATAGCCGCCATCCAAAGTGACGCTTCGAGCTATCAATCGCTTCTCTCGAATGTTGATGGCTCACCATCTTCTGTTAGAAGACAGTATGCAATGTTGCTCTCCATAATATAATAAGGCCGCCAGGTTGGTGTATGTCTTTCACGAGGTGACCGTCGAACTTCTACGGTTGTAGACTCAACCGGTACTTGTTCCTCATTTTCCCGATTCTCGCTCCCGAAGAATTTTCCGGATTGGACTTCTCTTCCTCCCGACTCGTTGTACTCTCCGGAATTTCTATTGAAATGCTACTCACATCTTCCTTTTGCAGCGGCTTATCTTCTGCAAAAATGACATCTCTGCTGATGACGACTTTGTGGGCGTGGGATCCCACGATCGATACCCCTTGACTCCATCGGCATTTCCCAAGAATCGCATTTTCCGGATTTTGGATCCAACTTCGAAATTTCTTGGGGATGATACATCACGTACACAGGACTCCCAAATGTGTGCGGCGTGAATAATCAACTCGGCTTGCCACCCACATCTCCATCGGTGTCTTCAAATCAATCGATCTTGTTGGTGATCGATTAATCACATAGTAGGCAGTGTTTACGGCTTCTGCCCAAAAGGACTTAGCCATACTTGCAGTTCTCAACATGGCTCTCGTTCTTTCGAGTAGAGTTCTATTCAACCGCTCTGCTACTCCATTCCGTTGAGGAGTGTAAGCCACCGTGAGTTGTCTCTTGATGCCTTCTTGATTACAAAACTCAAAGAAGTCATCCCCCGTATATTCACCGCCATTGTCCGTCCCGAGGCACTTGATTTTCTTCTCAGTTTCTCGTTCAACTTGCGCTTTGAATGTTTTGAAAACTGAAAACACATCTGACTTCTTCTTGATAGGAAACACCCAACATCTTCTGGAATAATCATCAATGAAAGATACATAGTACCTTGCTCCTCCCGGAGATGTAACCGGTGCTTGCCATACATCGAGTGAACTAATTCCGGAATACTTTACTCCCGGAATCGATGCATTGAACTTCAATCTATCTTGCTTGCTTGTAACACAGTGCTCACAAAAAGGTAATGAAACCTTTGTGAGACCCGGAGTAATTTCATGCGGCGAGAACCTTCAACCCTTGCTCGACATGTGGGCCAATTTTCGATGCCACACTTTTGTCATCTCTTCTGCAGATCCGTTGATGCAACCGATGCTTCGCCTCCGGCATGTTTCTCCCATTACTTCGTACAAATTTGCAGCGCCCCTTTCAGGCTTTCATTACAACTAGCGCTCCTTTGACGATCCTCATCATTCCATTTTGGATGCGTGTCTTGCACCCAATTTCATCTAATTGTCCCAAAGACAATAGATTCTTCTTTAAGCCCTTCACATGCCGCACATTTTGAATAGTGCGTACCATACCATCGTACATCTTCAACTTGATGGTGCCAACTCCAACAATCTCCAAGGCATGATCATTTCCCATGTACACGGCCACTCCGAGATAGGTTCATAAGTTTGAAACCAATCTCTGCGAGAGGTCATGTGCCATGTTGCTCCCGAATCCAAGATCCAAGCATCACTATGTTCCAATCTATCCTTGGCTGCCATTGCTGATTCGTCAGAAAGAATATCTCCTTCACGCAATGCACCCTTGAGATGTCTCCGCCTTATCTACACCCTTTTTGAATCGACACTCCTTTTTGAAGTGTCCCCTTTTGCCACAATTGTAGCACTTGAAATTCTTCTTACCCCGGATTTTGACCTCCCTTAATTGTGACTCCCACTGAATCACGTTCCGTTGACCTTCCTCGAGTCATGACAAAGCTTCGCTTGTTGTGAGCTTGCCTGCTATCTTCCCCGCCTTTTCGTCTACTTTCTTCTTCAAGAATTGTAGCACGACATCATCAAATACCAAATAATCGAGAGGATATTACGGTTAAATTGATAATGATTGGGTCATATGAATCGGAAGACTTTGGAGTAGAATTTCAGCACGTTCTCGTGGTGAAACATTATGTCCCAACGTTGAAAGTTGAGAACATAACGAAATCGAGTATGTAAGTGCTCAGATGCGATGTAGATTCGACATCCGTAAGGTATACAACTTTCTCTTCAAAAAAATTTTGTTGTGAAGTGATTTGGCTTCATACAATTTGATGAGGTGATCCCAAACCTCCTTAGCGTTTTCTTCTCTTCTCGCCCGCTAAAATATCATCCGATAATGCTAGATGCAAATCGAAAGAGCGATCGCATCTATTCCGTTCCACTTTTCGTTGTCCGTGAACTCCGCCGGCCGAACACCGATGGCTTCCGGCATTATCTTTTATCAATAATGCCTTCATCTTCATTTTCCATAATGAGAATTTCGTGCCGTCAAACTTGCCGATGTCAATTTTCTGCCATTGCTTCTATCACAACCGTTGTTGGCTGCATCTCACTATTTCACGTGAAACTTGTCTTCTCAGTTATCTCCACGGTATATGGTTGAACCAAAATGCACCAGGAAAATTTCCGGAAAGACTGGAGGGACACAACGGTCCGCTAAAACCAGACTCCTTAGACAAAATTTTCCTAGACATGCACTTAATCACCCAATACACCTTTCTAGGATACCCGAAAAGAAACCACGTGAAATTGCGACTCGCAGACCTCCGTAGGATGAAAAACAATATCTTACTTATTTTCCGATGGAAGGATCCACCTAAGTGGCAATCACAGAGCATACTATAAGTAGATATTCACACCCTAAACCAAACAAACAAACCCCCCAAGGAATTTTCCTTTCCGATGTGGAAGCTCGGACTATCCGCAACCACGAGCATACTTCGAAAAAACCTCGCTCGATACCCCGCGGGTTATGAAGAACCCACCGAATAGAACAATCAGCAAATAAGAGAAAAGAAGAACACAATAATAACAACTAAGAGAAAAGAAAGACACAATAATATATGGGCAAGAGAGAAAACTCCACTATAAATAAAGAAATATCCAAGAGAGAAGATATTTGGGATGATTAAAGAAGAAGGAAGAGGCATTCTTTTATAGCCTCTTCCTCTCCACATATTCCCACATCAGTCGATGTGGGACTAATATTACAACAATATCTAACCATCTCAATATAGAGGTGGCCATAAGAAAGAGAATTAGAGAAGATTTTGCTACCATCAACCAACAATATTATAATAGTAACCCTATTCCCAAATAAAATACTTTTAGGAGTTAGAAATTTTGATCAAACATCGAATGAGTGGACACCTTTGCCTTTTGATCAACGCATCATTTTATAAGAAGCTTCCAATATTTGTTATTTTTCAAGAAATGCGGATGGACCACATACCTGAATAACAATAATAAAATTTTACAGTGAGTCTTATGAGTTTGGATCATCTGTTTTTTATGGGAAGCATTCTGTACTCCCTTGACGGCTATTGACCACAAATTACAGGGAAGCCCATAGAGTTTGGGTGATGGTTTTTTTTTTTTGAGCAAATTGCACTAGCAATTTGCTTCCAATATAAGAAGCTTCCAATATTTGTTATTTTTCAAGAAATGCGGATGGACCACATACCTGAATAACAATAATAAAATTTTACAGTGAGTCTTATGAGTTTGGATCATCTGTTTTTTATGGGAAGCATTCTGTACTCCCTTGACGGCTATTGACCACAAATTACAGGGAAGCCCATAGAGTTTAGGTGATGGTTTTTTTTTTTTGAGCAAATTGCACTAGCACAGTCTTAAAACAATTACACCCCCACTTTATATTTAAAAAGCATAGAGACCTCAAAATTGAATTTTTGTTGGATATATTTATCAAATTTATCACCGAAAACTGTTAAATCACTATTTATTTTTAAAAATATCCCTAAAATAAATAGTGTCTGAAAGATTTTTAATGATAAATTGGACAAATATATCCAACAAAAATCCAATTTTGGAGTCTATGCTAAATATAAAGTAGGGTAACAGTGCTTTAAAGCCTCAATTTTTAGGTGCCAATACAATTTGCTCTATCTTTTTTATGTTTTATTATTTTTTACTTGTACACCCCACATAATTTACGGTTATAATACCATCGGGAGAACACTCTGTACTCCTTATCAAGGGAGATGATCTATACATAGGTTCCACCCATATTTATTGTGAGGAGAACACTCTGTACTCCTTATCAAGGGAGATGATCTATACATAGGTTCCACCCATATTTATTGTGAAAGAAACGTCGGAATAGCAAATACTGCTCCCCCGATAGAGAGGTGATCCGCACTCAACATAGTGGCCTCTTTTTATATTTTTGAGATAACATAGTGGCCTTTTTTTTTTAATGGAGGGATCAACGTGATAAGACAAACATTAATAATTTAATTATTCGTTAGCAAGAATGCTAAATCATGCAACTTGTATTAAAACAAAAAGGCAAATTTGTTTATGCCAAATCCAACTATAATTGATTATTTTAGTTTAATAGTAATCTTAAAACTTGTGCAAGTAATATTAATTTGTTATCCGCGTAGCCCTACTTTAGTGCAAAGGCTAATGAAAACGTGCTCATAATCCCAAAATTTTCTTTTAATAATCTCACAAAGAACTTTGGTGTAAGCCACACTTTACATATGTACCATATGCTTAAGAAAACAATAATCCTCTTGAAAAAAAAATGATCTACCATGTATGTCTTAGGATCAAAACTAAGAAATAATCACCAAAAAAAAAATAAAAAGAAGAAGGAACCCTCTAGGGGAAGAAAACCCCCGGCGGCCAGAACAATCCACTAATTTCAACAAATTGAAGAACCAATTATAAAGAAGAGTTACATATTTATATCAAAAAAAACCCCTAAATTGAGATATAATCAACTTCGTTCATATTTTAGGGTAAGCTAGGCTGTCGGATGAAGAATTTCCATATAAATCAGGTACACAAAAATTATTTTCAGTGCAAATCAAGTGAAGGCTAAATTCACGAGGCTGGCGCTTGCTTTGCGGGAACTCGCTAGCTTTGCTTGCCCCCTGCCACCTTTCACAGTCACATTGAATCGGACCCACTCCTAACATACTTAGGAGTATGTTCAAGACCTTAGGATAGGGCTAATGGGCTTATCCAAATATTCAATAGTCGGGCTGTTCTAAACACATTTTGATGATACATTAGAATTTGTGTAGCACGTTATCTAGTAATTGGATGTCGCACTTGACCATACCCTTTCGATTAGAATTCCAAATCAACAAATAAGGAAACAATAGAAAATGAAAAACAGATGAAAGAGGAGTTGATGATGGAAAAAAATCATCTACTGTATACAGCTCTCTGCTGTGTACAACAGTGCACTTAGATGCCAAACAATAGACTGAAATTTAAAGCATGATTTCAAATTTAAAAAGTCCAAAATAGACTTGTAATTTTTTTTTTTGTTTTTCAGCCTATTTTTCGGCATCTAAGTGCACTAATGTGTGATTCAATCTGTAACTCAAACTATGCCTAGTCACTACATGTCATGCTTTATTCTACTAAAAAAAACTCTTGCAATCATTGATGCAGCCAACAGGAAATTCTTTTGGTCTAATGGTGATAAGGATCACATTTATGAAAACCATTAAACTTCCAAAAGGTTGTGGTGGCCTGAATCTCAAAGATCTTGAATCCTTCAACTATGCTCTATTAGCAAAGAAAGTTTGGGAACTCATCACTGAGAAAGATTCAATGTGGTACAGAATCATGAAAAGCAAATACTTCAAAAACTACAGCTTCCTTCAAGCTCTTGTCGACAGAAACTCTTCTTGAGGTTGGAAATCTCTTATCAAAGTTCGTGATGCTATCAAGGACAACATTTTATTTCAAGTGGGAGATGGAGAAAATATTGATCCTTGGTCTACTAGATGGATTCATCCAAATCAGAAACTTCAAGTGCTTCTCCCAACCGCACTGGAAGCCCCTAAGAAAGTTTCTCATTTTATCAATCATTCAACATCATCATGGGATGTCATAGCTATACAGAAGTGGTGGCCCCCTGATATTACACAAACCATATTGGAAATTCCGTTTCCTTCGGTCAAGAAACAAGATCGCATTATATGGGATCAAACTCAATCAGGAAATCTCACCGTATCTTCTGTCTACAGACTTCTCAGTCACAAGGACCAACAGCTCCATATTCATTGGAAGAAGCTATGGCACCTCCCTATCAATCCTCGAATTTTACATTTCACTTGGAAACTGCTCCATGAGAAACTCCCTTCATCTTCTCTGCTCAGAAACAGAGGATGTGAAATTCCGGATAAATGCCCACTATGCTCTAATGTTATGATTGAGCTTAACCATATTTTCTTGAAATGTGGCTTTGTTAAACAGATTTGGAGCAAATTCAAAGTATGTTGGTGGATACAAAACGCAGATATTTGTTTGGATTTCCAAAATCAAACACCATTCAAAGGAAGAACAAGCTCTGACTCTCCACCTCACTACACTTTGGATAATATGGTCGAACTTCAACAAAGTAGCTCATGGTCTTCCCAGCAAAACTCATAAACAGATTTGGAGGCTTGCGTGGACAATAAACTCTAAATTTCTGCAGCTTTGTTATGGAAGAAATCGAAGATCGAAGCAACATTTGAACCTTAAATGGACTCCTCCTCCCCCTGATTTCATTAAATGTAATACTGATGGTTCTTCTATCTTGGATTCTTCCAGCAGATTCATATCTGACATTGGGGGAGTTGCTCGAGACTATCTTGGTCATCACCTCCTTAGCTTTGCCTCCCCTTGTGGCAACATTACTGCTATACAAGCTGAAGCTGAAGCACTTAAAAAAGCCATCCAACTTGCCCTCTCCAATGGTTTCAAGAAAGTGATCTTTGAAGGAGACAATGAAGTTATCGTTCATCTGATCAATCAGCCATGTCCTACAGTACCTTGGAAGATTAAGCACATTATAGATGACATCAAGTTCCTTACTGTAAAGTTTGACTCTATTTCTTTTATCCACACTCTCAGGGAGGGGAATTTTGTAGTTGATAGACTCGCCTCTTATGCTGCCAATTCCCAATCCCTCATCCCCCTCCCCACTCCCCACTCCCCCCCTTCATACACTGGTTTTTGTACTTTGACGCCTCTGGGAATTCTTTCCCTCGAGGCTTTTCTTTCAAATAAATTTCTTTTATTACTAAAAAAAAAAAAAATGCACTGATGTGCACAGCAGAGAAGTTTGTACAGCTGAGAATGTTTTTCCAGTTGATGATAGCCATTATTTCACTTCTCGAATTATTTTTGTAAAAAGTAAGACTTTATTCATTTTTTTTTTCTTTTTCTATAAGTGTAAGTTTACCGTTTACGTGATGAAAAACTAATATAAATTTGGATACTTGTCCAATAAGTAGTTCAATTATTAATGGAAATGGTTGGTTCCGAATCAGCTTCTTCGAATGTAACGAATCGTTAACATTCTATATGGTTTCTTGGCACAACCACCACGGCACCACGCTTCATTTTTTATATGCCTCAGACTTGATGTGACAATCATTTTTGTATAAACTGAACCTATACGTTAACTAAGTAAACTAAATTAAACACAAGTGACATTGAACCATCAAAGCATGAGTGAGAAAAAAAAAATGTTAATCTAAGGGTGACCATTTCCAAGTTCTATCACAATCGTAAAACCCTAGCTTATTGATTATTGAAGAAACACAACTTGAACTTTGATTCAGAGGATTATTGGGTTGCACCAAAGAAATTTGAAGTTTGTGTTTTAATGGACCTAAAACCAACTTTGAGACAACCCTAACAAGCCAACTTAGTAGATAAAGGTCAATCTTGTTAGCATTCCATCCCTAACGCAACCACTCCTTGGCAGTCCATGGCCCACTATATATCAAATTGATTATTTTGAGGAGTTTCATACGAAACCAATTTCTCTCTAGATGAAGGATACATGTTAAAACAAAAAACAAATTTATATCTTCTAAATATTGCCTCAACCTTTGGATGTAACTGATGGACATTTGTCATTCATCTAGAGAGAAATAAATGGTCTATTTCTTATGATATTTCCCCCTGAGCTTGTACACATGGTAAAACATATCAGCTGATATTCGACCGAAATTCACCAAATTTCAAAAATTGATTTGGCTAGTAGTGGAAAAAAGGGGGCGAAAACGATATCTACTCAAAGTCGCTGGAAAATGCTAACTTTCGGTGATTTTCCAACTGATCATCGAAATAATGGAAAAAATCACCCATACTCCACTGAACCTGAGCTCCAGTCGCTGGAATCTTCACCTTTGAGAAATACTGGCTGCTGCTACCTCATCCTCTTCTCCTCCTTCTATGTCTTCAACGAAGGCTGAGAAAAATCTAGCTGCCATTTTCATTTACAGAAAACCCTATCAAAATTTAACTTGAAGTGGCAGAAGCTCTTAGATGGAGGACCTCAAAAAATTGTGTTTCTCGTTCTTCTGGTTTGTATTTACAGATGTACTAGAAAAGGGGGGAAATAATAATCGTCAGAGAGATAGAAAACAATGACACAAGGAGGGATAGAAGATGAAGAATATCAGAAAAAGATTGAATAACCATGCTCAACGGCTCAAATTCCATTTGTTTCTTGGAATTTGAGCTGTTGAGCATGTTTATTAAGAAAAAAGACAAATGAAAAGGACGTTCGTTGATAGACAAAGTGGTAGGGGCTTTTGGGTAAAGGTGCCATCAGAGGTGGGTCATTGACTTTTTGAATTTCGCTCGAAATATAGGGAAAATTCGTCGTTTCAATGGTTTCTCCAAAGGGTGAATCGGCGAATTTCGCCGATATTCCACAACTTGCTTGTACAAGCCTCAACATAAAAATAACCAATGTGCCCCTAGCTCCCTCCTTGACGAATTGGGATCCTCTACCTGTCAGGATAAAGATTTATGTTCTCCTAACACATTTCCATCACATGTTAGGAGGTGAGATCACATTTGAATTTTTTCAAAACTCCCAATGGACCTCACTCCTAAAGTATGGTAGAGAAGCGAGGAGAGCACAGACCTCTACCCTTCAAGATAAGAGGATCTGAATTCCTCGACAGTGTAGAAACATCTTAGTGCATGTCAAACTGCAATCTTGAACGTGCATCATATTGCCTCATTGCATGGATAACCTAGCCTAATAAGGGCAGCAACTACTCAAATGACAAAACCAACATCAACAGAACATGAACCAACTAGTTCAGCAAGTTAGAAATTAATTGAAAAGACTTAGCTGCAATTGATATATAATGAAACTAATGCCTTAAGGATGATTGCTGCACAATCTCTCCAAGGTAATAACAGCTCCTCAACTGGTGCAAGAATGGCCAACATCTAGCCAAAAAAAAAAAACACATTCAGCAAAAAGTGAAAAATAATGACAAGGCAGAGAGTGGCTTCCAAATCTGCAAATAATTTCCATGGATGCAGATGAAGAATATATTGTGAAGCTGTATCATGTCAGAAGGTCCATGTTTCTCTTCATACAATAATCACACAGCCCAACAGATTAACAAGTACACCATGAGGGCTACTGATATATGTTCCTCTGCAAAGCACAAGTTGATCAAAAAAAAAATTTCTGAATAACAACAGAAGGAACCCTGCAATCTGGAAGTGGTTATTGCATTCTGTAATGTCACATTAACAATTGGCTGCATGGGAGACTAGCCTGGGGACAGCAGGCACCTCAGTATATCTTAGTACTTGGGTTTTTAAAATATCTAGTTATGATATATCTCTAATTCCATCTTCACCATTCTATACTTCCTAAGAAACAAGGATCATTCTTCTCCTTATAAGACTCTTTATAAAACCCTTTAAACTAGGGTGTAGCCCATATCAGTCTTTTGTTCAAATAGCAATCCTACTTTCTTGCTCAGAGCTTCTGTTTTTTGATCTTGAAGGCTGCAGTAGGTAACTCTTCCACAGAAAAGTTCTTTGGATTTTTCCTTCTGCGAGAGTACAAGAACATCAGAAAACAGATTGGTAAATCAGAACAAACTGGCACAAGAAACCTCAAAAGAACAAATTTGCAAGAACGTGTAAAACAGATTGGAGACCACCTTCAGGAGAAGAATTTGAAATGTGAAAGAAAAAAAAAAAGGGGGGGGCATCAGAGGCTCTGTCTCAACCTCTCATATAGTACAATTCAGATGTCACTTTAAAAATTGAACTAATCTGAATCTCCCTTAAGAGACCAACAAATTGTGAAAATGTGGGCTAAGGTTCAGGCAAATTCCTTGGAAAAGAAAATCTCTCAAACGTGTCTCATTAATTTTTCTCTTGATTTTACTTTGGGTTCGTGAGATTTGAGGTTCCCATCTCTGTATGCTTCTGAAATTTGTTTCTGGGAGAGACTTGAGATGGGATTTGAGGTGGTATTTGGTTCATGCGGTGTAGCCACATGATTAATGGTGCTTATGGAATTGCGTTTGTGCCAACTTTGAAATTCCTGTGATTACCCATTGCCTTCGATGTCAAGATAATCTCAAGGGTGGAGGGACTAGTGGTTTGGTTCTCAGTTGCAGAGTTTCTTGTGCCTCTGTATTAACCTAACAGTTGCATAAGATGGAATGGTGTGAAACAGAGATCAGCAGAGAAACTAGACAGAAGCATATGAATACTAGACCAAAGACATAGAGATTAATGGAGAAGCTCAAAAGAACTAGACCTAGAAGGAAAGGAATCAACAGCATATGCAAATGTAGAATATTACCAAAATTGTAAAAGAACTGGTGAGGACTTGACTGCAGCAATGATGAAGATGGTGACTCAAATAAATAAGATAAACCTCTCCACAAATTATATAATTCAGATTTTATGAATTTCTCATGTTAATCAAAACATACTTGATTTACTTACTGCATAGATCAGTTCAAAGTTTTATTGTTGAAAAGACAAGAAGTAGGAGAGTTAAAAGTTGGAAATTTTGGATAGATCACAGTCTCAAATGTAAATGAGATAGTATAAAAGCATCTAGTATTCCAGTAGTGGAAGCTTAATCAAGAGTTCATATGGAAATAAAGATAAGAAAACAACAATGATAATGACAATAATAATCGGTAAAATCTATATACTTGTTACAATGATGATAGAATAGAATAGAATAGAGAAAAAAAAAAAAAAAAGAATTTAGAAGCATACACTTCGTAAGATCTTGCAGCTAAATTGGATTAAAACACTGGATTAGCAAGTTCAGGTCCAGACCCATAAAAGAAAAAAGACAAATAAATAGCCTACCTGTATTTATATAGCTATGGGGAGGACCAAAATTTTCTTCAACAATTGAAGAGTATCATCTGGCATCAAAATTATCTGATCATACAAATCAACAATGAATTACCTGTTTATCACAAATTAAAATTGGTGTACTAATGCACACAATATAACTAGGGCATACATATAACTATTGATTTGATTCACCAAATTCACGTCACCAAGAAGTTTACTGACTGGTTAGTCATCAGAATAAATTAGAGTGATGGTTGAAGAATTCATGCCATACATGATTCTCCAAACCCCACCAAAAATTTTTTTCGCTTTCTTCTGGTGCTAACAAGTTACTGTTTCATACATGGAGATCAGTCCATTTGCATGGTACACCATTGAGATACAACCAGTTCAAAGCTGCTTGTTCCAGTAACACTAAAGAAGAGGGAAAATCTTCAGTGAAACATGTCCGCCAACTCCCATTGTTGGTAAATATCTCTGCCTCTATATCTTCAGTGAGAAATAAAGTTGACTGCTATACCAGAGTGACCTCTTTCAAGTTGTTTTTGCTTCTTCAATGGAATATCTCTTGAGAATAGCCAGAGTCTCTTCCATGGCA
This sequence comes from Hakea prostrata, assembly GCF_041222555.1. Taxonomy (NCBI): domain Eukaryota; kingdom Viridiplantae; phylum Streptophyta; class Magnoliopsida; order Proteales; family Proteaceae; genus Hakea; species Hakea prostrata. The sequence goes on from NC_142601.1 coordinate 7,273,876, forward strand.
CTGCAAAATAAATGTAAACCTTTATAATTATCTAGTCACTGGCATACAAAAACAATGGCTGTCCTATCCATTGCAATTTGCAACAGTTCAGTAAAATTTGTTAATTTGCTGCAGTTATAAACAAGAAAGAATAGTGGAATGGTATGTACAAAGTAGAATTAACAATTAAGAACCCATAGTCCATCCAAGTTAGTTCTTCAGATGGATAGGTTAGAGCTGCTCAGAAGTCAAACCAAGATGCCAAAGTCCTTGGGCAACCCATCCAAGTCCAAGAAAAAAGCTATGGCTAAGTAAATAATAATTCCTTCATTGTGCATAAGATCCAGAAGATCAGTAGAGACAGACAAAAATGCACCACTAAGTCAAGGCTAAGACACTTTTCAGTGCTCTCAAAAGGACTGAAGAGATATTGACTACCTCGTACTTCAAATAGACCATACCAAATAGAATTGACTGTGAGATGGAAATTCCAAGAGGAATTATCCCATAATATAACCATCCAGAGAAAGATATCATGGCAAAATTAGAATGATATATTATCCAAATAAACTCCAAGTCCATATGAACACAGACATCATCAAGAACCACCTCCCACTTTGAGGTTTTAAACCTTATTATTTTATGATTTTATCACAGATGATAACTTATTGGAAACAAGGGACTCCAAGACTTTACCTCCCAGGTCTAAGGATCTTGTACTTCCCTGTGACAGTGAGATCCACAACTGTTGATCCAGAGCGTCCTGCAGGAAGCAGACCCCCATCAAAAACATAGGCACAGTGCTCCCAAAGGTCCTCAAAATCTTTAATACACACACTGCTGGGCTGTCCACTTCGGTTTGCACTTGTGAGTGCCAGTGCACTTCCAGAACCACGGGCGATGAACCGAATAAAGTTGGAGTCTGGCACCCTGACACCGATACTATCCAATCCTGGATTCAAGGTCTTCTCAAGAATACTTGAACTGCCTGAAAAGAAAATTGAAAACAAATAGAATAGAATCACCCAATCCAAACAATAATCAGAGAATACAGAACATTTAGACACTTAAACCATAAATCCCCCCCCCCCCCCAAAAAAAAAAAAACTGCATGGGCCCCCAAGGAAACTGTGTTCATGGCCTCTGCTTCTTACAATGCAATATGGATGAGGTATTTTATAACACTACAACTGTTCTAAGCAATGAAAAATCAGGCGGTTATTACGATAACATTCTGTCAGTCATGCAGATCAAAACATCAAGAAAAACAACCAAAACACTGTTCAAGGATGCTGTTCACATGGATGGTCTTACAGCCAAGCTTTGCCTTTTTAGATCTTGTGGGCCCATCAATTGGAGAAAGATTCAATCCTAATGCTGCCTTAGTTTCGAAGATCTCGTGTTTCAAATGCTCAACTGCTTAATGCCTAGTGACAGGTTCAAGTCCTGGAAACAACCTCTCTTGAAACAGGAGTAAAGTTGCAACTGACCCTCCATAGCCTGCTAAAAACAACAGACCTCTCACTGGGTAAATCTTCTTTTCCCCACTTTTAGAAAGTATATTTTATTCAGTGCAATGGAATCTTAGGTACTTCCTAATTTCAATTTGGTAATGTTTTGTTTTGAGAAGTTCTATTATGATATTACGTAAATAGGTTATAAGAAGCATCTACTCTGTTAAGTCTCTATTTTACAGACTTTATCTGAAGCTTAGCCCAAGCTATAAGTTGGCCCCACAGTTGTACTTGAATGGAGACTTGGTTAATGAAATTTTTATTGCTTGCTTGCAAGTATTTGGTCTGAGAAAGACTTGTTTCAACAGCTAAGATAACTGTACGTGAGAGGCCCAAGGCTGAGATAGCTTACCATCCCTATCCCCTTCTAATCTGGTTTCATGTTCTTCATATATGAACAGAAAGAAAGAGTTTCAGTAGTAATTCAATTTGTACATCCTTATTGTGTTGATCGTGGCTGCAATCGATCTCCAGCTAGTTCTTCCCCGTTTCAAGGTTGACTTTTGCCTTTCTGAGGGTCATAAATGTTCAAAAAAGAATGGGTAAAGCAATTACTAAATTATGGAACTATGGGAGGTAGGTGCAAAAGCAGGAACAACAGAACCACAAAAACAAAGTAATACACTACAAGTGAAGCCTCTTGAGACAGATTGAAATAGTAGGGCTTCTCTAAAGTCCGAATGCAAGTTGAAGCAGCAGTGCAATTTAACTCCTCTGCTTGTATACAAATTAAGAAATGCTGCTCCTCATTCTCCTTTTTTCTTCCTATTTTTTCAGCTAGCTCTTTCACTGTCAATTAAGCAGCAACAAGAATTTTTTTACTTCTATTTCCATCATTTTGTCTTTAACCTTGTTCCCTAATCAGACAGCTTCTTCTTCACCTTAAGACCCAGACAGAGGCATCTAACAAGTCTAGTACAATGTGAATCTCCATATTTCAAAATCTGCAACCTTCATTGACTCAAAAACATTGTTCTAATCTTTTCGAAAAACAGAGCAAAAACATTCAGACAAGATTTTACATGGTTCACCCAAAGGCTACATCCACGGCAGAGCAGATGTGGTGTTTCACTACAAGGAAGAAGAAGAAGAAGATTACAACCTAGCTGGTTTTTCTACTCCTCTCAACCCTACTAAGAGACTATAAATAGTTACAGGTGAAAAAGACCCTATTTCAAGGAGAAAAATGACCAAAAACACCCCCAAAAGGAACTGAGGACCTAAAAAAAGTTAGGGGCCTACAACCAATCATTTTGAGGGATTTGAAATTCTAAACAAGACCCATCCCTGTCCAGGTGATGGCCAAAATAGAAAACGGTCTTCCATGCGCGTTTAGGCCCTGAAAGGGGCCCTGGAACATTGCACATGGTGAAAATGGTCCTCACCGAAACATACTCCATTTCTACAAGACTTGCTATAAACCAAATAAGCCACTCCACCTGTTGGCTGCATTATCAATTGTAAAAGCTACCCTGATTCCCTGATTCAAAAACCCCTTTGCCAATTGGTCCTGATAAGCTCCATCTACAGTCACATCACACAACCAAATCATGCTACCACTTTCAGATAGGCCCTCAAATTCCCTATTGACTCCATCCAAGATTAAGTTTAGCAATTCGACGAAGGAATCATTGCTGCAAATTTGCAACCCTATCCCAGCAAACAGTAAAGGCCTCCAACACAAATGTAGAGATCCAGTCAGATGCACTTAAATAGATCATCAGCTACAACACCAGAGGCAACATTATGAGACTCTAATCTCCTAAAGAATAGCTATAACACAAAATCAGGAAAAAAGCATCAGGGGAGGAACATGGAAAGTTTGAAACAGAGTAATCTCAGCAATTGGAAGTTTAACAACAAAGCAGACCCACAAAAGTTACAAGAGAAACTGACTACTGGATTATAATGTCTAGAAAAGCTCTATAGCTGTAAGTAAGAGCAAGATTGAATTTACAGCAATCGAATAACAAAATCAGAAATCAAGAACAGAACTACCAACGGAATGAAATATGAAATTACTGAAGCTAACTCAATCTAAGAGAGAATTGTAGAACAAGCAAATAGTAGCAAAGCTTGAGAAATATAAAAGAAAAGCACAACCACAGGGAGTAAATTATATAGATCTGACCCAAATCCATGATATCAGGATAGATAGAAGAATAGGTAGAAAGATAGGAAAATTACCAGCCAGGAACCCAAATAATTCTCACCTAGAATCCACCAGCTATACTACAGACTCCACAGTAGCTTGTTTCAGCAAAATGAACTCCTTTTAATTGCTACAACCGACAGGGATATAAATGAATTCATGTATGATGTCAGTTATCTTGGATAAATATCCACTTAAATATATTGAAATCAAGATAAAACCTGTAATTTTTTTACTATCCATTTACATTCCTAGAATACATGCCAACGTCCTGTGCATTTTGGTATCATCACTCATCATTAATCTAAGAGAAAGGCAACAAACATCTTTTTTCCTATGCATCATTTAAAGGAAGGATAACAACTATCAACTTAATAATAAATTTCCTTATCATAATCTAGGGGAAGGGTACCAAAAACCAACTCAATAATAAAACATTTCCTGTTTCCTTCTGAAAAGAAAATAAGCTTACAAGTTGCAGACCTCGCCTTAGCACAACAGTCACTGGTCCAGGAAGGAGTTCATCAAGCAAACTATGAGGCAAATGATCAATAGAAGCAAAACGGCTTATGTCTTGTACATCTCCAACAGAAATTGCTAGCGGGCTTGTCTGCTTACGCCCTTTGATTTCATATATTCTGTTAACTGCTTCTGTCGAACTGTAGTAACACCACTAAAATGATATTAAAGTGGAATAAACAGACAAAGACAGCAATACTAGCTTCAATTCCGACATCACAAATGACCAATAACTGCATATCAAAGATAGAGATGGTCCAGGAATTCCTTGAATCTCCATAGAGATACTAATGCAGAAAAGCTCCAATGGATATTCATGGTTAACCTTCAGACCAATCTATGCTTCAGTTTGAGTTCTAAAATCAACCATGTGGGATCCAGGAAGCTTAATCCTGGAAGCCAGACTCAGGGAACACATTTGGAATAGTTTTGGAGCTTAAGATTCCAGGTTTTTCAGAAACCTCTATCCTCAGCCCAAGTAATGAGAGTCCATTTCTTTAATTATTAATTGTAATAGTGGGGCAGGATGAAGAGAATACAAGTTTCAACCCTTTAATTTAGTCTTCTAATTTATTAATTAAGTTGGTAAGACAGTCAGCCAATGATTAGAGGAGTGTTTAGTTTTTGGAGTGTCCTAATGTATCTGCCAAACCAAGCAGTTGAAAGAGATTCCATTCAGTTGTATGGGTTAGTTAGGACTTCTCTCCAGTTTTCTTAATAGTTTTGTTTTGTTTATTATATTTTTCTTGAACCAAGCAGGATGAGTTAGTACTTTATATATGGTTGTGGTTTCAAGTCCTGGAATAGTCTCTTTGGAAATAGGGGTAAGGCTGCATACATTTCACCCTCCCAAACAAACAAGCCTTGTCTACAGAGTATGGCCTTTTTTAGTGTGTGGCTGTTCAGCCCCTACGATTTAATAACTTAGATTAGAAATCATTTTCTGGGGATTTGGAAATATGCAACTGCTGTCTCCTTTATCCATCCTTGACCTCTCTGCCCCCCCCCCCCCCCCCAACTGTGGCGGGGGGGGGCTCCCATGATTCTAGTTCTTCTTATTCTTTGTGACTTCTTTTACCTAAGATTTATTTAGGTTTCAAAAGTTGAGAACTGGCTAATTCTGACCCTTTTGAAACCTGGCTAATCCAGACCAAGTGTTATCTATCTCATGCTCACATTGGCCACATAATCATCCTACATGGTGCAGTAAGGATGAAACTGTCAAACAGAGGCACTCAAATGAATTCTTTTCCTGATTAACATAGCACTGAAAGTTATAACTAAAACGTTAATCTTAAAAGTAAAGCTTTTTTTTTATGAGTGAGCACTAAAAGAAAAGCTTAGTTTACACCAACATACGGTTATAGATTCTGATTGATAACTCAGTTTGAAATTGTCAAAACCAAAAATTGATGCTATCTGTCTCATCAAAGAAATCAACATTTGTTAGCCATTCAATTAGAATGTTTTCCAGCTTCAAAATCCCAGACATAACTTCAGTGTCCCTCTAAATTAGTAAACCCCCTTTAGTTCTCTAAAGCTCCTGAACAAACTAATTCTTGGACTGACAAAACGAACACGAGAAGTTGAAGTGGAATTTTCAAACCCACAAAAGAATAAAACCAAAATGTCTAATAATTTACCAGGCGTCACAAGCAAACCCATAGAGGGTATCGGTTGGCACGGCGATAACTTTGCCAAATTTGATAGCAGCAATAGCCGCTTCTGCATTGGCTTCATTGGCTGGAAGAACAACCCCCGCCTTTCTTTCGAGGTCCAAGTCCCCCTTATTCAAACCACAAGCCATTTGATAAGAGAAACTTCCTCCTAGACTCTTCTTCCGATGCAGTAAATTGACAAAACCCAACTTGGCAGGACCTGAAAAATGAAAAAGAGAAAAAGAAATTCAGAACAGAAGAGTCACACGAAATTTTTGTGAACCGAATTCTCCTAAAGCGCACCTTTGAGGGATGGACAAAGCACAAAGCCAATGGGCAATCTTCCTGCAATTTTAGCGGGAAAGTTCATCCGTCGTCGAAAAAGAAGATTTCTGACGGCACGCAGAAAAAATTCTATCTATCCCCAAGTGTTTGGAATATGTAGAATAAAATCCTTCAAAAAACCCTAGCACGTGTTACTTTCCCAACCGCCCATTTGTCTGATTTTTATAGAATATGTCAACTACATGGTAGGGTCTCTGAAAATGTCGCTCGGTTGCCTATGAAGTGTTCGAGATTATTTCTAATAGAGAGTTTTCCTTCAAACCCACGGTCTGAACTCCATTTTAATCCTCTTTAATTGAAGCTCGGAAGCTCCAATTCCTCGGGTTTCATCCCAAATTCTCACCTAGTATCTGATGCTGGGTTTGCTCCGATTTGATCAAATACAAATGCAGACAATTATGGAAAAGAATAAAGGTACCCACAGAGTTTGAACTACAATGTCATGCATTTTGATGATTCTCGGGTCTTGTTTGGGTCTTACACATTTAATGCATAGGACCATCAAGCCACACATCTTGGACTGTCTCATTGAAATTCAATGGTCGAGATTCAATCTCGACCAAGATTTGGGATCTAACGGTCCGAAATTCTCGACTGACGATTAATGTGCATGACCCAAGCAATTACCATTTCTAGAGTCACAAATTACACTTACCCCCTAGAGAAAACAACTAAACAAATATGACTTTTGTTTTTGACCAAATATGGAAATTCATTCGGTAAGAAAACAAATCTAGGTGCAAAAACCTGGAAGAAAACAAAGATGGAGATACAATAAGCAAAGGTGGGAACCCCAACGCTGCCAAATACACTTAAACCCAGTTGGTCCTTTGGCAAGAAAGTCAGCAAAAAAATTCGCTAGTTTTTTTGGATTTGAGGTTCATCCGGGCCAGCTTACGCGCACCATGACTACATCCTCATGGCGCTTTTTATATAATTAATATAGGTGAGACTTCGCCCCTAGCCCCGAGGGGATTCAAACTCTGACCTCCTATATGGAAGCGTTGGTTTTTTGCCAGCTGAGCCACCCCTCAGGGTTAAAATTCGCTAGTTATCGCCAAAGAAGGAGCATAATGCTCTCACCTTCCATTCCCGAATCTAAAATTCGCAAGGAATTCTTGTACCACGAGCAGCTCGGGGTTGCTCGGATAAACAACGGCGGTTTCGGTAGCTGTCCCGGTTTAGTTATCACTACTTGCAAAAATGGCAGCTTTGATTTCTTCAGGACGATTTTTACTTGAATCAGTTAAAAGAAAGGGATTCTTGAGTCGAGGATGTGATTTTTAAAGATTTAATCAATCACAGGCATACGTTTCTCGTGTTGGGGCTTGTGTAATTGAAGTCCAGTTACCGTTTGTATCCCATAAGTTCGAATGAAGAAATTATTGTTGAATTTCATAAAGGTAACGCTGTAAGGCCTGTTTGGTTGCATGAGTCACAAATATGAAATGAAATGGGATTTCAAATCTATGAATTCATGGTTCAAAAATTAACCATTTGATTGGTTGGCATCAAATCTATCAAAGTTTAGAGAGTTATGTTGGGTTACTCTCTGTAAATTTCATCAATTTTAGATTTATGGTGGAGTTCATGGATTTCACCCAATGCCCAAGAATGACTTAATTTGCATTTAGGCAAAGAAGTAAAATCTATGAATTTTATGAATCCAGAATATTTAACAACTAAATAAATATAAATCTCTGATTCATGAATCTAAGGATTTTGAAATTTCTAGATTTAGATAACCAAACATGCCCAAGAAAGGTGAATGTAATAGCAAGAAAGTCAAGTTAGCCAGTTTTTGATTGTATCACTTATTAGATGGTTCAGTCGTGGTTGACATGAAACAAGTTGGGACAGATTTTTACACTAGTCATTTGCACAAGTGCTTCTTCAATTAATTAACTAAAAGATCTCCATTCCATGCCATCTCATGGTTGGCCAACTAGTTAACTCATGTACCAACCTCAGGCCATTTGGGTTGGGGGGACTAATGCATTTGAAAGATAAGGAAAGTATTCATTGGTTTTTATACATATCAGTTTGTAGCTCAATACCTACTTGTCTTAAAATACCTTGCTTGAATAAATCTCTACCAGTGATTAGGGCTGTAAATAGATCAGATAGTGGTAATATCTATCCGTATTCTATTATACTTAGGCAGATTCAAATAATGTCCTATTGGTTTCTGAACAGATTCGGTCAAAATCGAAAAAATATTTTTTTAAGTAGATTCTTCTAAATGAATATGAATACAAATTAAATATAAAATTTTTGACTACCTGTTGACATCTTCACCATTTTGTTGCAAGATTTGGTTTGAAATCTAAGAATTTAGCAACTTTGATAGTTATTCTAGTGATAATTAGAAAAATAGTGACATATCTTAAGTAAAAAATTTATAAAAATAAGAAAAATAAATCTAAATAAGTAACTTAATCGAATAATAATCAGTAAGAAAAGGGTATATCATATCCGCATCAGCGCATCCTATTAGTAATCAAATGCATTCGAATACCGCTAAACTAATGCGGATGCAAATTTGAGAGTAGATTTCAATTATCCATTTACACCCTTACCTATGAGGATACTTCTCCATCCACAAGAACAATTTCAAAGAACCTCTACCTCTAATAGAAATCTCCTTTTGAAATAGTTGGCTAACATCACATGGGCTCACATAAAATTAGGATTCCTCCAACTCTACTCAGGCAACAAAGTTTTACAAACTACCATCTCTTTTGCTTTTACACAAGGTGTCACATTTAACCCAATACCCCCGCACTTTAGTCATTCTTCCACCAAAACTGCTTAATTTTTTCAGAACAAATCTTACTTTGAATATGTGAAACAACTTTATTCGCCCCGGAAACATAAAAACCTCCCTACAAGTTTTAGTGAAATAAACGCTTTTCATATGAAGAATACGCATTTCTACTCTCTACAATATTCAGATTGAACTTACCTGCTCAAAACTCCTCAAATATTCTTTATGGCATAATTGCACTCTAGCCAAAAAATGCGTTTGGTAACACTACCAGAAAATGTTTCTTTTATTTTCTTGTGCTGTGACAATAAAAAGCATGCCAAATTATCCCCTTTCTTTATTTAGTACAACTTAGGAACACACATGCATTTGCATCTAATTCATACATGAGAAGAGGTGCATTTGGATTATCCAGAAGGTGGGGGACAGTAACAACTGCAAATATCAATATCACACATAATGAAGCATCCAGGATGACAATTTGGATCAAACTCCTCTTGTGATATCTTTTTTGTCACCATGACATGTTGATGCACATTGTTTGACAGACTTATTGGTACTCGACCTGTTCCATGGACATTTGAGAAGAGACCTAATAGCAATAATACATACATCTATTAAGTATTCAACATTTGCAAAACAAAATTTTGAGTTACAGAGATAGAAGGAGAGAAAGAGAGGGAGGTTTATTATGACCTGAAGCACTAAGCAAGAAAACAATTAAAATGGTGAGCTTGACTGAATCCTTGTCCATGGTTTTGAACTGCCTTGCAAGACTTGAGTGAATTTGCAATAGGTTTAAAATGGTGAAGGCTGGTTACATTGACGGTGGGGCTGTGCAAGGGAGTTGGTTATATATTTATAGGAATATATATCTTTGGTACATTTTTCTCGCTTGCATTTATTGCATTGGGAAGACCGGAAGAGCATGGAAATCTTGTTTGGGTTTCAACTTTCAACAGAAAAAACGAAAAAAGCAAAAAAGCAAAAATAAAAGAGAGAGAGAAAAAAAGGAAAGTCTTGCTTGATATTCACCAAGGAAAGATTACTTTGACATTAAGCAAATGGAAGATTATTATTTTCCCTTTTTTTTTTTGGTAAACAGGATCTTTTTTTTTTTTTAACTGGTGCTTTTTTAATATTGGAAATGCAGTCCGCAAAGGTCAAATCCACGAGTCCAGATCATCTTTCCTGACGAGTGCTCCCGGACGGTTATTGACCACAAATTACAGGAGGACCCAAAAAATTATAGTGAAGGTTTTTTTTTTTTTTATTTGTGGGTCCCACATAATTTGTGGTTGTAAAGTTGTCAAAGGAGCACAAAGTGCTACTGCCAGGGGAGATGATCCACATTCCAAACCCACAACCTTTCCACTGAAAAGTATGGATCTTACCACTCAACTAACCCTGCAATTGGTTTGATAAGAAGGTTTTTATATTTTAAAGCGCTATCCATGGAATCTGGATCACAAGGAGCTCATCAATTAACAAAAGATTATTATTATTATTATTATTATTATTATTATTATTGGTAACAACATTTTTCTATTTTTAGAGGCTTGCTTTTTTTTTTTTTTTTTTTTTTTTTTTTTTTATATAGAAATGTAGCTTGTTGCTATGGGGTGGAACTAAATTACTAATCTACACCACCGAGTGGGTGCAAACCCAGAACCTCCCAGTGGGAGGGCGGGTCTTTAACCGCTTGACTAAAATAGCAAGTACAATGTGATCTTTGGATGCTTTGTGACAACAAAAATAGAGAGCATACAAGAAAAGATTATTAAAAAAATTAAGGTGAGATCTAAAATATGTCTCATGTGAACCCCTATTTTTGTAGTCATAAAGCATGAAAACATCAAGGGAGGTGATCCGAACTCCTACCTATATGGTGAATAGTTAGAATTTGAATCCTCCACTCACATGAAGAAGAATTAATTTTAATCCATATGGATGGATGCTTGAAAAGGGGTTTTTTTTTTTTCTTGTAAAATTTGATGGTTTTTTTTTTTCTTGTAAAATTTGATGGTTCCAAATGGAATTCCATATTATGGACTATATCAATTGGTAGCTCCTTACCAAGAAAGACAACCTGTCTCGTGCTAAATTATTGTTCTTTCTCAGTTCTCCTCCTTATTTAGTAGCAGATAGGCCAATTCATAGTAAATTTGTAATGGAAAGCAAATCCAATCCTCTAGCTTGGTGGAAAGATTTACATGATAAATAAAATCACTCAAAGTTGTCAGGATGGATCTTGAAAGGAATGATTCACTTTATGAGTAAATCGTTCAAGGATGCAATGAACAATTGTATTGTTCTTTGTGAGAATAAGTAATTAATTTCCAAGAAGAACTTCTAATTATATTGGGTTTGGATTTGTTCTAAAATTCATGTTTTGATTCAAAATGTTCTTTTGGATTTTATTAGATACTATTCTCTTTGAAAAGTTATGAATGATTCTATATTGAGTTTAAACATTACATTTCTAAGAGTAATGTTGAAGTCATATATAAAACATAGAGAGGAGATTGTTGAAATATCTGAGTCATACTCAAATATGGTTGAGGTATTTATGGTTGAGGTATTTGAGTTATACCCAACGTATGTTCTAACATAGGTCATCAAATTAATTACGATTCAACGGTGTAATGGCCTTTGTGGGAGAGTTCAATTACACGGTAGGACCTGTTGAGGTCTATAAATACTAGCCGGAAGCAACGATCCGTGTATTCCAAACTACATATTTAGGGAGTAATGCTTTAAGCAACCTTGGACTAAGCCCTAAACCCCCACACATATCTCTGTTCAAAATTCTGTCAAATACTCTTATGACATAGTTGCACTTACCTAAAACAGTCACAAACAATAACTTTGATTGGATGTTTTACATAATTTGCACAGAAATGTTTTGCTCCCTTATCACTTTCATTGGGACAACAAAATTGTAGGGAGTTGGTTCATGGGATGAGCAGAACACCTACCTCTTTAGCCCATGGTAAATGTCCCACAGAAGGAATCGAACAATGCAACTCAATTCCAGTTTTTCATCAACTAGTTATACAAAGCCCCTAATACCCATTTCATTATTCTATCACTAAAAGAGGTAAGAAAAGAGCAAGAGATCCATAAAACAGTTAATTTTCTATACAGAGCAGGCCTTATGGACTAAGCTACCACAACACTAAAAACAACCATGGTATATCATATGATACTGACTGAGCTCCCTTGTGAGTCATCCAAAATTCTGGGTCCATTGTGCTGGCAATTGGATTCAGGCTGGGGTGGATGAGCTTCTCGAGAGCCATCACAAGAATCTGCCCTGCTTTGCTGGCGATTGGATTCAGGTTGGGGTGGATGAACTTCTTGAGAACCATCGTGAGAATCTGCCCTGCTTTGCTGCTGACTGGATTCTGGCTGGGGCAGATGAACTTCTCCAGACCCATCTCGAGAATCTGCCCTCCTTTGCTGGCGATTGGATTCAGGCTGGGGTGGATGAACTTCTCGAGAGCCATCGCGAGAATCTGCCCTGCTGCGCCGATGATTCCTCCATCTCAAGAACTCGACAATAATAGAATTGCAACTCATTGCAACACCAAAACCCGCAAAGGTGGAGAGGAGAATGGATAGAACAGCTTGCAAATGAAGCTGTAGAATTCCATGTAAGCAACAAACGATGAATTATATTGTAGATCACCATTCTACCAAATATATTTATGTTAATGATAAATGCCATTCAAATTTGAAACCAGAGTTCTGCCAAGGACCTGGACAGAGCCAGGATAATAGTGAATAAGACTTGAGTCAGCTCAAGACAAAGCAAAGTTTCAGTAACGCAAAAGAATGCTAAGCACATCTTTTGCTTTCAGTCAGCAGACTTATATAATGGTAAATCTGGAAAGATTTTGATGGGATAATAAGGTTTTTCTCAGAATAAGTTCAGTAATCTTAGGCTCTTAGCCTAGCTTACAATCATCACTGCTCAAAAGCTAAAGAAAATTTAGCCTTACCACTGAGTAGAAAATATGAGCAAAGAGAACAACCAGAGAAAATTGAACTGATGCGTACACCCAGACAAATCTTCTCCTCACTGACATTCAATAAAGGAGAAAGTTAATTAACATTAAGAGGACCACCATGGACAAGACATCATTGACAAAATATGAACAATATTCTTTTATATAAGGAACAGCAGTACAAGCATAATATTGTTGTGTATGTGCATCGCTTGCCCAAAAGTTCACAGACCCCACTGGATGGGTTCATCTACTTCCCTGGGGTCAAAACTCAACCTTACTGGATGACCATAGTATCATAATGAATATTGGATGGCCATCATATCTGCCCTTTAGCCATCACACAAATGTGCTCTGATACTTTCATCTCTAAGGTTATTCCCAAAATGTCAGCCAACTTAAATGTACTTCTAAAGGGATCATAGCCAAATTACCCATAGTTGAAGATGTCATGGACGCAAGCAGACCAAGTATGCAGGAAAATGGCAAGGACATGGCAATTGCACCAGTACCCATTTTGCCAACCTGTTCAGTGACAAAGATGTTAGCAAGAAAAACCAATTGATCAATTAGAAGAGACGCATATAGAAGTTCATGGCTTTACCAGAAGCTGCTCCAGAAAACAGAAGTAAGCAAGCATACTGACAATGACGACAACAGGCACATCCTGCCATACTCTGGTAAATTTAAACAAAAAGTTTCAGGCACTTTATTAAAGCTATCAATTCGCCTAGATATAAAATCAAATGAAAGCAAGTGATTCGTATCATTAAGCTTGACATCAACTGGGTGTTGAGGTCCCGCACAGGTAAAACACCCTACTAGAGAGGGTGTTGATGTCTCTCTTGAGGTCTTATCTTCTCATAGATAACTGATCAATCAACTTTAATGTAGCTGGTTTTCCCAGCAGGTGCCCTGAATCATAACCTGTTCAATTTTAGTATTTGACTTTTCTTACTCGGGTTCCTTCCCCCTCGTTCACTCGTTATTTTCTTTCAGTATTCCGTACTTCTCTTTCTCTGCAGGATCAGTCCATCAAGTACAGGTGGTATTGAAAGGAGAGCATTCTCAAACCACTCACCCATCTATACACAGAAATCTCCTTCCCAACACCCTCTCCCCCCCCCCCCCCCCCCCCCCCCCACCTCCTTTTCTAAAAATATGTTCTGAACAGGTGAACTACCATAGCTGTAGAGTGCATAAAGCCTCAGCCTAACTTGCAAATCAGAATTTCCAAACTATCTAGTTTATACCTGCCAGACAACTTCACCTGATATGTTGGTAATGAGAGAAATAAATGTTGAAACTACAAAAGCAACATGAATATCCGCACCTGTACTGATAGACTGCTTCCTGACCAGATCGATTTGCATTTGTATTGAACGCTCTAACATTTTGGATCCGTAACAGGGTGACTGGTAAGTTCTGAACCTCTTGCTTACAAACATCACAAGTTTTGTTACCCTTGATGCTAAACCATCTTATAGCACATTCTTGATGGGCCAGCGCAAGTTCACCTTTGCAGCTACATTCCAACTTTAGAGTTTCAAGTCCTTCACCCAGTTCAACCAAACAAATTCTGCACACTGCCTCTTCTTGAGGAATATCTTCACCATCAGCATCATTGTTCTCTGAACCATGAGACTAAGATGAGACCAAGGTTGGTTATCTTAGTATTCAGACAGAGCGAAAATAAATCTAAAAGCCGGAAACTGCCAAACTCAGATCAAAACCCATGACCCACAAGCAAGGAAAGAGGATTCAGAACTTCTGCAAGTAGATTAAGACTAAGAAATGGTAAGAGTTTTCCTATAACTACTGTTCTACCTTCTAACAGAGCTAATATATACTTGGGCCATGACAGACTTTTGACAGATCAATTTCTACAGAGAATTCCCATTAGCAGTTAACATTCAATTTGTTCAACCCACAGAAAAAGGAGTACTAACAACTTCAAACATAAATTATTCATGTTTAATACAAGCTATGCATTCCGAAAATCTCCTGTGAGAACACTGTCGCTAAGGATATTAGAAGAAATAATATACCCGCATCTTCCGTGGGACTTGCATTTGACATGGCTGCACTGCCTTCTGTCACTTTTGGAGTCAAGGGAATTATGCGAAACCCACCTAAAGATTCTGCTCTTTTTATTCCTCTTCCTCTGTTATTCAAAGGGACAGAAAGTGAACGAGACATCTTTCGTTGGGCTCCCCTCCTCTGTAAAAAAAAAGGATATTGCAAAAACAAGTTTGTTAAATTGACCAAGAATAAATGGGAAATACTTAAGGATGTACAGAACACAAAGGAATTTATCCTCCTCTGTTATCACACCCAATAAGCACACACAGAGAAAATAGGCAGCCTTACATTCCACCCGGTATATCCTACTATGAAATTTGCTCTACAAGGATGATTGCAATCGCCAAATCTGTCTCATTTCTTTAAAGAGTCAAGAGGAATATGACTGAAGAGACTATCTGGCAGGATCATCGGTTTGATCTCAGATTCCTCATCAACCAATAGTAGTCGCTCAGAAAGTTGTTCATAAATCAAAGAGTTTACGCCTAGGCAATCACCTAGGTGGGACTAACTGAATGATGGATCCTGACATCATTCAAGAGATCGCATCCATCTCCAGATGTTACAAGATTGGCTTTTCTTCTAATTACTTTCTAGAATTGACATATAAGAACATTAACTGGTTGCATATACAAGTCCCTCTACATGTAAGGAAATTTGTCATGATCTATATGTAAACTTTGCCAGGATTAAAATGGCATGAAAAGTATGGGTTCAAGAAACCTATTTCTCATCAATTACTTGTGTCAATGAGAAAGATACTCTTTGACTCGGTTATAAATTATCATAGCTTGAGTTGGGACATGGAATTCCTTGGTTGCAAATGCTTGGAATATCAACTAGAAATACCAATTTTGCTGGAAATAAAATGTGAAACTAGTCCCCGTTCCCAAGCAAAAGTAAATAACTAAATAAAAGGCCAAAACAGAAACAACTGCCAGAAGGGCCAGAAAAGTAGTAGAGGCTTAGAGCACAGACTAAGTTAATAGAGGGAATTCTTAGGTGTTAAAAAATTAAGCTCAGTTATCAGTGCAGCTAACATATTCAGTACCAGTAAGGTGTTGACATCATCAACTCAGTGGTCCATCTAATATAGCGTTGACACCGGTAAGTAACAGAGACAATTTAGAACCCTTCATTTGGTATCGCACTACGTGAATGAAACAATCGTTATTATCTCAGACTTTCTCTCTTAAAAATGGTGTAGAAGACTTACAGTTGAATTTGAGGAACCACCGACGCTTCCTCCAGAGGTGGATTCGGGGTTTGAATTAGCAATTGGAGTGACAGGCAGGGATGATGTTCTTTTCATCCTGGGTGTTAATAGCTTTGTAAGGGTCGATGACCTTGAGATAAAGAGCTTCTCCCATGGCCCAGTTGATGGAGTACCTAGAGCTACGGCATCTGGCTTCTCAGTGTCAGTAGTTGAACTGCGGTACTTGAAGCTAACTCGAGGTAGGAAGCCTCTTCTAGAAGATTTTCCTCGAGAGGAGGAATCTGGGGACTCATTTATTCTTGGCGTACGGGGAAGATTCACTCTTGTGGGAGTGGGACTTGGTGTTGGGGGCATATTTATTCTCACACAATCATGATTGGAGATCTCCAATGTTCTTGAGGGAATTTCCAAGAAGAGGTTTTGTTTTTTCCAGTGTTGAACAGGAAGGGCTTTCTCTGTCATCTCAATTGAAACATCAGCCTGCAAAAAAGGAGTAGAGCTTGCTTTAGTGAACAAGGAAAATTGAAAGAGACATTATTCTACTGAATAATTCTAGCTAAGAAGAACATCCATGTTGTGACAATTCAATTCAAATGCTTGTGGGTGGCTCCTACAATCCTACACTTCTGCAGCATGTCCTTGTACGATGCTCAAGGCTCTTGAGTATCAAGAGCTACTTTTTTATTTATTATCAACACAATGATCAATTAAATAATTAACATTTTCAGTACTCTACTCAGTTGACAAGGCCAAACACTTACACTCTTAGCAACTTTACTTAGTGTATAAACCTAAAATTAAACCATACAATAGAAAAACTTCAACCAACTAGCAGCCAAAATTACTGCTGGCAACAATCCTTTTTTAACCAAATCTGGTATTGGCCTCCTCACATAATAGATAAGCTTTTGGGTTGAATAGTTCAAAATGGTATCAAAGCCACTGGGCTCAGTCAGTTAATGATCCATCCATGTACAACTTCTATCCAGAAGAGGGCAAGCTATGAAGAGGTAGATTTGGGAAGAATCCCATATCACCTAACATTGGAGCATTAGATTTCATACCTGTTGGGCTTCTCCAACCAGATAGCTTAAGCTTTTGCATTAAATAATTCAAGACCTACTCCAGATCTTTCAGATCCATCTACAATATCTCCATTTGCCTCAGCAAGAACTGTAACCCACACTTCCACCCACCCAGCCAAGGTAAAGTAAACAAAGCAAGAATATCTCCCACAACACTGAGCTCGATTGAATGTGGTTCTCTCAAAGAGATAGATCCCCCAACACAGTAGATGTTACTGAAAATATTGATAGTAAAAACCAAATTTATTGCATTTCAAAAAGAATAGAGGATGTAAGAGCGTTCACCATAATTTTGCAGTGTCATTAACACATTAAATGAGTCCATCTCAAGTTTGCATTCTCCCAAATGTTCTAGTATTTCCCCGTGGGTGCTTAAATTCTTTATCACATATCTTAATCATGCTTCTTATTTAAAGTAAATTTGGGAGTCACAAATGAGAAGCTGCACCATACTATCAACTGGTTTAGACGCCAGTGGAATTCTGTAACTTCAGCAGATCTATCTTATTGGTACAAATGAAACACATTCATAATTTCTGTATATCCAAAATGGTTACTGGAAGTCCTACATTTGAAGTTCTCAAGAACCAAAGGCAGTGAAACCCATGGGTATTTACACTATAAACTCAAATGGCTACCATTAGCAGTTACTTTAAGATGTTTCAACAAGGTACTAGTTATTGGAATACAAATCTGCAAAATATCAATATTTTTTTGGCATCTCAAATGAATTTTCAGGTATCATGTATCTCAAGATATGAATACTATACTCATACCCCCTTTTAGAAATTTATTAACCAAAAAGAGAAATTAAAATAAAGTAAATTATCAGTTCCCATTTTCTTTTTTATCTGCCCCATTATTTTATATATAACTTTTCTTCAAGAGGAAGGGGGGACCAAGCAGCCGAGCTTCCTGATTCTGTTTCCTTCAGTGGTTCTCCTACTTTAGTTCGCTCAGGAAACATGCAAATTTGCATTTTTTCTTTTCTTTTCTTTTCTTTTCATCACGAAAAGCTCTCACTCCTTCCAAAACACAAACCCCTACCATTAAAAGAAGAAAAAAGTAGCCAAGACCAGTGTAGTGGATGGATGGAAATTTCAAAGTTAAATAGAAAACCCATTCACCAGATATGAAACGTTGTAAATCAAACAAATCAAAGTGCCCAGGTTCCAGGGAAAGTAGAAAGGGGCACCCTGTTCTTTACTTGATTTGATTAAAGTGAAAGCGGATGTTAGTGGAAAAGAAATACATGATATAAAGAAATACATGATATAAAGAGAACGGCTTCCAAACTTCACTATACTCATAAAAGGAAGGATTGTCATCTATACGTATCAGATAGCTCACAATTTCTTTAAAGATTCTTTATATTTCACATAAGAACATGGAAGCTCAGTCCTAAAATTTAAGGGGCAGTACAGTAGCTGTAAGCAAGCACAAGTGCGAGCAAAACCCAACCACAAACATAAGCACATCGCTTAAAGGAAACCAAATTCGTTTTTCTCAATTCTTCAATTTACCATAATTAAGAGGTGCCCATCAAAGGATTTCTGTAAGCAGTTAATTGTTACTGTTCAAAAAACTTTTTTTCCATGAATTTTTTTCCCAAAAGAAGAAGAATCAAGAGAAGGCGAGCAGAAACAAACCTTGTGATCTGATGGAGAAGGAACAACTGGGTTGTCAGATAAACCCACCTCGTGCTCGTGGTGGGAATTGGATTCCCCTTCAGTTTCCATCATTTCATCAGAGATTCCAACTTCAAAGCAAGGAGTAGCTGTGCTGCTGTTCGAAGCTCTGGGAAAACCAGAAATTCTCAGAAGTAACAAAAGATCGATCAGGGAGGTGAAAAGGTTTGACTGTGTAGGAATCAATAATTCAATGATGAAGAGTCATTTGTTTTGAAAACTTATTCGGATTCTTTTTGGGATGGACGAAGGAAACCAAACAGGCAAAAAGTTGAAGTTGAAATGTCTACACCAAACAGGTTTCATCTCCCTTACTCCCGCCCCTATTAAACTCATTTCAAATCTTATGTGATCTTGAGAATATGGGACCCAATGGGATTTTACTGCTACTCTTCTCTCTTCTCTATTCTCTGTGTGCTGCAAACTGTATAAATCGCTTTCGGTTGGTCTTCCGTCTTCGTCATAACTAATAAATATGTCTATCCGTTTAGAGCCCGCCAGTGGAGGTTGCACTAGTGCACCTATCTATCTACTCCTGTATGTTATGACTATTCTCCCAAACTCACATAAGATAGTGGGACCTACATTCACAGTATTTGCCAATGTTAAGCAAGATAATGTGAGACCCGAGTATTTGACAGGCAAGCTGGGTGGAGAAGATTTCTACTAATATACTCTGTTATTTTTAAGGCCATACCACTAAATTATTTTTATTAATTTTAGACGTGCAATGTAGGGTTGGTACAGTGGTAAAGACTCATGCCTCTTAATGAAGAGGTTGGGTTCGACTTTCGTGGGATAACATAATCTACAGTGCATAGTAATGCACATCGTTACTGTATGTGCACTATTGTGCATAGCAACCAGTGGCGGAGCTACGGATTCACATCCTCTGTAATTCCCTCATAAGATTGTGTCATGTGAGAATGGCATTCAAGTAATCCAACAATTATTCATCTCTCTCACACTCACGATTTTTCTAGTATAATTTTTTTTTCTTTCAATTTTTTTGACTTGCGTCACACACCTAGCTATGGTGGGTGAGTTTTCCAGCAGGGATTTTTTGCATCCATAAGGATTCGATACCGGAATCTTGCTTAAGCGGACCAAGCTGCTTACCACTTGGACCAACCCTCGTTGGTCTTCAAATCTATCTTTTTTCCAATAATTTCTCTCCCAATTTCTTTTTTCACTTTTTTTCATGATTTTTTAAAATTTTTCTCCCACAATTTTAGTCTTTATTTTATTTTAATATATTTTTTATTATTTACTTATAATTGTGGGACCCACTGTGGGTCCCGCATTGGCCCACGTATTTTCACCCCCCCACATTCAATCTTGGCTCTGCCCTTGATAGCAACAAACTGTACACAGCAGTGGATTTTTCTCCGATTTTTATAGCATAGTAATACCCCATCCCCTATATGTAAAACTTTTTTGCTTCATAAAACGTTAGAGAAACACATAGTTCTCCACATGGTGAGGTGATCTAGATTCCCTTACTTTATTTTTAACAAAAAAGAAAGCTAAAAAACAAAAAAAATTCACCTACCATATAAATGTGAATAGAAATGTTTAGTTACATGAATCCAGAGATTCGAAATCTCTGGATTCATGAATGTGAGATTTATACCTGTCTAGCTGTGAAAATCTCTGGATTCATGAAATGTAGAGATCCATCTTTTTACACTAAAAATATGAATATGTAATTTTTTTGGGTATGGGTGAAATCCTCTACTATAAAAACACTAAACAATTGAACTTTCACAAAAATCATAGATGAATCCATAGATTTCATTCTACAGATTTAAGTTAACAAAACAGTTAATTTTATAAATTATGACTCTATAGATTTAAAATTTATAGATTTGAAATCTCCCAATTTTTTAAATCTCCAGACTCAAGTAACCAAACTATAAATGTTTTTTCAAGATGTAGCTATAGATTTCATTCGAAAATTTTAGACTAACCAAACAGTTAATCTTATCAACCATAATTCCCCATACATTTGAAATTTATAGAATTTTTTTTTTAAGAAATCTATAAATTTGAAATCTCTAAATTTTTTAAATCTCCCGACTCAAATAACCAAAGATTAAGAGTAGTAATAAACTGCTAAATTGTATTATATTCTTCTTATTCCGTACCGTAAAATAGTATATCTGCTTAATCATGGATGTAATATTCGGAGAAACACACAAATCTCATCTTGGAACCCTGCTTTTGTGTTGTTTTTTCAGTCATATCACTTGGTTTGTCTTGTAATGAGTCATCAACTTCTTCGTAATCATATTTGACTTTACAATCACGTTAGTGACAAATAAAAATACATTATTAATGCTTAACGCACGTCAAACAAGTATACATAATAATATTTGGATTATTAAAGAGCAATGAGTATTCTTTTTCACCTAAAAATTATTCAATAAAGATAATATTTTTCTATATTTTAAACTAATAATATTAAGCACAGAAAAAACATGTGGAATGAAATCTGTGGATTCATTTGTAATTTTGTGAATACAAAAATATTTAGCATTTTTATAGCAAGGATGAAATCTCAGATTCACGTTTTTAGTGTAAAAAGATGAATCTATAGATTTTATGAATCCAGGAATTTTCACAACCAAATCGGTATAAATCTTTCATTCATAAATCTAGAGATTTCGAATCTTTGGATTTATGTAACCAAACAAGCTCTTATGGAGTCATTATTCAAATGTTTAGCGCTTTCATAGTAGGGGTGAAATCTATGAATTTCACCTCATACCCCTAAATCTATAGATTCACGTTTTTAATGTAAAAAGATGAATCCCTAGATTTCATGAATCTAGAGATTCACACAACCAACTAGGCATAAATCTCCTATTTTTGAATCACAATATTTCAAATATCTAGAGATTCATGTAACCAAACAGACCCTTATTAAAGATTATAAATATAAAAACAAGCAAAACCCCTATTAAAAAAAAAAAAGAATAAAAACAAACAAAACAAAACAAAATGCTACTATATCTAAAAAATGACCCAAGACATGACAACACCTCCAAATAATTTAAGGCCTACAATCACTTATTTTGAAAAACTCAAAATTTGAAGAAGAACCATTTTTAATTTGACATTAATGGTCAATATCCAAAACAATCATCTAAGAATTTTAGGCAGTAAAACAGGTCTCAGAGTATTATACATAATGAAAATCAATCTTCAACACTAACACCTATGAACACAGATGCCTCACATCCTTAGATTAATTTGTCTTTATCTTTAATTTTAATACATTGTGGATATTTAAGTTAATATAAGTCATGAACTCATGCAGCGACAGGTGGGTCCCACTTGTCTTAGGCATCTTTAACACATTATCTTTGAAAGATAAAGAAAATTTTTTAGGGGAAAGAAAAAGGCATGATTAGTGATGGGGAGTTTTTTATTTTATAAATTTTTTTATCAATGGAAATAGAAAATATCCAAAAACTCCCATCAATTCATATAAAATTTGTCAAGTGAAAAAGAATGTTATAAGATGAGAAAATAAAGGGGAGAGAAAATGCAAATATACACAAATGTTTGATTATGAAGGTCTTTTTATTTATTTGGTATAGAAATTGTATTGAGGGATAGATTATTCTCTTGATTTTTAAACCTAAGTGAAGAGAAACATAGGGGTTGGAATTTGGGCAATCTATCATTTTCTTTAAGTGATTATATTACTTCTTAGCGAGGGAAGCAAATCACAGGCTCACAATATTACCTTCTTTTTGGGTTGAACTAAAATAAAACTTAGTCAAAATAGGCAACCATTGCATTTAACACGATTAATGATTGACCTAATTATAAAATTTAGATTCTTTGAGAAATCATATATAAAAACAATGAAGTAGCCATCAACCTTGGGGAGGGGGAGGGGAACCTTAAAAAGCATTTTTTTTTCATTAAAAACTGAAATGGAAAGGAAACGAACACTCTTAAATTAAACCTACCTATTCCAACTGATTAAACTAGTTCCTAAATCCTAATTAGGCCACCATGCATCTTGTAAGCTCTATAAGAAATTAAGAACCAATCAGATAGTCCAGTTTAGTGTTTGTCCATGCAATTAATTAATTTGCATAGAATAGAGCTTAAACTAACTACTGGTGGCTACCTCTTGCGTTTTCAATATATTTTGATGTAATTAAGGGTAGAAGATGTCATATTACATGTATTTAAACCATTGACCTTATTTTTAACATCTAGTTATCAAGATTTTGTAATTATCATGTGTTATGGGTGACCCGAAAGGAACCACCGAATCAGAATGGTTCGACTAGAACCGACCCAGGGGCTCGACAGTCAAAGAAAATGTTGCTCGCCAACTGGGACAAGAGGCTTCTTGGTTAACTAAAGGCAACCTAAAAGTGACTTGCTGACAAGTCCAAACGCCCAGTATCTTTTCAGCAAAGCTAGCGGCCTTTGGGGGATCCTTGATATCTCCTCGTTTGTGGTGCCTCATAGCATTGATTTCAGCAATAAATGTCTCAAGGGCCGTGCGATGATGAGGGACAGCTTGGATGCTCAACATTCGTTCTATGACTGCCACAGGGACTGCGACACCACTTTTTGTCTCCTTAACCTAAGAACAACGTCACATCCAGCTAACACTTGAGTTGACTCTTTGATTACAAAAGGTGTTCACGGCAACTCTGGGGTTTGCAACCGTCAGAAGGTGACGTCTCCAAGTCCCAGAAGCCATCTCCACCATTGAGCTACATGATGAAAGGTCAGTCGTCCATTACAGAGAGCGGAAGGTTATAGGTTCGTTATAAATAGAGGCAACATTCCCCTGTATAACTAGGGGTTTCTCCAGCCATTACTTTCCTCCATAACTCCTTAAGAAACATTCCTTCTTCCATCCTTAGCATTTATTTTACTAGCCTTGATTCTCAACTTCTTCATTAAGACTGACTTAATCATTGGAGGTGGCTTCCCGTCCTCAAAGGCGGCCCACTCTCACCATTGTTTTGTCTATCAGGAAGCTAAAGAGAACCGGAACCATCAAAGGACCGGGGTTGGTCCAGAAGGTTGACCTCCCCCACAACATCATGTAACACGAAGAGTTTAGGTTTCAAGGTTTGAACTTCTAAAGGAAAAAGCTATTTCCCTTATAATTAGAGGTTATAATTTCATCTCTTAAACTTTGTACCATCTTTCTTAATATAAAAGTGAAGATTATAATATAATGTTAGAGTCATTCATTTATGACCACATTATATATTTGCCTTAATTAAGGATACGATTCTTCTACACAGCTGTTTATGAAGAAATGAATATTATCGTAAATTTAGTCATGAGATATCGTGCATTGAAATAGCCGAAATAAATAATATCTTCCAATGTAGATCCATGCACCTCTCCAACTTTGGCATGTGAATTTAGCAACCAAGGTTTAATTGCCTGCAAAAAATATTACATGAAGTTAAGAGTAATAGTGCAAATTGAGGCATAGAAAAATTTATCAAAAAGAAACTGGGAAAGAAATTTGAAAACCCTAAAGAGATGGTGAAGAACATGAATGATTGATTGAAGGTTTTACTACTGTAGCTTGGAAGTAAAGTGAAATGGCCAAACTTGACTTTGGTTGTCAACTCAAAGTAGCTTACCTAACATCTTAGCTGAACTAAGTTGAAATCTTTCTGCTCTGCATGCAATTGGTTCAAGGTATTCACAGAAATAATATTAAAGAGACAGAGATAATATAAAAAAATAATATTAAAGAGACAGAGATAATATAAAAAGGGAAAAGGTAGGTTTCTTAGTCCTTACAGATATATAAGGTGTTGATATTCTCTCTTTGGATCATTAGAAGGGAAGATCTGTTTCAAACTTATAATGGGTATAGTGAATAAGTGATAGAAGCCATTAGAAACTCTTTATAAGTGGGAAGCAAGCAGTAGTGGTGATAGTGGTTTGGGAATTCACCTTTCTAGGGTTTCCAAAAAGTTGGCATTTCTTCCAATGTCTTGGATTGGCTTCTTAGTTGTTCTTTCTAAACTCTTGAGTGATAGCAGGTGTAGGGTAGAGGGAAACAAAAAACACAAAATAAGAAGAGACGAATCATTTCATGCATTTTACCTGAGAAAAATCTTGTTGCTGAAGATCTATAGAGTTAGAATAGAGATAAGAAGAAGATTACACTTTACTTTTCCATAAAAAAATAGATCACATCCGACTTTATTCATGGTTAATCATCAAAAGTGAAAACAAATTTTTGCTTAAGATTAAGCCTAGTTAATTGTATTTTTTGAGTTAATTTTAATTTATATGATCATATGAAAGTCCAAGGTTAACAGCGTAATAAGTAGGATATAATATCGAAATCGAAAATAGGGGTAGAGCTAGGATTAACATTGGGTCGACTATAGGTATTTCATACAAAACACAATATATTTTCTACCCATTATCTTATCTTATGGTTAAAAATTTTCTTCAATCGTTGTGACACCTAGCTATTGATATTTCACACATGAAAAGAGACCCATAAGAGAAATTTCGAAATTTTGAGAAGGGAATGGGAGAAATTTAAAAAAAAATTAAAAAAAAATTAATTTAGGGGGGGTGGGGTGGGGAGGGGCATGCCCCCTAGCCCTAACGTAGCTTCGCCTATAATCGAAAAGAATGTCAAAAGCATAGAGTTGGTGTGAAACAAAAGGTCGAACTCAAAAGAATCAAAATAGGTGAGTTTGATGAGTTAGACATGAAGCTTGTATTACTCTTTGAATAAATGACAGTCTCCTCTCTTAATTGACCAAATGACACTTGAACACGTCTTTTAATTTTTTATTTTTTTATTTTTTTTTCTGGTTGCCAACCCCGGTTCTAAGGCTTTGCTCTGACTAATCCGGTGTTCGACCCAGGTTGCACCCAAGGCTATGGTGGGTGAGTCTCCGAACGGGGATTTTTTACATCCACAAGGTTTCGATACCGGAACCTTGCTTAAGTGGACCAAGTTGCTTACCATTTGGACCAACCCCCGTTGGTTGAACACCTGTTTTTAGTTGGATAATGAAAGATAATTGATTTGATCACTTATTTATATATATATATATATATATATATATAAACTAATTTCCTAAAACTTGAACCATATAATCTGTTTAGGAGCGCGAAGAAATGTCTTACCATTTCTATATTTGGGAATAATTGACCATTATACAATGAACAAAACACCCAAAATCCTTCCTAATTTGTCTTACTCACCAACCTTATTTTTTTCCATGAGACAAAGTGTTTCTTCTTCCTAGGAGAAGCAAATCTTTCCTTCTCCACTAGCTAGATTTAGGGGCTCCACACATATACACATGCACCTCAAAAAAATATAATAAGAACACTTTTGGGGGGCCAGCAAAGATAATTGATGTCCCAATAAATCAAAGCTAAAACTATAATTAATAACAAATTGGGGTTGCCAATGATGTGTTAGTAAAGCGGTTAAAGACTCTACCTCCCACGGGGAGGTCTTGGGTTCACACCCATTCAGCCTCATTAATTTGAGGATGTAATCGTGGTGCGGGCAAGCTGGCCCGGATGAACCTCATAAAAAAATGTAAAAAAAAAAAAGAAAAGTTAAATTTGGCAAAAAAAACAAATTGGGGAGTTAGTGCCAAAAATCAAAAATCAAAATTGGATTGGGCCCAAGGCCTAAATGTTAGCCAAGCCCATTCCTAATGCAAGGCCTCCAATTCCAACCCTAGTGTCTTCACTCTTCAGGGTTGAAAGACCCAGTTCAAGCTCAATTATTTAGGTCCAACACAGGTCAAGGTGGGTTTGGGCCTCACTATGAAAGGAAATAATGACTGGTTCAATCAATTGTTTCAACAATGGGCTCAACTAAGTTGCCGGATTTTTATTTGTGGCAGCAGCAGCTGGCTGCTGCCGACGGTCGTGATCTTGCCATCTCATCAAAGTATAATCGTGTGGTTGGCATCTAATGAGGAGGATAAGTTGTAAATATCGATTTTTAATTTTACATTTTAAAGGGTTAAATTTTATTAATTTACAACTCAAAGTCCCTCATTTACCCGATGCAAAAACCCTCTCTCATCACCATGGCTGTGCTTTCATCTTCTTCGTCTTTCCCTCAGAAAGCTTCGTATTCACCTCCTCCAGCTCTTCCTCACTCTCCTCTTTGTTCTCCTGTAAGTATACGGTCGTTATCAAGATATACATATTTCTGATTTTATATAAATTCTTTACTGGCGTTTCCGCTTTCGTTTCTTATGCTTTTCTTTTTTCGGTTATAGATTTCAGAAAACGAAAGAGAGAAAGACGATGACGAAGAACAACGCAACATCATAAGAACACATATTCCAGCAGTCTGTGGTGGTACAAGCAGTTCAAATCATCACCTCCACCACCCGACGCCTCATCGCCAAAAATTCTTCGGGGAATTAGGTTTTTTCATTTCTCAAAACAACCAGAGCTAATCTGTCCCCGCCCTTTCATTTCAAGGTTTCCAGATTTCTCTCCAACTCCGTCTCTCTCTCACCCAGGAAGAAGAAGAAGAAATTCTTGCAGCAAAGAAGGTAGCAGCTACAACAGAAGAGGAGACTGATCTGATGGGACTGGGTTCACTAAACTCACTCAAAGATCAATCTCGCTCCTTCACAAAGCTACGATCTTGGGCGCTTTATGCTCTCTTTCCCTTAACCCTTCTTCATCTCTACTTCTACCCTCTCCACCTCACCCCTTCTATTTCCAGCCCATCTCCTCATCACAAGCCTATCATCATATCCGAAGAAGAACAAGAAAGCACAGCCATGGTGATGAGAGAGAGTTTTTTGCATCGGGAAAATGAAGGACTTGAGTTGTAAATTAATAAAATTAAACCCTTTAAAATGTAAAATTGAAATTCGATATGTACAACTTAATTCTCATCAATAGAATCTCAACCACACGATTATATTTTGATGATGTGGCAAGATCCCGGCCGTCGGCAGCAGCAGCTGGCTGCTGCTACAAATAAAAATCCCTAAGTTGCCTACAGTCAGGATTCAAAGTATTTATCGACCACCTGTTTTGCTTCTTCTTCTTCTTCTTCTTTTTTTATCAGCCGGAGTAGTTCAAAAGTATTGAAAAGGAAAAAAAAACCCACAACATGTGGTCGAGATAAAACAAGATTTCATCCTCACCATTCGCAGCTCGGTGCTGCCATTAATTGCATAGCACTGAAGCACGATTATTCAACAATGAGGCTCAGGGGTGGTGAGTTCATCCATAAGCGAAAATTGAAGTGAAAAATAAGACTAGCTTTCTTCATCCATGACTATAGAATCTAAGTCTGATTGAACTCTTCTGATAAGGCATGGGCAGTGCAGTTTCATGGCCCAGCTGCATTGCTTTTGGTTGCAGATCGACAAGAAACAAAACCCATTAATCTGTGCCACAAAATTCTCCACTCCTTGCCCATCCCACTTTGTTTACTTTTATCTCCGTTTTTCATTGCACAACACACCCTTTACTAGAGAACAAAACTGACATTTAAAACCTACATCTGCTAGCTAGCCCTGCTCCCCCCATCAGAAAGCTGTTCCTTGATTGTAGATTTGTAAGGTTGCCATTAAAGTTTGTTCTCTGATCCTTAGTGAAAGCTATATATATTCTCTCAGCTACATCATGACCTTCAAGGACTACTTGTTCCTTTCTTAGAAAACAAAGTTTGTATCTGAAAAATGACAATGGAGGTGCTGTTTTCTGCTTCTAGTTGATTGGTTTTTTCCATTCCTCCTTCAAAATATCACAGTGGTCTATCAAGCAGGTTTGGATTTGGGTCGAAATTCTTTTAATTACATGGATGCTTTACTTAGGTTAGATCTAGGGTTAATAGTTAGTTAAAGGCTTATTGGAGCTTGACCAAGCTTAGGTCCATGACAAAAATGTTGATTCTCTTGTCAAGTCAATGTCATTTAAGAGAATTTTGTATACAGTCTTCAGCTTTTGTATTTTATCTGCTGCCACTAGGGTTTTTAGTGGGCCACCGGAATATATATATGACTGGAGATGGACCAAAGAAGGTGCGTGCATCGCCAGAATCCTTAAAATCACCACCTGGATCGATGAGTCACTTTTCCATCAATGATGATGGCTCTCTGAAAGGGATCTGAAGCCAATTGATACTATCATAACTTTTTTTTCTTCTTTTTCTGGAGATATGAATGAGAGAATAGCTAAAATTATGAATGGTTGCAAATCCTAGTCATTCGTAGTTGCAAGGAGATTGAAGGTGAATACTTGGAACTACTTGAGAAGATCTAGCAGAAATCGGTAATTCCTGCTGTAATTAATTACCAATCAACCAAATTGAAGGGATTATGGTGAGGAGTGGCTTAAAAGATTCAACTTGTTTGATCTACGAAAGCCTAGGTCAGTTGTGTTTGTAAGATTTGGAAGTTCTTACAAATTAAGCAAAGATCAAGTTCACGAAATATCTTATGGGCTAGAAATTTCAAATTTGCCATTCATATGGTCTCTTGTTAAATCTGAAATCCCTAATGATGTCGAAATTTTACCTCAAAGCTTCATCAAGAACACGGTTGGGAGAGGTTTGGTGTGCATGGGATGGGCTCCTCAAGCAAAAATTCTAGCTAATACTGCCATTGGAGGATCTTTGTTTTATGGTGGATGGGGCTCTCTTATAGAATCTCCAGTATGGTCATCAACTCATGGTCTTGCAAATTTTTATTTTATTTTATTATGGAATTCCTACAAAGTTGTTGGTGGAAGTTGAGCAAAATGATGATAGGGTTTTTTACTAGGGATGATATAGAAAAGTGTCTCAGGCATGCCATGATTTCAGAAGAAGAGAATTAGATGGGCATCAAAGTTGCAAAAGGTTTTTTTACTAAAGATGACATAGAAAAGTGTCTCAGGTATGCCATGTTCTTCTTTCTTCTTTCTCCCCCCTTCCTCCCGGTCACCCCCCTTCCGGCCGCCGGAGAACGGCCCCACTCCCCCCCGGGCGGCCCTGGCCCCGCCTCCCTTTGCATGCCAAGGTATGGTAAACCTACTTAAAATCATCGCAATAGCACTCAATGAATCAGAATGAATCTGAACTCTTTAGATAGAATGTTCCAAAGTTAGCACCAGTCCTCGATGAATGGCCGTAAGCTCCATGCAAAGAACGTTTGTTTCTAGACACCTACCAGCAACAACGAAGATGACTTCACACTTCTCATTTTTCGCAAGAATCCCATATCCTTCATGATTCTTCATGACAAAACCGTCACAATTGAGAGAAACCCCATTCCACAGGTGGCTTATTCCAAGTTAGGGCATGTGATCTTGAAATGAGATATGTTCACAGGCTCACCTAATTTGTGTTTATGTTGTTAACCATCAAAAGTACCAAGTAGGTGAGCCTATCAAGTATCTAAAGAATTGGGTTGCAACACAAACCTGATTTTTTTTATCCATTCCATTGTCTTTGGATTTGAATGCAAGCGCTCTAGAACTACATTTCAATGTATATGGTTGACGTTTGGAGTACTCTAAGAAATACTCTTCAAGTATGTGAATATATGTTGGATCACTAACCTCAACTATTATGTGGGAAGTATAGATTGCTTGCAACTTCAATGGACCCTAGTAGATTTTTTTCTCTTTAAAGCTTTTACAATGTGGACCATATTGTCCATTCGATAAAGGAGACACTTCTATATTGATTTATGGTGATTTGTCCTTGTGAAATATGTTGTGGTTAGCCCTGGGATAACCTTTACTGTCCTTGTTGAGAGAGGGAGAGACTGTAAAACTGTAAAAAAAAACTCAGAGGCCTCCATTAAGGACAAACTGTAAAACTAGAAGAAAAAAAAAGAAGAAAGGATCAGTTCAGTGTTATTGTATCCCTCCCAACCCATATGGGATGAACACCATATTTCTAAACTAGGATCCCATATTTATAAACTAAGAAGAGTTTCATAGGAGATTTCAACATCTCCACACTGGTTCTCAACTTTTGCTTTGACATCTTTTTTTTTGGGTTTGCGAACCCCGGTTTATATAAACCGGTGTTTGACTCGCGTCGCACACCTGGCTGTGGTGGGTGAGTCTCACAGCGGGGATTTTTTGCTTTGACATCTTTATTAATTCATTGATTGATCTTCTCATTTTTGATTATTTAGAAATTTGTTTTTCCCTACCAGTGTGGATATCGATCTTGCAAATGCCATTTTGCAATACTCCCAATTGACTCCTCATGAGATTTTCTACTATCTATCTTGCCTAAAAAAGAATTTACAGCCTAGGCTTTCCAGAAGGGGCATAAATAACATAAATCTCTATACTTTCTTAATTTAAAGAGTAGTCGAAAAATACGCGATCTTTGTTTTCGACCCCTTACCCAACAGAAGACTTAATATGGATCAACCAACGATGCATTTTTTATTCTAATAATTTGTAAGAACACTATCCATAAGACATCTCTAGAATTGATGTCAAATGTATAGAAATACAATTAGCAAACCTCTTCCCAATCTACCTCTAATGGTGAAGCTCAAGGCAGTATTCCAACTGTTTTTGTTGGGAATGACACTAAAGGGAAGACCATCCAAATGATGGAATCATCCAACATATAACTTAGGTGCCCCTAAACTAGACTAACATAAGATGAAGTGGGAGGAGATGAAAACAATGCTGCTTTTGAAAGAAAATCTAGAAAAGTAGGAATAGGTTTGTCATTGGAAGAAATGCCACAACAAAATATGGAGACATAAAAAATGGTTGTCGGATGACTTATAAATAAAGGTAATTTTCCATAATTCAATTTCACTTTCTTTCCATGGTTGAAGTTCTAGTAATGTACACTTTCCATATTTATTTGGAATTTTCTTTTAGAGGAATCAATCAATTATTTGTGAAATACCTTGATGAGACTAATTTAAATTATAGGTTAACACAAAAAAGGCTTCATCTGATGTAATGCCTCACATATTTTTCTATTATTATTTTATCATTGTGTTGATATATTTCAATTATCAATATTATTAAAGGATCATGGTGGTTGGACCATGTGTCAAGATGGTTTAACCAAATTGTCAAAGTTTAATTAAATGATATTTTAAATAGAATTGGATTAAGTCAACTAGATGTAGTATTTTGGTCGATGGACCTTAAAACTTAACGAGGCCATCACTTAGTAAGGAGCAACATCCCGACAATTTAACATTCATCCAGATGATTTCTTCACTTGATAAGAAACAAACACATGCCGCAATCAGAAATATACACAGGAACATTTGATTAATCTGCTTATAATTGGTGGTAAGGTTTAACACGGAAACTATCCTGCTATTTTTCTGGTGATATGTTTCAATTCTCAATATTATTAAAGGATCATGGTGGTTGGACCATGTGTCAAGATGGTTTAACCAAATTGTTAAAGTTTAATTAAATGATAGTTTAAATAGAATTGGATTCCAATTAGTATTTTGGTCGATATTCGACATCACTTGTGGGTCCCCAATGATAAAAGGAGGGGACGGGGGTTTATCCCGGGACCAATTTGCATTGGGTTCGGTAATCACCGAACCGAAAAGAGCCCTCAAAATGAGATTGGCGGGATATAGCCAATTTCTCGGCGATATCTCGCTTTTTCTCACCGAATCGGCGATTTCTTGCGATAACACCACCGTGCAAGCCGACTTGCAAGTTGCAACACCACCGTCCATGGAACATCAACGACTTTCAGGCAAAGATGGAGGAAGAAGATGAACAGTATATGCATTTTGAACCACGTGAACCACACACGTGGTTCATGTACGTAAGACCATAAAATTATTTAAAAAAATAAAAATAAAATACTGACATCTCTTACCTGACTTGACGAGTGGGAGACATGATTTGACTATTAGGTATTATTTTTTTATATTTTAAAACATGACAGTTGACACTTGACACAATGACACTAACGTTTGCATAATTATATTATTTATATATATATATATAAATTGATTATATATTCATATTATATATTATTCTAAAAGTTTAAAATGCAACTTGGGGCGAGATTTTGCCATTTCGCCTGGTTCACTGGGTAGCGAACCCGGCGAATTGAGCGAAATATCTTTTCTTGTTTGCATCTCTGCGTAAGGAAATAGAGTGGGACTCACAAACCTATAAAATAGGCCCATTAGTTAAGTGTACATACATATATTATAATATAATAATTAACATAATTTGGCAATATATACATATTATATTATATGGAGAGAGAGACAAGGAGGAGGTGACCCCGCCCTCTCCCTCCCACCTAACGTGATTATTAAAGGTGGTGAGTGAGGTATCATTTAATAAGAGAAAGAGAAAGAGAAAGAGAAAGAGAAGGAGAAGGTAGCATTTTTAACAAAGAAGTGATTCAATTGCATACACATGTTATGATTATTATATAAATATATATAATATAATTAAGAGATAAGAAAGAGAAGTGGAAAAAAGGAGAAGTGAAATAAAATAGTGGAGAGGGAGGGACAGCATATGCGTGGAAAGCAGAAAGGAAAAAAGGAGAAAAACTGAGAGAAGAAGTAAAGAGGGGAGAGAATCTAAAAGAGACAAGGAAAGAGAAGAAGAAGTAAATAGTAGAGAGAGAATTGAAAGACAAGAGAAGAAAGAGAATAGATACAGAATGTACAAAATAGAAAAGGGCAAAAGGAGAGGCAAAACGCAGAGAGGAGAAGTGGAGAGAGAATAGAAAAGCATTAAGGAGGAGAGAGAAGAGAAAAAGAAGAAAATGTGGAAAGCAGAGGGAAGGCTATTTCGTATTTCCGCGTCCTCTGAAATAGGTGATAATCACCCTAAATACAAGAGAAAGGGCGGGCTTTAACTAAGTCAAAATCAAGAGATGCATTCGGAGAAGGAACAGGAAAACAATATTGACTAACCTATGTATCTTATAAGTGAGTGATTCCACTTAGTAAATAGGTAGCATTTACATGTTAATATAAAATATACCTTATTTAAGGCGCTGAACGGAGACGCGCGCGGCCGTGGTTGTAAAATAAGAAGAACGTACCTTTTACACATCGGTTTGGTTAGGGGGGTGGGATTCAAGTAAATAGGGGATGAATCACAAATTCACCACAAACATCTATTTTATAAATATAAGTTGCGTGCTAGATATTTGAATTCAGCCCTTATGTAATTTATAGAAGTGCATGATATATTGTTTTGTGAATAGAATAAAAGTGCATGAGATCGAATGACAGCTTAAGAACTTGATTGTAATGTTTGAATTGAAATGCTGATAGTATTCTTGAACTGTTAAACTAAGAATTTGAAATGATGATTATGCTTGTTAAATTTAGAATTATCATACTTTGTATTTAAATGATGGGATTGTATGAATTGTATTTATTTTTATTCAGATAAGCTAAGTGATAATTGAAATGCAAGAAGTACATTGAAATGGACAGGATATAGTAATGCAATGCTGAAATTGAATATAAAAATATGAAAGAAAATGGAGAAAATAATAAGAATAAAGAATGAAATAAAATGTTAATGGCTTCTGTAAATCCTAGTACTTAGTGTATTTAAATGGAAAGGCATGAAGCAAGACTGAAAAGTGAAAAGATAAACTAGACCGATGATGGCCTCCTATGGAGAACACCTGTCATTGTGTCAAAAAATTGAAAAGAGAATTTCTTAATGAGAACCTCTAAGATTGAGACTAAGAGTCTGAGACTGATGCCACTTGTGTGGTTTAAACTAAAGGTGTCCTCTCTATAGGTAGTGCTTAGGCTTGGATCAATAAAGAAAAAGAAAAAGAAAAGAAAAATGAAAAGGAAACTGAAATGCATAATGTCATAAGATGTTGATGTGATAATAGATGCATGATGATTTACCTAATTTGCTTATATGGTTGGCTATATCCCTTATTGGGCCTCGTAAAGCTCATTATTGTAAATGTTGACAGGTCCCCAAATACATAACAAGGGCAAAGGTACTATCATCCAAGAGTATAGTATAGTTTATAGTAAAGGACGGGAATTGCTTTTGCAAGTGATGTTTTGTTATTATGGATTGTGAAATGTATATAACTCTTTTGAGGTTTTATGTATTTAACTAGGCACTGGGTGAAATTCAATGTCAATAAGACATGACTTTGGACCGTATACATATGTATATGAGTCAAACTGTCAAACAGGTTATCTATTTTTCGTCCTTGAAAATGTTTAGTTTAACATTGTTTTTAGTGGCTATAAACAGGTTGATACTGAGAGAAACTGTCACATGCCCTGGTTGGATGTTTATAATGTGGGCCCCACCAAGCCAGTGAAAACTGAGGTCGTGACATCTAAAGGAGAAGAGAGACAAGAAATAGCCATTGTCGGTTTTCAGAGATAGAGTCCCCATTAATTGTGTGATGAAGGTGAGGATGAGATGAAAATTCTCATTTATGATTCTGAGAGGGAGAGTTTCTTTAGTTTACTATCTCAATAAAGTATATGATTGGATGTAAAATATGTTGAGATTTAGGCAATTGTAAATTATATAACTTGTAAATATGTTTCTCCTCATGTCAACATATTTTATTGTCTAAGGATCACCTTGAAGGGTTTACCAAAAAGAAAAAAGGATCACCTTGAATCATACGTAGGTGATTCTTAACTCATTTTTGTTATTGCTTAGGGGTCACTCTGAAGAGTAGGCGATCATTAACTCATTTTTTCCAACTCTACATATTGGTGTCTAAGTGGGATGATGGCAATCAAAATGGCCAAAGATTTGCATGTAGTTCTGGTTCCTTACTTAGCATTTGGGCATTTGTTTCCATTTTTCCATCTTTCCTTGGCCTTAGCCAAAGCTGGGATCCATGTCTCCTTCATTTCTACCCCTAAAAACATCCAAAAACTCCCCAAACCACCATCAGAGCTATCTAGTTTCATAAACTTTGTGGCTTTTCCCCTCCCAGTCATTCATGGCAGTTCCTTGCCAGAAGGTGCAGACAACACTTTCGACTTTCCTTTAGAGAAAGAGAAGGATTTAAAGGCTGCCTATGATCTTCTATGTCATCCCTTCAAGCAGTTCATCATCAATGAAGCACCAGATTGGATAGGTGTTGATTTATTTCCTCATTGGGTTATTGATATTGCTAGAGAATTTTGTATTCCAGTCTTCTTGTTTTGCATACTTTCTGCTGCCACTAGGGTTTTTAGTGGGTCACCGGAATATATGACAGGAGATGGCCTAAAGAAGGTTCGTCCATCGCCGGAATCCTTAACATCACCGCCTAAATGGGTCACTTTTCCTTCAACGGCGGTGGCTCTCCGAAGGGGGTCTGAAGCCAATTGGTACTATCATCACTTTTTTTATGGAGATATGAGTGAGAGAATAGCTAAAATTTTGAATGGTTGCAGAGCCCTAGTCATTCGTAGTTGCAAGGAAATTGAAGGTGAATACTTGGAACTACTTGAAAAGATCTTGCATAAACCAATTATTCCTTGGTTGTTATTACCTATAGATCAACCAGATCGAAGGGATTATGATGAGGAGTGGCTTAAAAGATTTAACTGGCTTGATCAACAAAAACCCAAGTCAGTTGTGTTTGTAGGATTTGGAAGTTCTTGCAAATTAAGCAAAGATCAAGTTCATGAAATAGCTTATGGGCTAGAACTTTCAGATCTGCCATTCATATGGTCCCTTGTTAAATCTGAAATCCCCGACGATGTCGAAGTTTTACCTCAAAGCTTCATCAAGAACACGGCCAGACGAGGTTTGGTGTGCATGGGATGGGCTCCTCAAGCAGAAATTCTAGCTAATACTGCCATTGGAGGATCCATGTTTCATGGTGGATGGGGTTCTGTGTTGGAAAATCTCAAGTATGGTCATAGACTGATGGTCTTGCCATTGCTTTTTGACCATGGAATTGTTGCAAGATTGTTGGTGGAAAAGGGTTTGGCTGTTCAAGTTGAGCAAGATGAAGATAGGTCTTTTACTAGGGATGCCATAGCAGAATGTCTTGGGCGAGCCATGGATTCGGAAGAAGGGACTCAGATAGGCATCAAAGTTGCAGAAGTTGCTGCTGCTATTAACCATCAAGAGCACCAAGTAGGTGAGCTTGTCCAGTATCTGAAGAACTGGGTTGCAACACAAACCTGATTTCTGGATCCGTTCCATTGTCTTTGGATTTGAACGCAAGGCACTCTAAAACTACATCTCATTGTATATGGCTGAAATATTGTATCACAAACCTCAATTATTCTATTGGTAGTAGATGACATGCAACTTTAATGGACCCTTTTAAATTTATTTCTCTTTACAATGTGGAACCTGTCGTCTATTCTATAATGAAGAAGACACTTATATACTGATTTGTGTTGATATGAGATCAACTTTATTGTCCTTTTCATTGTATGGCTGGCACATTTCTTCCCCACTACCTATTACCTTTTTTTTTTTTTTTTGGTAAACAACACTTCATTCACATAATTAAACAAAGTACAAACACACCTGCATGAGAACACAAGGTTCAAATCGAACCAAGGAACAGCAAAAGACCAAACTGTCGTACATGCAATAGACAGGGTCAACCAAGGTAAGGGTTGGGTCAAGCCCAAAGTGGATCACAGCCACAAAACCCTTAGAACAAGAACACCAAAACAACACCAACACCCTCAAAGGGGGACAACTTACACGCCTCAAGAGCGGACATAACACCCACATAGGGGGACAAATTACACGCCTCAAGGGCGGATTCAAAACTCCTACAATTACAGCGATGGTAGCAGCGAAAGTGTGGATAAGGTTTAGACCTCCCATCCAGCGATGCCGTATAGGCATACCGGTCAAGCTCGACGCAGAAAAACTTGTAGCCAGACTTGGAGTTCTATTAAGCTCGACGCGAAGCCGGGTTGTGTGGCACCGAGAAACGCTATAACCAAAGGAGCTGTTATGAAAAAACAAAAAAAAACAAAAAAAAATAATAAAAAAAAAAAAAACAAAAAACAAAAACAAAGCACTGCAACCACAGATCTAAGGGGAAACCCTAGATCTGGTTATTAACGGAGAAAGCGAAACGGAGGGAGGCGGAGACGGGAAAGAGGAGCAGGAGATACCGGGAGAGAGAAACAGATAGAAACAGAGAAAACGAGAGAGAGAAACAGATAGAAACGGAAAACGGGAGAGAGAAACAGAGAGGGCGGGAGAGAGAATAGTTGAAACGGGAAAGAGGAGCAGGAGATGCCGGTAGAGAGAAAACAGGAGAGAGAACAAAAGGGAAAGAGAGAACTGGAGGAGGTGAGAGAAAAAAAAACAAAAAGAAAAGACGGGAGAGAGCTGGAGGAGAGGAAGAGAGAAGCCAAAAAAAACGGAGACGAGATGGAGCGGTGGAAGGAGAACAGGGGAGGCGGAGAGACTACTCAGGCGAGCCTCTCCGCCTCGAGCTGCTCGATCTGGAGGAGTTGCAGAGCGGAGGATTTCAGGAGAGAGACGGCGGAAGTTTTCGGCACAGAATAGTTTCCCACTACCTATTACCTACTCCACCCATTTGACATTGTTTCCCATTATGACAACAAAAGTGGGACCCACTATAAAAAAGAGAGAAGAAAGACAACCTTATAGAGACTCAAAAGGCAAGAATCCCAAGACTCAGGACTCTATTGCTCAAGGACAAACTGTAAAACTAGGAAAAAGGACAAGAAGGATCAATTCAGTGTTATTGAACCCCTTCCAACCCATCTGGGACACCATATTTCTAAACTAAGAATGGTTTCTGGGGGATTTCAACCTTTAGAAATATCAGCTCCACACTGGTACTCAACTTTTGCTTTGATATCTCTAATAATTCATTGATACCATCAAAGCATAGCTTAGATGGCAATGACCAACGCTTCCCAGTGGGGAGGATCAGGATTCAATCCTCTTTGATGGAATATATAATAGTCCCCACCCCTATTGCCAATAAGTTAATATATAGCAAACCCCCTCTATTAATTCGTCAATAGATCTTTTCATTTCTTGATATTTAGAAGGTCGTTTTCCCTCCTAATTTGGATAACCATCTCGCAAAGTCCCATTTAGCAATGCTCCCAATCGAATCACCTTGAGATTCTTTGCTATCCATCTTGCCTAAAAAAGAATTTCCACCCTAGGCTTTCTAGAAGGGGAACACATAACATATATATCTATATTTTCTTAATTAGAAGAGTACTTGAAAAATAAGCGACTTTATTTCCGACCCTTGCCCAACAGATTATAATATGGAGCAACTAATACCATGCATTTTTGAATCTGATCATTTGTAGGAACACTATCCACCAAACATCTCCAAAATTGATGCCAAATGTCTAGGATTACAATTAGTATACCTCTTCCCAGTCTACCTCTAGGAGTGAAGCTCTAACAGTATTCCAACTATTTTTGTAGAGAATGACACCAATTCAAGGGAAGGCTAGGCCATACAAATGATGGAATCATTAATAGATGACCTAGCTGCCCCTAAAGCTAGACTAACATCAGATGAAGTGTGAGGCCCATGACCCAATTCTCTATCAGGATTGGATTGCAGTCCCAATGAACGAAATCTTGCCTGAGTTTGCCGGTTCGCTACATATCAAATCAGGCGAACCGGCGAAATCTCGCTCCTTCAATTTTCTCAACGCAATCCCAGGGTCCCACCCACTTTTAATAAAATTCAAAATTTCCCAACCCATTTCCATCATCATGCAACCCTAACCCATTTCCATCATCACGCAACCCCAATAGAAGATATTTCTTCTCTTTTCATTTTTCAAAGTTGGGCTGCATGTGTGTGGGATAAACTTCAGTCTTCACATCTTCACTCACTCTTCACTGAGATTTTAAATGAATAAAAAGAGGAGAAACTGGCGGTGGTTCCGGCGAAGGTTTCTATTCAGATAGTGGTTTCGGCGATTCCGGCACTGAGAGAAGAGAACAAGTGAACAACAAAAGATGGAAGGCTTTCGAGCATATTTGCACCTTCTAAAACACTACTGGAGGTTGAGTTGCAGAGTTATTTTTTTTGTGAGTTTGTCGTCTTCTTGTTTTTCTTCAGTCTTCTCCATCAAAGCAAGAATTTTGCCGGTGATAGAAGGATTTCGACCATGAAGCTAAAGTGTTGAACACGGCTGTGACATTTTGCAAGTTCACTGTCAAATTTTGCCTAGTTTTCGCCGATTCGGCGATATTGTGTAACTTCGTTTTTCGGTGCAGCTTTCGGTTCGATACTCACCGAACTAGGCGAAATTCGCCGAAATTTCTGCAAATTTTGCTGAAATGTTTTACGTTGCCCATACCAATCTAGTAGGTCTAAGTAAAAATCTAATGGATCCTCCAAACCTATTAAGAAGAACCCTTGTAGCTAAGGTGCCAAAATAGAGAACAATGGTGAATCCACTCCTAATAATCTAAATAAAAGGCTCCACACAATCCCGATACTTCAGCATCTTCTTGTTAGAGTTTGTCTGCTCTATTTTTTGAAACAATTCTTCCTCAACTTGGATCACATCAAACATAAACTCCTTCAAGAAGCACAATTGATCAATGATGAAGTATAACATGTACAATTGAAAATTTTCAGTTTAACAATATGCATTGAATTGTTTTCTAAAACAATTCTTTCCTCAGCTTGGATCACATCAAACATAAACTCCTTCAAGTAGCGCAATTGATCAATGATGAAGTATAACATGTACAATTGAAATCGAAATCTTTCTTGAAAACCATACTATACCCTTTTTTAAAACCATTCGATATGATAAGATTTAATAAGATTGATTTCAAAACCAACTTGACACCCTTTAATTAACCGCTGGAGATTAATTCAACAATTGCTTTTCTAAGAGATGCTAAAAAGATATATAAATCAAATGCTAACCCAAAAAAACTTTGCTTTTTGAGCTTCATTAATGGAGTTTAAAATGAAGAATTGCAATCCCAAGTGCATGTATAATTGATGCAAAGAGAAGGTATTTATTTGGCAGAAACGTGAGTGTTTAGGGTAAATACAGACATTCTTTTTGTTTTTCATTCAAAATTGTTTGATTTTTTGAGAGAAATAGGAAGCGATGGGAGTTTTTACTGTGAAAAATAATATTTAGCATTCAAGGTCTACTCAATTGGCAATGACCAATGTCTCCCACTGGGGAGGGTAGGGTTCATATAATAGTTTACACCCCTATTCTCAGGGAATAAATTATAAAGATTATTTTTTGGGGGGCGAGGAGGTAAGGTCTACTCAATTGGCAATGACCAATGTCTCCCACTTGGGAGGTTAGGGTTCATATAATAGTTTCCACCCCTATTCTTAGGGAACTAATATAAATTATAAAGATTTTTTTGGGGGTGGAGGGGAACTGAGGTTCACTTGACCAGCTTATGTGCATGTTGATTATTCCTTAGAGAGTAAGTGTTGCATATGTAATTTAAACAAGATAGGAGCTTTGCCGTTGGTCTCAAAGGGATTTGAACTCTGACATCTTAGGTAGAGTTTTTGGGCATCCACCAAGGCTGCCCCCTATCTCCTTACCTCTTCTCTCTTGCTTTAGAGGTCCTCTCCTGTATCCTTCAATCCAAAATCGACCAACTTCTCATATCCCCCATACCCAAATGCAAGTGCCTTAACCTTTCCCATCTTGCTTTTGCAAACAATCTCATGATCTTCTCTAAAGCATATCACCTATCTATTTCCTCCATCCTCTTGGCTCTTTCGCTTTATGAATCCCTCTCTGGCCTTCGGGTCAATCTTGGAAAATCCACTATCTTCCTCTCTGGTATCTCTGATCAGCTTTGTGCCTCTCTTCTCCAGCTATCGGCTTCTCGCTTGCCTCCTTCCC
This sequence comes from Hakea prostrata, assembly GCF_041222555.1. Taxonomy (NCBI): domain Eukaryota; kingdom Viridiplantae; phylum Streptophyta; class Magnoliopsida; order Proteales; family Proteaceae; genus Hakea; species Hakea prostrata. The sequence continues at coordinate 7,315,717 of NC_142601.1, forward strand.
CGTGGTTTATCTAGGCCTCTTGCTCATCCCCGATAGACTCACTCACCACCACTGCCTTCTAATGCTTGACAATATTCGTAAGAAACTGCAGCTTTGGTAGGGCAAGGTTCTATCCTTTGTTGGTTGGGTGGTTCTCATCCATTTTGTGCTCCAGTCCACCTATCTCTACTGGTGCGGAATCTTATATTTTCCCCAAATCCACCACCCATGCGATGGAATCCTTATTCTGTGCCTTCCTTTGGAAAGGGCAAGAAGCCTCACACTTCATCCACCTGGTCAGTTGGTCATCCATCTGTCGTTCTACCTTCGAAGGTGGTTTAGGAATCTGCCAGATCTCCGATGTCAACTTGGCTTGCCTTCTCAAACTTATTTGGAAAATTGCCTCAAAGCATGACTCTATTTGGGGTAGGTGGGTCTATTCTTCTCTTCTCCGATCGGATTCCTTTTGGACTGCCCTCCAATACTTCATGGGTTTGGAGGAAAATCATTTTATTCTACCCCTGAGTTATCTCAGCTATCTTTATCTCCATCTCTATTGGCTCTTCCACTTCTTTTTTGCTCAACCTACGGCATCCAATGGGCATTCTCTATAACCACTTTGGTCCCTGCACTGTCTATTGACACCCGTATCCCCAAAACCATCCCCTTGTCGGCCTTCATCTCAAATGGATCCTGGATTCCTTCACCCTACCCATTCTCACACAAGTTTGGGAATCCCTAGCTCCTTTCTCCAGCTCCTCTCGGGACCTCACCATTTGGCTCCCGTCCCCTACCAAATCCTTCTCCACCTCATCAGCATGGAACCTCCTAAGATCCCATAACCCTAAACCACCCTGGCCCCCTTTGATCTGGTTCAAAAGCTTCATGCCACTCCCTTACCCTTTAGAGATCCCTCAACCAAGCCCTTCCTACCCAATCTTCCTCTCTAACCGCCACATCCCTGTTAATCCCAACTGCATCCTCTGCTGGACTAGTTTGGAAAACTTTGAGCACCTCTTCTTTCTTGCCCTTTCTCCAGATCTATCTGGGGAAAAGCCCTTTCCTCCATATGGCGCTATTCGAGGCGTTCCTTCGGGTTTGGTCAAGATTGGTCCTGGTTTTGATAAACTTTTCGGGGTCTTCCATTTGCGATTAGATTGGTAAGCTAGTGTTTTGTGCCTTAGTCCATCCCCTTTAATGGGAGCGCAATCTTCGAAGATGGACCTCCAAATCTCTCTCTATAAACATGATTTGAAATGCCATCTATTTTGATTTTTTTTTAGACTGGTAGCTATTCCCCACCCTCTTGTTGATGATACCCCAAGGAACATGCTTATTGTTGTCTCATGGGGTCTTGGTTCTTCTTTTCAGTCTTCTGATTAAAGACATTGTTCTCCTCCTTCCTTTTCTTTTAATATAATTATTTATTCATAAAAAAAAAAGTTTACATTATTAAATAATGCAAAATTGACAATCTCAAATGTTTAGATTTGAATTCCACTTGCATCCCTATCCATAAAAAGTATATATATTTGATGATGAAATGTATGATTATGATAGATTATTAGAATCAGAAGACCAAAGGCACAGTATAGACAGACCAATAACAGAATCAAGGAGAAACGAATATATCAAATATATTTTATGTCAGAATCACTTACCCGAATGTAGTAGAATGAGTGAAAGGAAAACTAGCACGAACTTTCACAGGGTGAGTTGAGGTGTACGAACCGTACTTTTCCTTAATGTATTTGAATGCCCCCTTTATGATGCTGGGTTTGACCTTGACGTTCTCACCTCCAAGATACAACAACTCGTAGATCTGAAGGCAGCACTCCAACAGACTCTACTTGCAAAGGAGATCCGAAGGTAATACACATCATAGGAACAAAGAAAACAAAAATGGAATTTTTCTAACACTAGATTTTCAAATTTCTGTTTCACCAAAAAACCGAGTCAATCTTTGTTCAGAGCTTAACTTCTATTTATAGGCTCGTATGGACACATTCAGAGAGCTACATATGTACGTAAGGTCACCTCCCTACTGCAAAACCCAAACCCGAGTTTTCTAGATCCACGACCCACGCCCCAAAGTCCCAAGTCCCATCATAGACACTTAATATTATTTATATAATATTATAGTGCCCCATGGCTTGGTTAGACTAGGGTCTACGAACCACTACCGCAACCACGCCCGACTCGGTCCAGCTCGTTGCATGCTCGTGATCCACATGTAGCTCTCTACCAGCATACACCCCACTTAGGAGCTATATATGCATATATAATCATATAATCATTAGCTCCATCCGATGTGGGACTAAACACATATGGTAATCTAAATCACCTAATATACATCCAGAAGAGTCCTATAGAGTAAGAATAAACAAGAGTCCTAAAACAAAACTAGGGAGAAAGAGTTTTAATGATTTTGAAACTTATCTAAATAATATATTATATTATATTATTATTTTCTTTTAAAAACAAAATCCAACATAGATCATTCGTAAAAGCTTTAATTAATTAATGTAACCAAAAAAAAAAAAAAAAAAAAAAAAAAGCTTTAATTATTTCAAATCTTGACAAGTTAGGAGACATTCTAACAATAATATTTAAAGTTCATCTCATCCAACTTCTTTCTTGGTTAAGTTAGGGCATGCCGAATCAACGAAGGGTACCTTCATGGTTAGTTTGTAATCTAATTTGTGGGGGGACTTATCTGTAAGGTTCCCAGTGGTGGTAGGTGACCTCAGTCTCAGTTAGTTTTTATTTATTAATCTCCAATATGATCCCTACATTCTAAGGGAAGAAGACAAAGGAGGAGAAAACAAAAAATATTTGTGCTAGGATAAAAATCATGAAGATGCAATAATTGAAGAATCGGAGTCCGGTAGCAAACATTTTAGGAAGATGAAGATTCAAGGGTATTCTTGTCTATTTAAAAAGTTTATCTTGTTTACAATAGGAGTTAACTTTAATTTTCTATGGTAAGACAAAGTTGTCATTGATATATTTTCCCCCCTTATTGAGAGTTGAACTGATAAATTGGATAACTTAGGGCGTGACATTAATTTTAGAGGGTAATCTTGGCGGTGGCACTGAAATTTTCCCTTTGTTTTATGGTAAGGATAGAATAGTTAATAATATCTTTGAATTAGTCTGGACTTGGTTGGTTTCTATTTAAATTGATGCATGGACTCAATTTCGAACTCAGACCGTTGAACATTTGAAGTATGGGCCGGGCAGGTGTACATGCAAAGACATTCATGATTTCTCATCGATCTTGTGCATTTGGCCGTGTACCTTTAGAAATAAGCCAATTGGAAGCGTGAGAGCGTAGAAGGGTAACTTTTTCCATACACCTCGAAACAATATCTTATCTTTTGAACGATGATGCAGGAGCTAGACCTAAGGGTGTCAACTGTGTATTGAAACCGTTTACCAACACTAAAATGCATTGTTTAAACCGTACCATACTGCACCGTTTGAACGAAATTTTGCAATTCGGTACTGTACGGTATCGTCAAGTAACATAATGTACTGTCGGTATATACCAAAATTTGCTTTATTACTATATACTGAAACTGAATTACTTTACCATAAAGAACCAAAAATCGTATCATATTAGTGGTTATTTATGTAATTTTACTCTTTAAACTTATAAGCATGGAATGCATTCGCCGAATTTTGAGCATTTTGGTAGCTGGCAAACCAAAACAGCCATTGAAACTCGAACTAGCGAGATAATCGGCTATATCTCGCCATTTATCGCCGAACTAGCGATTTCTCAAGATTTTATCATAGTTCAAAAGCTTATTCATGGCTCCGGAAGAGCAAACGTCATTGATATGCTTTTAGTCTTCTCTAATAAACTCATCTACAAAGTAATACAGAGTAAACTTCGCTTTTGGGTTTACCCTCTCTTCGTCGTTCTCTGCTTTGTCACCGTCTTTGATGGAAAAAGGGCCAACAAAAGAGGAATCTGACATTCTCTTGCACAAAATTGCAACCTGAAACAACTTCTTTGTCATTAGATGGCTTCTTCTCCAACTCCAATTCCAGCGATTCCGGTTTTTGGTCAGGCAAGGATGGAGGAGGAAGAGGAGCACTAGAATTGCATTTGAGACACACGTGGTTCATATGTTCATGTAGAACCATGGAATTGTAAAAAAAAAAAAAAAAAAAGTAAAAAATGACTAAACGTAAACATGAGTATAGAGTACATAACTCGACTAGTTGAGTACATGACTTGACTAGTTGCTATTAAATATTGTTTTATTATTTTTTAAAATTTGACACTAACGTTTTGTAGGGATATGTTTTTTTATTATTATTTTTTATTTTTTTAACTTTACACTTATATTTTGCATATGTCGGAGAAATCTTGCCGAGATTTCGCCGGTTCGCTACTTTCGGCCAAGATTTTGTACCATGCTTATAAGCATGGTGCGGAATTTTGGTGCATATTGCAGGTTTGCTACCCATCAAACCGGGCGATATGGTGAAATCTCACCAATTCGGGTAGATTTTGCCCCACTTTGCCTAAAAACTCACCCAAATTGGTATTCTTGATCAGCACATACCTAGATTTGTGTGAAATTTCGCTTGATCGTTGCGAATAATGCTATACCCGTCAATAATGAATTGAAAACTAAGGTTTTATGTTAAAGATCGAACGAAAATATGGCAAAAATACCAAGAACTAGGAGAGAGAAGCTCTGGGGGAGGTTTGGAGATAAGAGAAAATCATAGAAAATGAGTGAGATAATTTGCCGAAATTCGGTGAACTCTCACATGTATTGCTGACATTCTTGTGATATATTGCGAGATATTGCCGATGTTCGATTTTTGCCCTCAGTTTCGGTTCGCCATGAACCAAAACCGCAGAAGGCGATATATCGCCGAATTTCGTCAATATTGCATACCATGCTTATAAGTTATAACCCTAATTTTATTTTACTTACCCCCTCCCCCCAAAACAAAAATATATAACCAAGGTTTAAAGTATAGGTATGTATCGTTTCGTATTGACCGATACGTATCGGTATCGTAGGCTTACGATACAATACAGGCCGATATGTCTCCAAAAATTTATTTTTCCTTATCGTTATGTATTGGCCAATACTTTGAGAAACGATACAAAACACTACAATCCTAATCGATACCGTCAATATGAACTATTTCAAACAAGGTAAATGTCTTTTGATGTCTGGCAACGAGTTGCATAATGGGGAAAGAAATGGATTCAGTCTTGATCCATTGGCCTTTTCTTTAAATAGCAAGAACTGAATTTCTATAAAGAGAAAGTGAAAGAGTTCATGGAAGGGAAGAAGTCTGAGACCTTGAGATTGAAGGCCATGAGTAGAAAAAAAAACTCCAAAGCTGCTAAACCTGGTGGGTAGTTGTAGAAAAACTCAGTGATTGATTCCAGAAGTTACTTCCAACTTGGTGGGATAAATCACATTTGTTTTGGATGTGAATGATTTTAGATTTTCAGTACCAACCCTGAATCGTTGAACTTCAGTTTGCCAACTTCAAGCGCTTTTAAAACTAAAACAAAAGACTTTCAGGTAACATGGTTTCATTGATGTCAGTATAACAATAATTTTTTAAACAAATGTAAAAAATAACCTCTAAAATTCTGAATTGATTTCCCTAAAATGGGTCTAAAACCAATAGTTCATCGGTAAATGGAGTCTCCATCACACTTCCCACATTCCCACCTTGTATGCTAGCATATCTCTGTTACAAGTGTATGTTAACAATTACAGAGTTGATTCGACCTTAAGAATTCTTTAGAATAAGCTGACTAAGAGTGTCATGCTTAGTGGTTGAGTGCACCAGATTAAGTGGATGCATGATAAATAATTTTTTTTTTGCACTCCACAAGGGTTCGATCACTTGCTCCGGAGACTCTTGCGTTTTTGCATCACAAAGATTCGATCCGAACCTTGCTTAAGCTTACCACTTGGACCAACCCCCGTTGGTTGATAAATTAATTATTTACTAACTATGTCTATTTATTATCATTATTATTTTTTATACACTAGATTATTTCCATATATGCTTTGATCATTTATATTTAATTTTACATTCATTCATACATATTTACGATACGATACAAACCGAAACGTCTCTTAAAATCACTCCACCGATACACGATACTTTAAACCTTGTGTATAACCCTAAGGAGTGCGGTTATAGTGTTTTTACCGTTTTACGGCTCTTCGATTAGAGTTCGACCGCCTCTTTTTACCTTTTCTTCTCTGCTATTCCTGCGAAGCTGAGCGACTGAACCTGAGAGCCTTCGTTTGCAAAGCAAGAAAATGATGTCGCGTTTCTTGAAACTGTTACAGGATTAGCACAGCAACGACGCCATTGCTTAGTGGAGTGCATTCCTTTACCACATGATATTGCGAGGCAGGCTCCTCTTTATTTTAAGAAGGTCAGCTGTTTTTTACATCACTTAGTATATCATAGTGCCGAGTTAGTGAATAATGTCCTTGGATCTCTGCCTTGAAATCTATGGCAAAATGTTTTTTCTGGAACTTGCTTTCCTTTTTCTTTGTGAAAGGGCAAAATTAGCTGAAAAAGGGAAAATGTTGTAAATGGATGAAATTTCCTATATAGAAGCTGGATCTTTCTATGAAAGACTATACTATAGTAGAAGGCTGGAAAAGTTCTTGAAGTACCGAGGAAGCTTATTCTGAGCTTCATCAGACTGGTTCAGGATAGTGTTGCAATTGCATTATGTAGTCATCATGCCAAACCAAGCCAAAACGCTAAGTTGGGTTAAAAATATTCGACTAATTTTCTAAATTCAAGCTATTGGTCCTTTGTCCTCTCTTTCTTGGTGCCTTTTTTTGCATAAGGGGATTGTATGCTTTGGCAGCTATAAATTAAACATTTGGCACTTGTTTTTGAAAATCAGAGAATAGGTAGAGAAGAGGAGAAGAAGGATTAGAGAATAGGCAGCGAAGAGAATAGGTTAGAGAGGAAGAAGAAGGAAGGATTAGAGGCCTTACATGAATTGTAAATCTCCAATAAAGCAACTCTTTCGTAGAGATCAATACGATTACAGTTATAATAAAAGAACTCCAACAAACAGAATTAAGAAACCAAATCCAGGACCACCTAATGAGGGTCCAAAGGGCTTGCCAAGTTCCCTACGACCCTACCAACAACTTAGAGAATTTTGGCCAACACCAGGGGTATTTGGTATTTTGCATATTTTAGTTGAGTCTAAACCAGGGTTCCATGAGGTCCAGTATTTGTGTAGGGCTCTACATCTACTTTTATTTTTGAACATGAGTCCTTATTTTGCAAGTTATTAAAGAGTTACTGTTAGTGTTGGATTCTAGTTTGTGAAGGAGTCCATTAGTGTTGTCTAGTCCTTGCAAGCAATCGACATCTATTCTTAGAATTCAAATTGGAACTCTCTAGAGTTAGTTGTGAAGGTTCCTTGTGTTAGTTAAAGTGATAAGAGTTTTTGTTTTATTTGCTTTGCAAGTTAGACTCTTTTTGGTATCAATTCTCATTCTCTATTATGCCTATTCAACAGAAATGAGTACAAGAATTCATTTTTGGTCAAAAATGAAAAATGGTTTGGTGATTTTTGAGAAAATAAATTTTGAAATGAAAAATAAGTTTGGTATGTCAAAATGAAAAATTACTTGAAAATGATAATGAAAATTGATGCAAAAAAGCCGGATTAATCAAAATATTAGTAATTAAAATTATAGGAAAAAGGCATCAAACAAGCATTCAGCTGGAGCGGCCTTAATCCATCTAAAGGATTAGATCCAAGCCAAAATGGGAGATTCACAATCTCAAATTGTCGATTTCTTCGACGTTCTCACGGAATGGGAATCGGTGCCAGTTACGCTGCAATGCTGACAGCAGATGCCGGTGATGGCCGTTTGTTATTCGTTGTTGTTTGCAACTCTAAAAGGTATGTTGTGCCACGTCAGCCACTGCAAACTTGTTCAAAAATTTTCACCTAACCTTCATTGATGGTAAAGGTGTTTGGCTGTTGACAGAGGTATCAATATGAACAACCGTGTCTTCATAGTTCAAAATCAAAGCTCGGAGCTCCGAAGCATTGACATGGAAGAAGACCAAATGTGCAAAGCTAAATTGATCCAAAGTTGCAATCCCTTGTTGATCCCTTCTCTATTAGGCATTTTTGAGTGAACTATACCCCTAGCAGCAGTCATCCACTGAAGAACGCAATACTAGGTAACCATGATGAATCACAAATGGATCAAATAAGGAGAGTCCAATTAGTATTTGAATAGAATTCATACCTGGACATCACCAGTTCTATAGCTAAGTGGGAAGGGCTTAACCTGAGCTGGTCTTTGCTTGTTTAAATACAAGTTCAAAAAACCTCAACTTTAAGATCAACCTCGAGAGAACACCCCAAAAACCTTAGCTGATAATAATAGAATGCTGGAGAGATGAACTTGGAATTCTAAAGTGGTGAGTGGAAGATCTCTGAATAGCATAAAGTGAGTGTTTGGTTATTTTTTTGGAACTCCATTCCTTTCTACTTTATTGCTTGCTTGTGACTCTTGCCACCTAAAAATCTATTAGCTCATGGCATGCTTTTGGTTGGGCCACACATTCTCCCCATCGTTATTTTTTGGTAAAAAAATTAAAATCTCCCTATACTATGACCAAACTATCATTTTTGTGCTTGGTTAAATTCTGATTCCATGAAATAACAGTAAAACCGAGGAATTCTTTTGGGTGAAGATTTTGAAAATGGCCTCTGTTTTTTCACTTCTATTTGTGATTTAGTGGATTCGTCTTCATCAAATTTCTTATTTTTTTTATCAATAAACCAACAGAAGAGTAACTAAATATACCCCTATTGGCTAACAGGGCTGCAATGTGCACATCTTGGGAAAAAAGAAAAATATAAGCTTTAAATCGTTATAGAAGCTGAGGATATATCAGGTTCTTGGATTCAGGTTCTTGTGAACCCAAGAACCTGACCAAAATGGATCAATCCAACCCAAGACTACTAACCTAGCTTTCAACTGACAAACCAGCCTTGTATATCATAGAACTGGAGCTAAACCTTTAGGTTAAACAATCATCTGTCTGATTTTCAGGGTAATCAAGTAACCAAATGAAAACTTAATCACAACAAACATAACATCTGAAGTCAATTCATCAAGAACTGCAGAATGCATATCAGTGAAGCCTACCCACTAAAAGTTGCAACCATATAACAACTGAGAAGTTCCTTTTGTTGAAGGAGACATTTTGGCCTAGTGGGAAGATCCATTTGTTGGCCAGTCTAGAGTCTGGACAAGAAGACACTTGGTTGACCCCTGTACAATTCTATTGATGAGCATCTCATATCTCATTCATGATCTCCTTAAAAGAACTAGAACTTTTGTTTCTTTGATATTTTTAGCTCAAACTGGTGTGTATCAAGCATTCACAACAATTGTCATCTTCCAGCCATTTTTGTTGCATTATGATCTAATAGAAGGCAAAGAGAAAGACAATCGACTGCTGATATGCGGTAGAACAAACACATTACACAGTTTAACCAGATAAGTTTCATTGGCCATTCATGTGATATTCTGATTATACAAAATGTGTTTTCAAAGTACAACAATTAGAACTTGGCAGTTGGGAACTTGGGATCCATTGATGGATTGCCACATCAGTAAAAAGGTTCATGGTCATGGCCAATCCAACATGCAAATTGCCTTTATAAGGTGCTTCGACCACATGTAAAAGAACGTTAGATGACAAAACCTAATGGAAGAAAATCAGTAACACTCTAACTCCTGATGAAATTGTGTATGAAACAGAGAATAAAGTTCAGAACCCATCTGTTGGTGATATTTCTGCCGATCGCCTCGAACCGTAGTTTTTTGCACCGAACTCCTCAGATCTGATTCGATCTGGTTTGCTCTTCAATCGATCAACCTCTCACTCCTGAAAGAAACAAAATACCAGTAAGAAACGGAGCTGATCGTCTTGATCGGCGTCTCGTCTCCGACGATCTAGTCAGTATGGTCAAGATAGTGTTTCAGAGCTCTCTGGAGCTTCTACAATGCTTGTAATGGAGTTCAATCAGAGTGAGCTTAGAGTTTGGTTGATTCTAGAGACTTACCTTCTTACGGATCTTCCCTCGCTTTTATACTGGCTTTCCCGCTTATAATACTCTTTCAATCATGGCCATCACATCATCGCTCCTCTTTGGACGTCTTCGATCATCTTACCTTTATCTCTCAATTGAACCCGGCTGAGGTTGGTTTGACCGGTATAAACCGGTAATGGATATATTAGTTACAACATAAGCCCCCAAGCCTGCTCCGATCAGTGTTGAATCTAAATGAGACTCGATCAGTAGGCTTTATCCTTTTCACCAAGATCATACAGTGTTCCTTGTCCAAGCTATTACGCCTTTTCCCCAGGTAATCCTCGATTTCTTCAAAACCTTGATGACGAGTTATCATATCATATCATCATTATCTTGAAAATCTGCTTATAACCATGTCCCTCATGAAATCATGTCCTTTGTATTGGTTGAAATTATATTATTGTACTCAAATTTCAAGTTATCTTAAAACCGGCTGAAATCACCGTCTTGTCGACCTTTTATGAATTTTCAAATATAACTTTTTAACTTCCTTAACGTTACCGCCGCTTGATCACTGATTTCGTCTTTTTCCCATGCATTACCATCGTATTGTTCCCTTGCCTTTTCACACATCATCTTCATTCTTTTCAACTTCTGTTTTCATACGTTAGCCGATTGATCCCACGCGCCGGTTACGAAAGGTAATGATCATTGATATTGGACCATCGTGTATTTCCCCCTCCTTTCAAGAAATCCTCTCTCATTCTTTATATATATCTGTCAACTGTCGCCTTTTCCTTTCCGTACTCTGCTCTTCTTCTTCGCGAACATCAAACATACCTATCTGCTATTTCCTTTATCACTCTTTTTCAGATTTTACCTTTCCAGTTTTCTTCTTCTTCCTTTCTTGTCTCTCGCCATGGATCCCGCTTCCAATCCTTCAATACCCGTACCTCCGCCCAACCCGATATACCTCCAAGCAACGAGCAAATGAAAAACGTGTCCGGTGCTTCCTCCTCTCAGCATAATCCTTCAGACTGGAAACCTGTTCCGATGCTCACGATGAAGCCATCCTTCTTTATACTCTTGTCAACATGTCCAGAGAAAAAATGGACCCAAAGCATGCTGGTCCCGAGTGGTATCCCACCAAAATAAAGAAATCCCATATGGATTCTTATTTGGAAAGTTACCATTTTCCTTCTGATGCTAGAATATGGGTTCCTGACTCCTCCGACCGTCCCTACTCAGTTGATCCAGGTGTTATCACCATCTACCTTGATCACCTTGATTTAGGTTTTAGAATCCCCCTGATTCCCGTAGTTCAATCTTTATTGGACTATTATCATGTCTGTCCTTCTCAAAGATACTCCAAATAGTTGGAGACTGGTTTACTGTTTTTTTGCATTTATTCTCCAGATGAATCGTGTCCCATCTGTTGACCTTTTCAGAAATTATTACACCTTGAAAGTATCCCACGAACGCGGATACCTTCACTTTGCCAGAAGAACCTGTAATGTGAGTGAACTGGGAAGAGAATCCAAAATTTTCATTGATTCTTCCATTCCCCATGACAACAAGCAATGGCGGGAAAAGTACTTCTTCTGTGCCATTCCAAATCCAAACTTCCGGTCTCGATGGTGCCTACATTCCTTGGAATCCTTATCTCCTCTGAAAGTACGTCCCGTACTTACCGAATATGACCGAATAACCTGGAGTATGATTCCCACCGGAACTCCCATAGATGCGGCCAAGTTGAAGACAGATGCGAGTCTCATTAGTCACGGCCTTTTTCCGGTAAGGATAATAACTGTTGTATACCTTTCTTTCTTTTTGTAATCCTTACTCATTATCATATATTTTTACCATCAGAAGTAATTGCTCGTCCAATCCCTAATGTTGCTGATCTCCGAAGAAGTGTTTCAGAGGAAAAGAAATCCGATTCTAGGGTTATTAAACCCTCCAAGAAAAGGAAACACACCGCCCGTCATCCTTAGAAAAGAAAAACTGTTAAAAGAGATTCCCCGATCGGAGAAAACCATCCCGGCTCCGAAAAGTGCCATCGGAGAAGATACCGATGTGCAATTGTGAAAACGAGTGAAGTGAGACCCCCGGTCCCAAGATGAGGACCTCCGGAACCTCCAATACACCGAGATGTAGACTTAGGTCTACAGGTCCGGTTTCCGACCGGGGCTCGTCCGGTTCAAAGAAGAAGAAGAAAAGAAGAAAAGAAATTCATCTTGTCCCCACGAGTTCCCACCGTTGAAGATAGTCCACATGAAGAAATTCCTCACGATACTTCCGTCTTCCTAGAAAAATGGTTGAGGACGAAGGTCAAGGTAAGGATTTATTTGACTATTCTTCGACCATCCGAAGAGAATTGCTGAAGACATATTAATACATGTTGCAGTGGTATTATTGAGGAAATAGTTGACCAATTATGTGATGAAAATGCTGATGTTCTGTCTCTCCCTTGGATGTTGTTGCTTGAGGATCATGTGAATGAAATTTCCGTTTCCGTTTTACCTTTACCCATCCCGTGTTGGATGTTGCTGTCCCAGATATGATGTTCCCCTTTTGAGAAAAGTGATCAAGATGCTCTTCCTTTGGAGGAAAATAACCAGAATATTTCCCGGGCAATTCGTGAAGTAGCTCCACCGGAGAATAATCCCGCCTCACCCTGCTCTCATGGTAATTGACCCTCAAATGGTAATGAAAACCAAGAAAATATCATCATGCAGACTGGTTCAAATGATGCTCAGGTAAATGTTAATCCCGAGAATATTCTTGAGATAGCGACCTCCAACCAGCCCCGGATCGGGTTGATGATACCATGAGCAATGTTGATTCCGGGATCCTTTCCACCCCGAGTGGTTTTTAAAAGAAAATCATACGGCCAGCCGTGGTTGGGAGGTTGCTAGAGAGTGGGGCACAAAGGCGGAATCTCCCGCGACAAGAGGAATATTGCACGGATGTCCGATTCGACCTTTATTCTCGTGGGTGGGGGTAAGATTTAGACCTTTTTCCCTTTCTTTTATTTAGAATTAATTTACTATTGATTTGATTACTTATATTGTTTTTAATATATATATATTGATTGATTGATCAACAGATGTTTTGGGGCTGCCTTCAATGCATTTTCTGAAGTATTGGAGAGAAAAAACTTTGTTTCGGAAAATGATGAGCTGATCAAAAAGAACTTCGAATTGGTCAATGAGGTGCGGGATCTTCGAGAGAAAATTAACGGGTTGAGTTCGAGAGATTGATTTGATGAATGATCTTGATAGTTTGCATACTGATTATGAAATTTGCTCTGACCATTGTGCTGAATTGCAGGAAGAAGTTTCTATGTTGAGAGAAGCCGTTTTGAATTATAGGAATGAGCTTTTTCAGCTTAAAATGTTAAAGATCTGATGCCCTTGACGGGCTAGAATTGCCACGGGTGAAAGAGAAGATTTTAAAGGAAAGCTAACCGAGCCTTGGTCTCGGTCACAAAGTATTGAGAAAGAAAAGAATGAACTCCAGGAAAAGTTTAATGAGATTGAAAAGCTAAATACAACTTTAGAGTTGGCTCAAGAATATCATGTGAAAGCTTTCAGTTCAATTCTGCTGGAGAAGTCTGCTTTGGAGGATAAAAATAATGATTTGGGGTTAAGACTCGATGAAATAACAGCAGAAAAGGATAATCTCGATGCTTCATTTAATTGGTTTCTAAAGAGAAAGAAAACCTTCATGCTCTCCTGGATGAAACTTTAAAATTCAAAACTTTGCTGCATGAAGATTTAGAAGCAGAGAGGAAACAGTTTGAAGTTGAGAAGAGAAGAATACAAAGTGAAAACTAGATAGTTTTAAATTCAATTACCTCCTCAATGAAGGAAGTTGGAGATAATCCAACTTTCCTAGGGTTTTGCAAGAATATGGTAAAGGATTGCTCTGACCAAATTTTTTCAGAAATCCTTAAGATTCATTCTCGTTTAGATTTCAAGTTGTTATCCCCAATTTCTCCCTTCTAACCTTTTTGATCTTAGGAATTTGAAGTATCCCAGCTCGATTGCTCATCGAAGATGATTCGACAATGACATGAGTGATTCCTCCAGCTCGCCCGAGATCATTCTCGATGGTTCGATGACAATGATGATGATAACTTACCTCTCAAGGAGATGAAGAGACTGTGCTGATGATATTGTTGATGTTGATCCATCCGGTAATGCTACGGATGTTGATCCATCTACAAAACCACAAATTTGAAGAAAACACTCTTTTGCTTTATGAACTTACCTTTTTTCTTTCTTGCCTACCTCTTCTGCATATGAGGTTTTTTAACTTGTCAAACTTTTACATGAATGAAATTTTCTTCCTTCCTTCTGTTGTTGTTTTTTTAGTTTTGACATAATAGTATCTTTCGTAATGTTAACTATCATCTTCAACCAATTCATAATTGGTTAGATGTATACATCTTTGATCAAACTTTGTAAATTGACTTACTCTGAAATACTTCGATGAAAAAGTATTTGAAAGGAACTTTAATACCTGATCGAGATACCTTGAGATGTTGATTTAATACCGGTCTTTGAACTTCGATTAATAGTCCTCGGTGTAACATGATCCTTGAGTTATTTTATTGATTAATTCTGTTGTACTCGATTCGAATGCTGCCTTAGAAAGATGGCTAATGGAGCCTGACTTCGGAAAGTCGGGATCATTCCTCGGAAGGAACAATCCGGGATCATCCTCGTGAAAGGAATGATCCGTGATTAGCTTAGCATGACCTGGCTTCGGAGCCGCTTACGTAAGTCGGGACCACCCTCGGAAGGAATGATCCGTGATCGGCTTCGGAAAGCATGACCAGGCCTCGGAAGGTCGGCTACTGAGCCTAACTCACAAAGAGTCGGGATCACCCTCGGAAGGACTGATCCGTGATCGCCTTCGAGCATGACCGGGCCTCGGAAGGCTGGCTCTTCAGCCTAACTCACGAAGAGTCGGGATCACCCTCGGAAGGAATGATCCGTGATCGGCTCGGAAAGCATGACCGGGCCTCGGAAGGTCTGGCTCCGAGCCTAACTCACGAAGAGTCGGGATCACCCTCGGAAGGAATGATCCTGAGTCAACGTTGAAAAACATACATTGTTCTCATCCAATTATTGTTCTTACTAACTGGCCTTTAAAGAAAATACTGCATAAACCTGATCTGGCGGGGAGAATGGTATCATGGGCGAGAGTTAACGAACCATGATATAGATTATAAACCTAGAAGCTCGATAAAGGCACAAGTTTTGGCCGATTTTATTGCTGAAAGTATTTCATCACCAGAGGAGGAAAAAGATTCTAGTAAGGTGTCTTCTGTTAATTTTTTCTAGTCAGGATCACCAGGTTGAGAATATTCTTCGTTTTGGTCATGCTTTCCGAAGTTGATCACGGATCATTCCTTCCGAGGGTGATCCCGACTCTTCGTGAGTTAGGCTCAAGTAGCCAGCCTTCCGAGGCCTGGTCATGCTTTCCGAAGCTGATCACGGATCAGTCCTTCCGAGGGTGATCCCGACTCTTTGTGAGTTAGGCTCAAGTAGCCCCCTTCCGAGGCCCGGTCATGCTTTCCGGAGCTGATCACGGATCATTCCTTCCGAGGGTGGTCCCGACTTTACGTAAGTCAGGCTCAAGAAGCGAGGTCATGCTAAGCTAATCACGGATCATTCCTTTCACGAGGATGATCCCGGATTGTTCCTTCCGAGGAATGATCCCGACTTTCCGAAGTCAGGTTCCATTAGCCATCTTTCTAAGGCAACATTCGAATCGAGTACGACGGAATTAATCAATAAAATAACTCAAGGATCAGGTTACACCGAGGACTATTAATCGAAGTTCAAAG
This sequence comes from Hakea prostrata, assembly GCF_041222555.1. Lineage (NCBI taxonomy): Eukaryota > Viridiplantae > Streptophyta > Magnoliopsida > Proteales > Proteaceae > Hakea > Hakea prostrata. The sequence continues at coordinate 7,331,661 of NC_142601.1, forward strand.
ATCAGGTATTAAATCAACATCTCAAGGTATCTGATCAGGTATTAAAGTTCCTTTCAAATACTTTTTCATTAGAAGTATTTCAGCAGAAGTCAATTTACAAAGTTTGATCAAAGATGTATACATCTAACCAATTATGAATTGGTTAGAAGATGATAGTTAACATTACGAAAGATTCTATTATGTCAAAACTAAAAAAACAACAACAGAAGGAAGGAAGAAAATTTCATTCATATAAAAGTTTGACAAGTTAAAAAACCTCATATGCAGAACAGGTAGGCAAGAAAGAAAAAGGTAAGTTAATAAAGCAAAAAGAGTGTTTTCTTCAAATTTGTGGTTTTGTAGATGGATCAACATCGTCAGCATTACGCATGGGATCAACATCAACAATATCATCAGCAGCATCTCTTCATCTCCTTGAGCGGTGTAAGTTATCATCATCATTGTCATCTGAACCACTGGCGAATGATCCGGGCCGAGCTGGAGGAATCACTCATGTCATTGTCGTAATCATCTTCGATCGAGGCAATCGAGCTGGGATACTTCAAATTCCAAAGATCAAAAAAGGTTCTAGAAGGGAGAAATTCTGGGGATAACAACTTGAAATCTAAACCAGAATGAATCTTAAGGATTTCTGAAAAAATTTGGTCAGAGCAATCCTTTACCATATTCTTGCAAAACCCTAGGAAAGTTGGATTATCTCCAACTTCCTTCATTGAGGAGGTAATTGAATTTAAAACTATCTAGTTTTCACTTTGTATTCTTCTCTTCTCAACTTCAAACTGTTTCCTCTCTGCTTCTAAATCTTCATGCAGCAAAGTTTTGAATTTTAAAGTTTCATCCAGGAGAGCATGAAGGTTTTCTTTCTCTTTAGAAACCAAATTAAAGGAAGAATCGAGATTATCCTTTTCTGCTGTTATTTCATCGAGTCTTAACCCCAAATCATTATTTTTATCCTCCAAAGCAGACTTCTCCAGCACAAATTGAACCGAAAGCTTTCACATGATATTCTTGAGCCAACTCTAAAGTTGTATTTAGCTTTTCAATCTCATTAAACTTTTCCTGGAGTTCATTCTTTTCTTTCTCAATACTTTGTGACCAGACCAAGGCTCTGGTTAGCTTTCCTTTAAAATCTTCTCTTTCACCTGTGGCAATTCTAGCCTTGTCAAGGGCATCATTCTTTAACATTTTAAGCTGAAAAAGCTCATTCCTATAATTCAAAACGGCTTCTCTCAACATAGAAACTTCTTCCTGCAATTCAGCACAATGGTCAGAGCAAATTTCATAATCAGTATGCAAACTATCAAGATCATTCATCAAATCAATCTCTCTGAATTCAGCTGCTGTTAATTTTCTCTCTGAAGATCCTGTACCTCATTGACCAATTCGAAGTTCTTTTTGATCAGTTCATCATTTTCCTGAGACAAAGTTTTTTCTCTCTCCAATACTTCAGAAAATGCATTGAAGGCAGCCCCAAAACATCTGTTGATCAATCAATATATATATATATATATATATATATATATATTAAAAAGAATATAAATAATCAAATCAATAGTAAATTAATTCTAAATAAAAGAAAGGGAAAAAGGTCTAAATCTTATCCCCACCCATGAGAATAAAGGTCAGAATCAGACATCCGTGCGGTATTCCTCTTGTCGCGTGGGATTCTGCCTTTTGTGCCCCACTCTCTAGCAACCTCCCAATTATGGCTGGCCGTATGATTTTCTTTTAAAAACCACTCAGGGTGGAAAGGATTCTCGGAGTCAGCATTGCTCATGGTATCATCAACCTGATCTGGGGCTGGTTGGAGGTCAGCTATCTCAAGAATATTCTCAGGATTAACATTTACAGCAGCATCATTTGAACCAGTCTGCATGATGATATTTTTTTGGTTTTCATGACCTTTTTGAGGGTCAATTACCATGAGAGCTTCAGGTGAGGCAGGATTATTCTCTGGTGGAGCTACTTTATGAATTGTCTGGGAAATATTCTGGTTATTTTCCTCCAAAGGAAGAGCATTTTGATCACTTTTCTCAAAAGGGGAACATCGGTATCTGGAAAGCAACATCCAACACAGGGATGGGTAAAGGTAAAACGGAAACGGAAATTTCATTAATGTCTTCAGCAATTCTCTTCAGAATTACTTCTGATGGTAAAAATATATGATAATGAGTAAGGATTACAAAAAGAAAGAAAGGTAAACAACAGTTATTATCCTTACCTGGAAAAAGGCCGTGACTAATGAGACCTGCATCTGTCTTCAACTTGGCCGCATCTATGGGAGTTCCAGTGGGAATCATACTCCAGGTTATTCGGTCATATTCAGTAAGTACAGGACGTACTTTCAGAGGAGATAAGGATTCCAAGGAATGTAGGCACCATCGAGACCGGAAGTTTGGATTTGGAATGGCACAGAAGAAGTACTTTTCCCGCCATTGCTTGTTGTCATGGGGAATGGAAGAATCAATGAAAATTTTGGATTCTCTTCCCAGTTCACTCACAATACAGGTTCTTCTGGCAAAGTGAAGGTATCCGCGTTTGTGGGATACTTTCAAGGTGTAATAATTTCTGAAAAGGTCAACAGATGGGACACGATTCATCTGGAGAATAAATGCAAAAAAACAGTAAACCAGTCTCCAACTATTTGGAGTATGCTGAGAAGGACAGACATGATAATAGTCCAATAAAGATTGAACTACGGGAATCGGGGGATTCTAAAACCTGAATCAAGGTGATCAAGGTAGATGGTGATAACACCTGGATCAACTGAGTAGGGACGGTCGGAGGAGTCAGGAACCCATATTCTAGCATCAGAAGGAAAATGGTAACTTTCCAAATAAGAATCAAGATGGGATTTCTTTATTTTGGTGGGATACCACTCGGGACCAGCATGCTTTGGGTCCATTTTTTCTCTGGACATGTTGACAAGAGTATAAAGAAGGATGGCTTCATCGTGAGCATACGAAACAGGTTTCCAGTCTGAAGGATTATGCTGAGAGGAGGAAGCACCAGACACGTTTTTCATTTGCTCGCTGCTTGGAGGTATATCAGGTTGGGCAGAGGTACCGGGTATTGAAGGATTGGAAGCAGGATCCATGGCAGAGACAAGAAAGGAAGAAGAAGAAAACTGGAAAGGTAAAATCTGAAAAAGAGTGATAAAGGAAATAGCAGATAGGTATGTTTGATGTTCGCGAAGAAGAAGAGCAGAGTACGGAAAGGAAAAGGCGACAGTTGACAGATATATATAAAGAATGAGAGAGGATTTCTTGAAAGGAGGGGGAAATACACGATGGTCCAAAATCAATGGTCATTACCTTTCGTAACCGACGCGTGGGATCAATCGGCTAACGTATGAAAACAGCAGTTGAAAAGAATGAAGATGATGTGTGAAAAGGCAAGGGAACAATAAGATGGTAATGCATGGGAAAAAGACGAAATCAGTGATCAAGCGGCGGTAACGTTAAGGAAGTTAAAAAGTTATATTTGAAAATTCATAAAAGGTCTGACAAGACAGTGATTTCAGCCGGTTTTAAGATAATTTGGGGGCTGAGTACAATAATATAATTTCAACCAATACAAAGGACATGATTTCATGAGGGACATGGTTATAAGCAGATTTTCAAGATAATGATGATATGATATGATAACTCGTCATCAAGGTTTTGAAGAAATCGAGGATTACCTGGGGAAAAGGCGTAATAGCTGGACAAGGAACACTGTATGATCTTGGTGAAAAGGATAAAGCCTACTGATCAGAGTCTCATTTAGATTCAACCTGATCAGTAGGCTTGGGGGCTTATGTTGTAACTAATATATCCATTACGGGTTTATACCGGTCAAACCAACCTCAGCCGGGTTCAATTGAGTGATAAAGGTAAGATGATCGAAGACGTTCAAAGAGGAGCGATGATCTGATGGCCATGATTGAAAGAGTATTATAAGCGGGAAAGCCAGTATAAAAGCGAGGGAAGATCCGTAAGAAGGTAAGTCTCTAGAATCAACCAAACTCTAAGCTCACTCTAATTGAACTCCATTACAAGCATTGTAGAAGCTCCAGAGAGCTCTGAAACACTATCTTGACCATATTGACTAGATCGTCGGAGACGAGACGCCGATCAAGACGATCGGCTCCGTTTCTTACTGGTATTTTGTTTCTTTCAGGAGTGAGAGGTTGATCGATTGAAGAGCAAACCAGATCGAATCAGATTTGAGGAGTTTGGTGCAAAAAACTGCGGTTCGAGGCGATCGGCAGAAATAGCACCAACATTTTGGCGCCAAAACACCTTACTAGAATCTTAAAAATTTTGGCTCATGGTATCATCAACCTGATCTGGGGCTGGTTGGAGGTCGGCTATCTCAAGAATATTCTCAGGATTAACATTTACAGCAGCATCATTTGAACCAGTCTGCATGATGATATTTTCTTGGTTTTCATTACCATTTTGAGGGTCAATTACCATTAGAGCTTCAAGTGGGGCAGGATTATTCTCTGGTGGAGCTACTTCATGAATTGCCTGGGAAATATTCTGGTTATTTTCCTCCAAAGAAAGAGCATCTTGATCACTTTTCTCAAAAGGGGGAACATCAGTATCTGGGACAGCAACATCCAACACAGGGATGGGTAAAGGTAAAACGGAAACGGAAATTTCATTCACATGATCCTCGGCAACAACATCCAAGGGAGAGACAGGAACATCAGCATTTTCATCACATAATTGGTCGGTAATGGATATATTAGTTACAACACCATCCAAAAAAGAACTGATGGTAGGAAGCAATTTTGGCTTCACTAAGGAATCAAATGGTTCAGACTACAAGGACACAACTTGTTAATATTCTCAATCAGGAGGGAACGCCTGGGGATATTTCTAACAGGACAGGAGTAGCAGTTGCAGTGCTGTGGAAATCAAATTTGATCTTGCATACTGGTATTCGGTATTTTGATTCAAAAGTTGAGCAAAAATGATATGATCTGAAGGCTTCCGCTGACCATTAGTTAACAAATAAACAAGAATGATATGAATCAAACGCAGACATAACTAGTAATAACCGCAAAAAGAAGGGGGGAAACAATAATGGAGATTAGAGGGAGCAGAAGATCGGGAAGAACAAGAGATTTGAGGAAAACACAGCTATTGTAGAAAAAAAAATCGAGGAGGGAGATAAAAAAACCTAACATTCAACCTCAAGAACACAATCTAATGCAAATCCCATCACAAACTAAACAAAAGGAAAAGATAAAAGATCAACATGAGTGAAATAATAAATAATCAAGAGATTTCATGAAGAAAATTTAATTTAGAATGACGAATTGCTACTTGAGAAGTCTTCAGCCACCGAGAGGAGTTCGTTCTTTGCTAAAACAACGTTAAGGTTTGAGAGTGAAAGTGAGAAAATAAGAAGAAAAAAAAATGTGGTTTTTATAAAAGAATGTGTATTGACCATATTACCCTCACCTTAACTTGAAAATTTTAAGTGAACCTGCACATAAATGAGGAGAATGAAATTCTCACCCATAATCCATAATGGACAAAAAGTCTATTATGGATTATGAGGGTCTTTCTATTATTTAAAATAAAAATAAAATTGATAATAGATGCCAAACACTTTAAAATAGTGAAAAATTCCCATAATTGAGAATGATAATAGATACAAAAAAAAGCCTTAGTTTTCAAGTTTGATTTCTTTTCTAAAGTTAAGTCCTAATCTAATTTCTTTTAGTAGGCTATAAATAAGCCTTCAAACCTTGTAAACAACACTTTGATTTGCTGAATAAAAATTAAGGTATTCAAGTGAAACCCCAAAATTTTGCTCGAAATTTCGGTTTCGCTCAAAATTTCTGCAAAATTTGGGAATATTTCACTGGAGTTCCCCCCTTTAGTGGGGGTATTTGAAGTCATTTTAATATAGTTTTTGGGTGTAGCCTAATTTGAACCAACAACCTTATTAGGATTCCTAAATCTTAGGGATTGGATTGAGTCTTTTTTGGTAGTCAACATTTGTTTGAGCTATAATTAGAAGATTGACTAAAGATTAGGAACTTTACATATGGCTGGTTTTTTTATGTCTATCTATTTAGTTATTTTCTTTTATTTGTTTTCGTAATTAGAAGATTGACTAAAGATTATGAACTCTACATATGGCTGGTTTTTTGTGTTTAGCTATTTGGTTATTTTCTTTTATTTGTTTATGTAATTAGATGATTGACTAAAGATTAAGAACTCTATATATGGCTGGTTTTTGGTATCTAGCTATTTAGTTATTTTCTTTGATTTGTTTCCATAATTAGAAGATTTAACTAAAGATTAAGAACTCTATCTTGTGGTGGTTTTTGGTGTCTAGCTATTTAGTTGTTTTCTTTTATTTGTTTCCGTAGTTAGAAGATTGACTAGGGAAGAAATGAAATTTTCGCCCAAAAATGAGCGAAATTTTGTCAACTTTTGCCTTTTATAGGCAATAAGTTGTTGAATGTATCGTGAGAAATTGAAAAAAAAGAGGCAATATTTCGCCCAACGGTCGATATTTCAACCATTCGGCGATATACGCCGATATATTGCAAAAATCGTTTCGCTGCTGTCTTTCATTTTGGCTTTTGCCAACATGGCATGAAAACTTCCTGCCATGGTCAAAATATTGATTGAGTTTGGAGGCAATCCAAAGAGGTCGTGGATTCCCTAAAGGGGGGTCCAGCTACTTCAAGCGAGTTATTTTTTGCAAAATTTCTGACATATAGCATTCTTCTTCAACCTCAAGTACAAACCACTCCCAACCCCAACCCAACCCTTCTCTTCTTCTTCTCTACCACTCGCAACCATTATAGGAAGTTTTAGAGATATTTTGCCGAGTCGGCAGAAGGCGAAACGAAAGACAATGGCGAAATGATTCTTGCAATATATCGCCAAACGATCGATATTTCGATCATTGGGCGAAATATTGCCTTTTTATTTTCAATTTCTTCCGATAAATTTGACGATTTTTCGCCTATAAAAGGAAAAGTCAACGAAATTTTGCTCATTTTCTGGTGAAATTCCGTTTCTTCCTTAGTTGATCCTCTAATTACGCAAACAAATAAAAGAAAATAATTAAATAGTTAGACACCAAAAACCACCATATGTAGAGTTCCTAATCTTTAGTCAATCTTCTAACTATGGAAACAATAAAAGAAAATAACTAAATAGCTAGACACCAAAAGCCAGCCATATATAGAGTTCCTAATCTTTAGTTAATTTTCTAATTATGGCTCAACCAAATGTCGACTTCCAAAAAAGGCTCAATCATAGTTGTCAAGGCGAGGCGAGGTGATAGAGGACAATGAAAACCAACGCGACACCAAGCAAGGCATTAAGGCGTTGCCTTAACCCAAAAAATAGCCAGGGCGCCAAGACGTTGCCTTGACAACTATGGACTCAATCCAATCACTAAGATTTAGGAATCCTAACAAGGTTGTGGGTTCAAGTTAGGCTACCCCCAAAATTCCAGAGAAATATTCCCAAATATCGCTGAAATTTGGTACCTTGCTTGCAACCCTCCCTCATCCTCTAAACCCTAGTTATTAGAATTCCATCATCCCTCTCCACGGTAGACTATTCTAGCTCCTCCCCTGCCCCCCTTCCCCATTCCTATGCCCCACACAATCCTTCCTTGGGGTAGCAACAGCACCCCTCCCCTCTAACTCCATAATCCCCAACTGTTACCTTCCTTTTTTCCTTGAGGATCACACCTAACCCCTCACCCCTCACCCCATTCCTACTCTTATTTTCCATCAAAAGACTTAAACCCTAGTACTTCTAAAATTCCTGCACTTCATCTTCATTAAAATTCTGCAATCCATCTTCAACCTTTAGACCTAAACCCTAGTTCAACATTAACCCTTGACCACACCCCAAGACCACTTAGGATTAGCATCTCCTACTTTACTTCCCCTACCAAATCCTAGCCATTGTTTGACTTTGTCAAGAGTCCCACTCCAAGTAGGAAACCTAGTTGAAATGTAAAATAAAATAACTACAGCATAAACCCTAGCCTAATTGCAATTTCAGATCTTAAACTATAACTTCTGTGGAGTTTCAACCTCTCAAACATAAAACCCTAAGTCCCTTAGCCTGGCCAAAACCTATCCTAGCCTAACCTAACTTACCACCTAGCCTTTGTTGCAAAAGACCCATGATGAAGGCAATTACAGCCTTAGAGCACTGCTCATTCTGTTGAAGAGGACCCTGGAGTGAGCCTAAATCTAGGGCATCACATCATCCAGTCAGACCCTAGATCCCTCCCCCTCAAGCGTGAGCATATATGTTAAACATGCCCAGCTTGTTACAAATTTAATCAACCTTGACAACTCTTAAAGATTTTGTACACAGATCAGCCGACTACGCTCCTGTTCAAACATGTTTTGATGAAATTAACCTTCGATGTAGCTTCTTATGCACAAAGTGACTATTAACTTAAATGTGCTTTGTTCGCCCATGGAATGCAAGATTAGTAGCTCTGGAGATAGCCACTTCATTATCAAGATGAATCATCATCAAAGTCAGGCTCTCTCAATACTTGTCTAATCCATATCAATTCACAAAGCAGCCTCCACTATAGCCCTATACTCAAACTTTGGCTTGACCTAGCCACTACTTTGTTTCTTATTCTTCCAGGATACGAGGTAGCCACCAATCAGAGTGCAATAATTGTGGTTGACCTTCTATCAATTGGTGATCTATCCCAATTTGCATTAGAATATCCTTCAATTATTCTATGACCATTATCTTTGTGCAGTAGAACAGGGCCAGGAGCTTTCTTCAAAATCTCAATATCCGTAGATTGTCCCCATGAGATGTCGAAAGAACAGAAGAAAGGCGTTCATCAAACTAATTGCGAAGGCAATGTCAGGTTGAGTCACAGTGAGAAATTCAATTCCCAGCAATACTTTGATATCTCTCCGGATCATCAAGAACATCTCCGTCTTCTTGCATGAGTTTCATGTTTGAATTCATTAGAGTATTTGAAGGTTTAGAACCAAGCATAGCTTTTTCTGTCAACAAGTCAATTTATGTGAACCAGATCCAGGACCACCCATAGAGGGTTACCAATACCCTGCGGCCCTACCAGCAACCCAGGGAATTTCAGCCAACCCGTAGGTATTTTGGTAATTTTTCTGTTCCCCGATTGAGTCTGCAGGGTTGAGTTGGGTCCAGTGTGTTTGTAGGACCCTAGTTCTAATTTTATTTTTGAGTTTTGAGTCATTAAATGACTCTTTATTTTATAGAGATCAATATGATTACAGTTCTAATAAGATATCTCCAAAAAACAGAATAAGAGATTGACACAAACTAGCAAACTTGGATTCTTGAGTTAGCACCTGAGACTAACTCAAGATCTCACCTTTCTGTTTTTGCCCGACTTCTAACAGTTCTGAACAAGCTTGTGAACATAGCAGTAATTTTCCTTGAGTTGGGAAACCTTGTTTATACTTTAATCTTGCTTCAGTAAGTTCTGTTGTCCTGGTATTCTAAAACAAGTACATGTAATGGTAGCTTTTTCAACCTGCATTGAAGCAATACTTGTGGGGCTTCACCTTTGCTCCCCCTTCTAGAAAAGAAACATTTTACAACATGTAAAGAAGAATACAATTCAGTAACTCTAGATAAGTTTAAAAGTTGGACCTGAACAAGATAAGAAGAAATACAAGGAAACAGTGGTTTCAACTCTAATTGATTGATGATGCCTGCTGATGCTTGTTTTGATCCTTTTCAGTTTGAGCATTTGTTAAAGATTCTGACCTTGGAAGCTTTCTGGTTCTGAGTTAGTAACTTTTGCCTAGATTTTAAAGTACTTGGTTTTCCGTATGTTATGGTTCTTCAAGAATTAATGAGACTAGGAGACCAAAAAACAATATTAAGTATATCTAATGTTTTTTGAAGAGTTCAACGAGACTAGATGACAACAAACATTCTGAAAGCTTCCAGAAATGATTGATCATAGATGTGTGATGTGAAGCCGATTTTAGGGTTAGGAATCTTGATGATTCCCTAAAACTATAAGATTATTATTAGGGAAAATTTGGGATGGTTTTAGGGTTCACAAGAGTTGGGTAAAGGCTTAGAAGAATTCGGCCAGGCTTAGGGTTAAGGGGCTGAGGGCTTTAAACTTGAAAACCTTGTTCTAATGATAGTTTCAGATCTGGATATAGAAGTTAGGGTTTGGTTAGGTTAAGAATGGTCTGTTGTCATTATTTTGCAATTTCAGGGGTAAACCTAATGGGTTCAGGTTTAGTTGAAGTTTCCCACTTGGAGTGGGACTCTTTGTGAAGTCAACTATAGTTGGGATTGGAAGGGGAAGTAGAGTAGGTGTAGGAGATGCTAAACCTAAGTGGGTTTGGTGTGTGGTTGAGGGTTTATGTTGAACTAGGGTTTAGGTCTAGAGGTTGAAGATGAATTGCAGAATTTCAATGAAGAAGATGAAATGTAGAATTTTAAGAAGTGTTAGTTTTAGATTTTAGATGGAATTAAGGATAGGGATGGGATGAGGGATGATATGCAATCCAAATAGGAGGGAAAGGGATGGGGATTAAGGACCTAATAGAGGAGGGGTGCTGCTGCTGCCGTAGGGAAGAAGAGATACAGAGAGAGTGCCGAGAGGGTTAGAAAGGCAAAAACTTGTTTGCTTGTGTCTAAAAATGCTATGCAAGTGCACGTGTCGCAATTAAGTAGTAAATAGTAAGTAAAGTATCGATCCCACGGAGAATTTTATCTTTAATTCTCAATGTAAAAAGAAGACTAATTTAAACAAAATTACTTTGTAATTAATGAACTAAATAAACGAAGGACAGGTGAATTAAAATAGAGATCCTAAATGGAGAGCACACAATAGAAGGAATTATAATAAGTGGTATGAATGTTGGAAATCAATTTCCCCTCCCTTGAATTTGGGCTGTGAATGGTACTTGCAACGCTACAGCACAAGGCATATCAAAGAACCTAGAACAAAATTGCACACGGGTATTTTCCAATCCACATATGCACTAACATCCTGTTTCAAAACCCTCATATTCGTATGGAGAATTGAACTGAGGATGCAAATTATGCCCGAGTTCCAATAGTGGTTACGTGAAACAGGTGAGTATTCATACCCTACCCACTAATTAGCTAAACCCACATAAGGATCAAACTAACTCACACTATTCAACATTGATCTAGTTCTAATTAACTTTCCAATTAACTAAAACCACAACATTCACTCATGGATGGTCAATCGATAAATGAAATTACTAAAATATATACATGCTGAATACATTGATCATAAACTGTGCTACAAAAGAGCTACAACAAATTGGATAATCACAGCTCAAATCACAAGTTTGGGTACTCTTATCATCCCAACAAAATAAGAAATTAGCTCACATTAAAGTTCAAATATAAATAAATAAATGCAGCCATTAATAGAGTTCAGCTAGAATATGAAGTAGTAGGAATTACAAAACCAAATAAAGAACTAGGAGAATACTTCCACAATGCTCTAGCTCCCTATCTCCCAGTAGCTCTTCCTCATGCATGAGCTCCCTCTCCGTCTCTGGTTCTTCTCTTTTCTCCTTTTTTCGGTAGCTCATCCGCCTCCTTTTCAATTCCCTCAAACTTTCCTTAAGTGATAGGGTAGAAATGGATTGTAGGATTAGAACCTTTCCTTTTGATATCAACGGTTGAGATCCCTCGTGTAATGACAAGAGGAATATCTAATTAGTTAGCCTGTAAGAGTAATCTGGTAATTTTAGATTGGGTTAGCCAATTCAGTTGAACCGGCTGGTTCACTTATGTTGTATATGTTATCTCTGGTCTGGTTTATTCATTAGTTATGCAATTGAATTGGGTTTCTGATTTGGGGAAAAATTGAGGGCTCTGGCGATTCGACAATGGCGATGGTTATTCTCTTTGTCTTCATCTTTGTTCTTCGTTTTTGGAGGATTTATGAGGAGCTGTGACCGGATTGTGTTCAACACAAGGAGAGGAAGACTCGACGGTGGTTTGAGGAAGTATTGTTGCCTATTTTGATTATCCTATATACATATTAGTTCCCTAATCTTGTAAGTTTTCTTTAATCCCATAGTGAAGATTGGACTTAATCCTGAGTCCTGGAGAGTAGGTTCATTTGAACCGAACTCCGTCATTAAAGTTCTTGTGTTTTCTTGTTTCAATTTGGTAAATCGTATACAATTTGTTTCAATTTTGATTATCCTGTATACAGATTAGTTCCCTGATCTTGTAAGTTTTCTTTAATCCCATAGTGAAGATCGGACTCAATCCTGAGTCCTGGAGAGTAGGTTCATTTGAACCGAACTCCTTCATCAAAGTTCTTGTGTTTTCTTGTTTCAATTTGGTAAATCGTATAGGTCAATCACCATCTGCGATCACAGATTGGTATTAGAGCCAAGTTAGGTGTTTCGGGTGGAATTAAATTAGGGCTAATTGGTGTTTTTCATCTAATTTAATTCATATAAACTCATATGGTTAGTAGGTTAGATTATTGGATTAATCTGGTTCATAAAATGCTTCGGCTGCTACTAATTCTGGTTAGAATTTGATAATGTTGGTAATAACTCCAGTTATCTCAATTTGATTAATTGATGGGAATAGATCCTAACCTGGATTCGCTTTCCTAAAAAATAAAGTATACGCAGCGGAAGTAAATCTGGATCAACGTTCTCGTTTTACCACCAAATCTCTACCGGGATGATTCCACAATCACAAGGAAAGGGAAGTATTTCCACAACCCAAATGCCGTGTGGAAAGAAGATGGAAGAATGATCTAAGGCAAAGGAAGGAAACCCCCACTAGGTTTCTCCTTCCTTCGTTTCTTGGAGAGAGGGAGAGAGAGAGAGATGGGAGCCGCCGTTTCTTTGGCAGAATTCTCTTACGAATGAATCACTTTTCCTTTTTAAGTGATGCGGTGGTTACAAATATATAACCTATATTCTGTAACCGCCCTAATTGTGAGTTTTCGGATTTGCCCTTGGGCATCTAATTTATTAATTATATTAATAAATTCCAGCAGATAACATACATCTGATTTTATATAGTCTCTGCCTCTGCTGGTTAGAATTAGTTTTTATAAATTTGATTTTATATAGTCTCTGCCTCTGCTGGTTAGAATTAGTTTATATAAATCTGATTTTATATAGTTTCTGCCACTGCTGGTTAGAGTTTGATCATATAAATCTGTTTTTTGTATAATTTCTGCCACTGTTGCTTTTGGTCTATGTAATTCGGCTACTGTTAATGTTGTCTACATACGATGTACTAATAAGACTGGTTAATTTTATAATTGATAACCTGTATGAGATTGAATTCTGATTATATATTAATTGTTTAATTAATCACTGGTTATAATTTTTAGCTAGAAATTGATACAAGACTGCATTATTGTATTCATTTTGTTGACTTGGCACTTTATTATTTGGTTCATATTGGCCTATTATGTAAAAAATATGCTTGGTTTAATGCTGTTGAAAATTGTACATGATTAGCTAATAAATTGTGATTGATTAATTCTTGATTATTATATTTTTTCAGAATTGTTTATATCAGTATTGTGAATTATTTCTTGTATAAACTGATTGGTGTAATTTACTGGCTCCAAAGTGGAGTTTAGCAAGGAACTGAGTCTACCAGGGGAGGATTCTCCTCCCATTGTGGTTACCACTAGCTCTAGTAGAGTTGTAGGGTTAGGTGAAAACCCTAGGTACCTAGATTTGGGAGTTCCAATGGGGATTTCCAGGGTAGACATAGAGAAGTTTGATGGGATTGGAGATTTTGGAATATTGAAAAGAAAAGTCAGGGTTCTCATGGCACAACAGAAACTCCTTAGGTCTATAGATGATCCAGATGCTTTCTTTGAAAGCATTGACCATGTGTTGATGACTGATGTGATGGAGAATGCAATTGGCTGCATGCTCTGGAACATCACTGATAGTGTCATTAGGTGTCTAGATGAAAAGGGTAACATCCCTATTAAAATCTGGACTAAACTTGAACAGATTTATCAGAAAAAAAAACTTAGGTAACATGATTTATTTAAAAGAAAAGTTGTATGGTTTTAAACTGGATCATGCTATCAGTCTAGACCAAAATTTAGATGTGTTTAAGAAGTTGGTTCAAGATTTGTCCAGTACTGGGGAGAATAGTAAATTAGATGACCAAGACTTGTCTATCATCTTGTTAAATTTTCTGCATAATGATTATCTTCTTGTTAAGAATTCCATTAAATATGCTTGTCAAAACATTACCCTTGACCAATGTATTGATGCTTTAAAGAATAGGGAGTCAGAGTTATTGGCTTCTGGTAAGACTAAGGGAAGTGGGTGAAATTTGTTTGTCAAGGGCAAGGGCTCTTACAATCAGGGAAAACTCAAGGGTAAGGGTAATAACAATCATGCTAATAGCAATAAGGATAATAATGGGGATAATAGATTTGATTCTTGCACCAGGAGATGTTATTAGTCACATTAAGAAGCATTGTTTTGCATATAAAAGAAAATTGAAAGAAAATGAGATGTCTAATTGTGATATGCCTTCTTCTAATGGTGGTCAAGCAAATGTGTATGAGGTCCTTTAATGACCTAGGTGCTTTCTTTGGTAGCATAAACCTTGTTTTGAAGACCTAGTTATTTGGGTTTGCATTGGGTGCACACTTTGGTTTATCCTATTTTGTTCCTTTGTTAAAGGGAGGTGGTCTATTTATCTTTAAAGCGTTATGCTTGTGTAAGGAAGTTGTTTATTTAACAAATCTGAGATAAAATGTTTTGTGCCTGGTTTTCTATTAATATTGGTTAAGATATGCTTTATTGTGTGAGAAGTCTTGACCAATTATGATAGTGTTGGCATGTTAATTATTTGTTATTGTTTTGTACTCTCATGGATGCTCTTATTTGCATTGGTATACATGTCTGACTGAGTTTTGAAATGCTAGAGTGGTAATAGGTGGTGTTGACATGTGTGAGTCTGTTTAGTACAGTTGGCTGGACACATGAGGGTTCCTATTTCACTTGGTATTGCATTAGGAGTATCCCTGGTGTTTGGAGAGGTTTGGTCTCCAGTTCAGCCTAGATAGTGCTGGTCTTGACACAGGTGTTGTCAAGACGGTGTGTCCTCATATGTTGTTGGGGTTCACATGAAATTCTGGGGATATGGTTCCGTCAGCCTGTATTGTTTGAGTGGGAGTAGTCACTGTGTCTCGGATTTATGTTGTTGTCTGGTAAGATGACTTGCATTAGTTTTGTTTGCTTGATTATATCATGTTAACAGTTGGATTTTTATGGCCATTGTGCTTTGTAATTAGACATATTCACATTTAGTTGGAGTCTTGTTCATCATTTGTGTTTTGTGAGTTTGATATTGTAGGATCAGAGTTGTTAAGTCTTTGGAATTTACTTATTTTCCTTATCTCTGGTTGGTATCTACTCTAAGTGACCTGGATATGTCTAGTTGTGGACTTGTGCCCTTCCTTGTGATGAGTGGGTGGAGAGGTTCTGGTTGAGTACTGGTAGTAGACCAGTGATGGATTAGGAGTGAGATTGCCTTTTGGGTTTGTTTTGATAATTTTCATCTTGTTGTTAAATGTAAGACTATAAGAGTGTTTGCGATCTTGAGTCACTCCCTTCATTATTTTATTGGGTAATTGGATACTTGTTGTCTTTCTTTACACTCATGTAGAAGAAATAACTATTTTGCAACTTCTTTAGGCATTTTAACAACTGAATTGAAAATATGACTTGTTAATGAATCCTGTTGTGGTTTCATGTGTATTCCCTTGGCATTGATATATAAGACTTGATGTTTGAGTTTTTTACATTGTGTTTTGCATTTAGGTTTGACAGTTGCCTCTAGTTTCTTATTTCATTTTTTCTGTGCCTATATCTGCCTTTATGTGGTTTACATATTGGTTGCATGTTCTATTTTTTTGCGGAAGTTTTAAAATCATAATTTAAAATGGAAGTACTTGGATCCGTTAAGAATTTTCGTAAGTTTTGGTATCTATCTGGTTGAGGGGGAGAGATTTATGCTTATTTGTCTGAGTTTATTCCTTGACAATGATCATTAGAATTTTAACCTGTTGGATTTTATTCAGTTAAAATTTCTTTAGCTGTCATGTGTCAAATATTCTTTGATCATTGTCATGTTCTATATATATTTAAATGTTTATTGTTCAAATCTCTCTTTTCTAGTTGTTAAGTTCATTTATGTATCATGTGATATGTTTTAGACTTGACTTGGCTTGTATTGTAAGCATTTGTGTAGATTCATGGGTTGTTGTGGCAATATCAATTTTGTTTGGATTCATGTTGTTTATCTGTTGATGGTTGTGAGGTTCTGTTAACCAAAGTTGTGGTAGTCTTTGGGTATCACCATGGATTTCTTTGAAGTTTATACTTGTTTCTTGTTTAAAGTCTTACTTGTTTAAATCATATATTTATTATGTTTTGGTTGCATTAGTATGTCATGTGGTGGTTTACTACCTCTTGTGAAGTGTAATCTTTGTTTTTCATAGTCTTTGTATGTGTGTCCGTGTGTCTTTGTGTTTTATCGGTTTTCATATGTTCATTTTGGGGTGCTGCCCATTTTTGTGGCTCTTGTTTTTATCTCTCTTGGGTTATGCCTTTTTTGTCTCTCTGCTTTTTGGTTGTTGTGATTTGTTGTTTTTTGGTTTCTCTTTCTTTCCTGTCCTTTGGTGTTTTTTTGATGTCTGGTATTTCTTTTTTTTGCCTTGTATTTTTTTTTTTTTTTGTCTTGTGGTCTTGGCTTTGCGTTTTCTTGGTTTTTTGCTTGTTGGGTTTGTGTTTTTTTTTTTCTTTTTTTTCTTTGTTGTTTTTTCTCCGTCTTTTTCTTTTTTCTTGGGTTTCTTTGGGTCGCTCTTTGCTGCTTTCTTTCTTCTTTCTTTGTTCTTGTTCTTGGGTTTTCTGTTGTGTTCCCCTTGCGGTGTTTTGGGTTTGTTTCTTTTTGATTTCGTTTTTGTTCGTTGTGTTTTTTTTCCTAGTTCGGCTTCCGTCGTTTTTTGCCTCCTCTCGTTCTTGTGTTTTCTTGTTTTTTGGTTTTTCTCCTATTTGTTCTCTTGGTTGTTTGGTTTCCTTTGCAAGATGCTTTCTTCTTCTCCTCTCTCTCGTGTTCGATTTCCTTGGGATTCTTCTCTTCTTCTCCGGTCTGGTTTCCCTCCCTCGGTCTCCTTCTCCCTTTGCTCCTTTTGCTCGGGCCTTGTTGTCCAAGAATCAAAGCAAATGACGAAGAACAGAGAGAAAACCATAGAATACCATCGCAGAGGTCAGACACGATCGAAAACCCCAATTTCGTTTTGCAACAACATTTGAAATGAACCAACGCATTCTATGCCTTATACAAACAAGTGAACCGGCTAAAACTGGCTCAACCAATAATAACAAGTAAAAGACCAAATTACCCTTTCAAATCTCCCCCTTAATCGGTAAGCTTAAAAATACCCATAGAAGATCGGGCTTTAACCGTCATCGTCCAAGTGTACTTGCAAGATAAAAAGAAAAAAGACAAACAATACAAGGCAAATACAAATATGCAAATACCTAGACATGTGCAACTAACTAAGCAACAACAAGACCTCCTAACAGGCACAACATGCACCAGATGCACAGGTAGAGACGCCCTAAACCACAATTCAAGATGTTCACAACTCAACCAAACAAACATGGAGAGTAAACATGCACAAACCAGGCATATATCTCATAACAGAGACAAAAGAACAAGAGCTGGAAAAAAAATTGGGCAGCATCTCCCCTAAAAATGCAACATATGCAAAACCTGATAAAACACACAAGACACACCTGGACATCACCATACCAAAGACTTATGAAAAACAAAGATTACACTCTCCACAAGAGGTAGTAAACCACCACATAGACATACTAATGCCAACCAAAACATAATAAATATATGATTTAAACAAGTAAGACTTTAAACAAGAGACAAGTATAAACTTCAAAGAAATCCATGGTGATACCCAAAGACAACCACAACTTTGGTTAACAGAACCTCACAACCATCAACAGATAAACAACATGAATCCAAACAAAATTGATATTGCCACAACAACCCATGAATCTACACAAATGCTTACAATACAAGCCAAGTCAAGTCTAAAACATATCACATGATACATAAATGAACTTAACAACTAGAAAAGAGAGATTTGAACAATAAACATTTAAATATATATAGAACATGACAATGATCAAAGAATATTTGACACATGACAGCTAAAGAAATTTTAACTGAATAAAATCCAACAGGTTAAAATTCTAATGATCATTGTCAAGGAATAAACTCAGACAAATAAGCATAAATCTCTCCCCCTTAACCAGATAGATACCAAAACTTACGAAAATTCTTAACGGATCCAAGTACTTCCATTTCAAATTTTGATTTTAAAACTTCCGAAAAAATAGAACATGCAACCAATATGTAAACCACATAAAGGCAGATATAGGCACGGAAAAAATGAAATAAGAAACTAGAGGCTCCAACCTAAATGCAAAACACATGTAAAAACTCAAACATCAAGTCTTATATATCAATGCCAGGGAATACCTGAAACCCCGGATTCATTACAGTCATTTTTCAATTCGGTTGTTAAAATGCCTAAAGGTTGCAAAATAGTTATTTCTTCTACATGAGTGTAAAGAAAGACAACAAGTATCCAATTACCCAATAAAATAATGAAGGGAGTGACTCAAGATCGCAAACACTCTTATAGTCTTACATTTAACAACAAGATGAAAATTATCAAAACAAACCCAAAAGGCAATCTCACTCCTAATCCATCACTGGTCTACTACCAGTACTCAACCAGAACCTCTCCACCACTCACCACAAGGAAGGGCACAAGTCCACAACTAGACATATCCAGGTCACTTAGAGTAGATACCAACCAGAGATAAGGAAAATAAGTAAATTCCAAAGACTTAACAACTCTGATCCTACAATATCAAACTCACAAAACACAAATGATGAACAAGACTCCAACTAAATGTGAAGATGTCTAATTACAAAGCACAATGGCCATAAAAATCCAACTGTTAACATGATATAATCAAGCAAACAAAACTAATGCAAGTCATCTTACCAGACAACAACATAAATCCGAGACACAGTGACTACTCCCACTCAAACAATACAGGCTGACAGAACCATATCCCCAGAATTTCATGTGAACCCCAACAACATATGAGGAAACACCGTCTTGACAACACCTGTGTCAAAACCAGCACTATCTAGGCTGAACTGGAGACCAAACCTCTCCAAACACCAGGGATACTCCTAATGCAATACCAAGTGAAATAGGAACCCTCATGTGTGCAGCCAACTGTACTAAACAGACTCACACATGTCAACACCACCTATTACCACTCTAGCATTTCAAAACTCAGTCAGACATGTATACCAATGCAAATAAGAGCATCCATGAGAGTACAAAACAATAACAAATAATTAACATGCCAACACTATCATAATTGGTCAAGACTTCTCACACAATAAAGCATATCTTAACCAATATTAATAGAAAACCAGGCACAAAACATTTTATCTCAGATTTGTTAAATAAACAACTTCCTTACACAAGCATAACACCTTAAAGATAAATAGACCACCTCCCTTTAACAAAGGAACAAAATAGGATAAACCAAAGTGTGCACCCAATGGAAACCCAAATAACTAGGTCTTCAAAACAAGGTTTATGCTACCAAAGAAAGCACCTAGGTCATCAAAGGACCTCATACACATTTGCTTGACCACCATTAGAAGAAGGCATATCACAATTAGACATCTCATTTTCTTTCAATTTTCTTTTATATGCAAAACAATGCTTCTTAATGTGACTAATAACATCTCCTGGTGCAAGAATCAAATCTATTATCCCCATTATTATCCTTATTACTATTAGCATGATTGTTATTACCCTTACCCTTGAGTTTTCCCTGATTGTAAGAGCCCTTGCCCTTGACAAACAAATTTCACCCACTTCCCTTAGTCTTACCAGAAGCCAATAACTCTGATTCCCTATTCTTTAAAGCATCAATACATTGGTCAAGGGTAATGTTTTGACAAGCATATTTAATGGAATTCTTAACAAGAAGATAATCATTATGCAGGAAATTTAACAAGATGATAGACAAGTCTTGGTCATCTAATTTACTATTCTCCCCAGTACTGGACAAATCTTGAACCAACTTCTTAAACACATCTAAATTTTGGTCTAGACTGATAGCATGATCCATTTTAAAACCATACAACCTTTCTTTTAAATAAATCTTGTTACCTAAGTTTTTTTTTCTGATAAATCTGTTCAAGTTTAGTCCAGACTTTAATAGGGGTGTTATCCTTTTCATCTAGACACCTAATGACACTATCAGTGATGTTCCAGAGCATGCAGCCAATTGCATTCTCCATCACATCAGTCATCAACACATGGTCAATGCTTTCAAAGAAAGCATCTGGATCATCTATAGACCTAAGGAGTTTCTGTTGTGCCATGAGAACCTTGACTTTTCTTTTCAATATTCCAAAATCCCCAGTCCCATCAAACTTCTCTATGTCTACCCTAGAAATCCCCATTGGAACTCCCAAATCTAGGTACCTAGGGTTTTCACCTAACCCTACAACTCTACTAGAGCTAGTGGTAACCACAATGGGAGGAGAATCCTCCCCTGGTAGACTCAGTTCCTTGCTGAACTCCACTTTGGAGCCAGTAAATTACACCAATCAGTATATACAAGAAATAATTCACAATACTGATATAAACAATTCTGAAAAAATATAATAATCAAGAATTAATCAATCACAATTTATTAGCTAATCATTTACAATTTTCTACAGCATTAAACCAAGCATATTTTTTACATAATAGGTCAATATGAACCAAATAATAAAGTGCCAAGTTAACAAAATGAATACAATAATGCAGTCTTGTATCAATTTCTAGCTAAAAATTATGACCAGTGATTAATTAAACAATTAATATATAATCAGAATTCAATCTCATACAAGTTATCAATTATAAAATTAACCAGTCTTATTAGTACATCGTATGTAGACAACATTAACAATAGCCGAATTACATAGACCAAAAGCAACAGTGGCAGAAATTATACAAAAAACAGATTTATATGATCAAACTCTAACCAGCAGTGGTAGAAACTATATAAAATCAGATTTATATAAACTAATTCTAACCAGCAGAGGCAGAGACTTATATAAAATCAGATGTATGTTATCTGTTGGAATTTATTAATATAATTAATAAATTAGATGCCCAAGGGCAAATCTGAAAACTCACAATTAGGGCGGTTACAGAATATAGGTTATATATTTGTAACCACCGCATCACTTAAAAAAGAAAAGTGATTCATTCGTAAGAGAATCATGCCAGAGAAACGGCGGCTCCCATCTCTCTCTCTCTCCCTCCTCTGTCCAAGAAACGAAGGAAGGAGAAACCTAGTGGGGGTTTCCTTCCTTTGCCTTAGATCATTCTTCCATCTTCTTTCCTCACGGCATTTGGGTTGTGGAAATACTTCCCTTTCCTTGTGATTGTGGAATCATCCCGGTAGAGATTTGGTGGTGGAGCGAGAACGTGGATCCAGATTTACTTCTGCTGCGTATACTTTATTTTTTAGGAAAGCGAATCCAGGTTAGGATATTTTCCCATCAATTAATCGAATTGAGATAACTGGAGTTATTACCAACATTATCAAATTCTAACTAGAAGTAGTAGCAGCCGAAGCATTTTATGAACTAGATTAATCCAATAATCTAACCTACTAACCATATGAGTTTATATGAATTAAATTAGATGAAAACCACCAAGAAGCCCTAATTTAATTCCACCGAAACACCTAACTTGGCTCTGATACCAATCTGGATCGCAGATGGTGATTGACCTATACGATTTACCAAATTGAAACAAGAAAACACAAGAACTTTGATGAAGGAGTTCGGTTCAAATGAACTTTCTCTCCAGGACTCAAGATTGAGTCCGATCTTTACTATGGGATTAAAGAAAACTTACAAGATCAGGGAACTAATCTGTATACAGGATAATCAAAATTGAAACAAATTGTATACAATTTACCAATTGAAACAAGAAAACACAAGAATTTTGATGACGGAGTTCGGTTCAAATGAACCTACTCTTTGGGACTCAGGATTGAGTCCAATCTTCACTATGGGATTAAAGAAAACTTACAAGATCAGAGAACTAATTTGTATATAGGATAATCAAAATAGGCAACAATACTTCCTCAAACCACCGTCGAGTCTTCCTCTCCTTGTGTTGAACACAATCCGGTCACAACTCCTCATAAATCCTCCAAGAACGAAGAACAAAGATGAAGACAAAGAGAATAACCATCGCCATTGTCGAATCGCCAGAGCCCTCAATTTTTCCCCAAATCAGAAACTCAATTCAATTGCATAAGTAATGAATAAACCAGACCAGAGATAACATATACAACATAAGTGAACCAGCCGGTTCAACTTAACTGGCTAACCCAATCTAAAAAATCAATTTGTGATGAAACTATATAAAATCAGATTTATATGAACAAACTCTAACCAGCAGTGGCAGAAACTATATAAAATCAGATTTATGTTATCAAATTTTAACCAACAGAGGGAGAGACTATACAAATCCAATGTATATGAGGTAATAGGAATTACAAAACCAAATAAAGAACTAGGAGAATACTTCCACAATGCTCCAGCTCCCTATCTCCCAGTAGCTCTTCCTCATGCATGAGCTCTCTCTCCGTCTCTGGTTCTTCTCTTTTCTCCCTTTTTTGGTAGCTCATCCGCCTCCTTTTCAATTCCCTCAAACTTTCCTTAAGTGATAGGGTAGAAATGAATTGTAGGATTAGAACCTTTCCTTCTGATATCAACGGCTAAGATCCTTCATGTAATGACAAGAGGAATATCTAATTAGTTAGCCCTTTTTAGTAATTTCACTAGATGATGCCACGTGTGTTCAATCTGAGAAAATCATGCTACTTTAATACTGCAGCATCTCTATAGCAATTATGAAGACTTCTTCTTTGTTCCTCTTTTATATTTCATGTCATTTCTTCATCCTTTATAGTTATTTTCCTACAATGCTGAGAAAAAGAGGACTGGACAATTCCATCCATTAATTCAAGGTAAATTCATACATAAATGACATAAAAGACCTTTACAAGATTTAAAACACTAAGACTCACTAAAACAAAGAGAAGATACTCTTAAATCAAGCTTTATCTCAAGTATTAAGTTACTAGAATTAACTCTATGTCATAGAGTTATCACACCCCCCAAACTTAAAATATTGCTCGACCTCGAGCGATAAAAGGAAAAAAAACACAAAACTAAAATGCAAAGGATAATACTAAAAGACCAAAATAGAAGAATAGACAACAACCTAGCTTAGTCATGCAATTGGATAGAAGTTAGATAGATATTGCTTCTCAATCTTTCTCTAATTTTCAGTTCCAACACTTCTTGCTAATAACACTTAGATGTCATAACTTTACTTATAAGGATGCCCTCAAGTGTGTGTGTGAAAGTTAAGGATCTCGCCCTTGATTACCCTAGTCCAGCTGAATTATGGTCATCGAGCTTAGTTCGTTGATCTTATAAGTTGACAAAGTGATTACCTCTCCACTAATTAGGGACCCATATCCTTTTAAACCTCAAAAACCTGTTTTACAATATTTTGAGTGACCCACAAACTTTATCTCTTTGAACTTTCTTTTTTTTCTTAATGTCATTCCTACCTTTTTACGCAAATACCAACATTTGTGATGAAGATACCCGATTACTCAACAAGATCACATGCATGCTCATATTCTAGGCCATTATTTTACGTAAAAGTAATGAGATGACTATGTATATCAAGAAAATGGCTAAAGATGTCCTAGGTAAATCAAAAGGAAAGCTCCATTCTTATAAAGAGACTTGGTGGTGGGATAGTGAGGTTCAAGCTGCCATTCAGAATAAGAAAGCTAGTTTTAAGACATAGCAAAGAACTAATGATATTGAGGATCTTCAAAGGTATAGGTTAGATAGAAATGAAGCTAAGAAAATTGCAGGAAAAGCAAGGGAAAAGAAGTATGAAGAGTTATACATTAAGTTGGGCATGAAGGAAGGGGGAAAATCTATGAATAAGATAGCTATGATGAGGGATAGGAAGAGTAGAGATCTTGACCGTGTTACATGTATTAAAAATGGAGATGGTAAAGTATTAGTATGTGATGAGGACATTAAGAAAAGTTGGGAAATCTATTTCTTTAATCTACTAAATGAGCATACTTCAAGCACTTATAATTCGGAAGATCACACCTTTCACCAAGGCACCAATTTTCAAACTTATATACGTAGAATTTCGATGTTCGAAGTAAAAGAAGCACTAAGGAGGATGAAACTCGGGAAAACACAAGGTCCTGATGAAATCCCAATAGAAGTATGGAAGAGCTTAGGAACCCATGGACTAGTTTGGTTGACTAAGTTGTTTAATAAGATTATGAGTATAGGGAAAATGCCAGATGAATGGAGGAGAAGCGTTGTGGTTCCAATTTACAAAAATAAAGGAGATATTCAAAGCTGTAATAATTATAGGGGCATTAAATTGATGAGCCATACTATGAAATTATGGGAGAGAATAATCGAAACCCGTTTGAGACACGTAACTACAATTACGGAGAACCAGTTTGGGTTTATGCCGGGAAAATCTACAACGGATGCTATTTACCTAATTAGGAGACTTATGGAAAGGTATAGAGAATGTAGGAAAGACCTTCATATGGTATTTATTGACCTAGAAAAAGCTTATGATAGAGTCCCTAGAGCGTTAATTTGGCAAGTACTACAGAAAAGATGTGTTGCAAGTAAATATGTAGATATAGTTAAGATATGTATGATGGTTAGGTGACAAGTGTAAGAACAGTGGGGGGACAAAGTAATGAATTCCCAATTATAGTTGGGCTACATCAAGGATCAACTTTAAGCCCATATCCTTTTACACTTATAATGGATGAATTAACCAAAAACATTCAAGATGAGGTCCCTTGGTGTATGCTTTTGCTGATGCTATTGTGTTGATTGATGAGACTCAAGTGGGGATTAATATCAAATTAGAATCATGGAGAGCAACTTTGGAATCAAAAAGCTTTAAACTAAGTGGAACGAAGACAGAATATCTAGTTTGTAACTTTAGTCATGATCGGGTAGATGATGAGGTGGTGATACTTGATGATAAGGAGATTCCTCAGAGTGAATGTTTTAGGTACCTAGGTTTTTCTTTTTTTATTTTGGGTAGAAAGGTACCTAGGTTCAATCATAAGTAAAAGAGGTGATTTAGAGGATGATGTTTCCCAAAGAATTAAGATTGGGTGGATGAAGTGGAGAGGTGCGTCCAGGGTCTTATATGATTGGCGTATTCTACTAAAGCTTAAAGGAAAATTTTATAGGACCGTTGTTCGACCAACTATGATTAACGGTGCAAAGTGTTGGGCTGTTAAAAAGAATCATATAGATAAACTCAGTGTGACAGAAATGAGGATGCTAAGATGGATGAGTGGCAAAACTAGGATGGATAAGATAAGGAATGATAACATTAGAGTTGGTTTGGGAGTTGCTCCCATAAGTTATAAGCTTCGAGAAAGTCGTTTGAGGTGGCACGACCACGTTCAACGGAGACCTATAAATGCCCTTGTACGGAGAAGTGATATAATCCAGATTAAAGGAACTAGAAGAGCTAGGGGTAGACCTAAGATAACCTTAAGAGAAGTGGTGAGAAAGGATATGCATTTCTTAGGTCTAGTATCTTGCATGGCCTCTAACAGAACTGATTTGAAAGCAAGAATCCATGTAGCCGACCCCATTTAGTTGGGACAAGGCTTATTGTTGTTGTTGTTTAACGCAAAAGTAAACATGGGTTACATGCGTATTCCTGGTTACTAGCAGTGGAGCATTATTCTCTCTTCTTTTTTTTAATGCTCATATTCCGGGCCACTGTTTGACGCAAAAGTAAACATGCAGTGGAACATTATTCTCTTGGGGGAAGGGAGGGGGGCAAACCTTTGCCAATATACACAATGCACAAATTTTTGGAACAAGTCATATTACAAGCATAATTTCAATTACACACCCAAATTGGGACCCCTAATATGTCAGTCTCAAGGTTCTCATTCAACCAATTTTGAAATCCTAAACTCTCACATTGATCCAACCTTCCCAAGTTTCCCCAGGGCTTGAAGCATCACTTGGTGCTCAATAATGGGACATCACAAATATGAGTAAATGAAGACATCAGATCATTGTAGCAAAGTTGTGCTAAGACCTCCCACCAAAATCAGATTAAGAGGCACTGACATTCTTATCAACTCATTGCCATCCAAATCATATAACAACCCGATTGACTACATTTTTTTTTATTATTATTACATATATAGAAATGCACACTATCTACACGAAACATCAAACTAACATTGTTGCAGCAACAGAGAAGCAAAGCAAACAAAACCTAGGCCATCACATACGCTAAATGACTTACAAACCTTGCTGCAGCATCAAACAACAAAAATAACAGAACGGAAAAACCATAAGATAAAAAATAAATAAAGTAAAAACCGACTCTAGAATGCTACTCACAAATGAGCAAACAAAAATACATATGCTACAAATAAAGTGAACAAAACATTAAGAAACTAAGACCACATGTAAAATAAAGATGACAAGATGACATACAACATGCAAATCCTACCCCCAAACTTTAAGTGAGCAGTGTCCTCACAGCTCCAAAATAAGGGAAAACATAAAGAGATGATGGATATAACAAGCATCAGAACAAGACTTCCTTGAAATAGTATGAAGGATGGGCGGGCAATGCCTAAATATTCTCCGCATCATTAGGTCCTGTGGCCTCGGTGCCGTCACCTAGAGGAGAGAGAAGATGTGGTGGAAACTTCGGGGAAGGTGTTGAACCGGCAGCTGTTCATTCTCAAATTGCTCTGGATTGCTTGGTCTCGTGTGGCAACATAAGACCAAAAGTCTGTTTGTTGTACGCGTATTTCTTGAAGTTCCTCGAGGAGGTGGAACTGAGATATTTCCATAAGGCTCATGCATTGCTCCAATTGAGTGTAAAAAGAAGAGGATGCACTTGGGGTAGAAGAATGTGGGGGTATCGCCTCTACATCAACAGGGTTGTGCTTTAGTAAGGGATCAACTTGAGCTATCTGAGTCATGCACACAATGGTGTACCTCGTGATGGCACCCTTGTTGGGTGTTCGGGCGTTAGTATCCTACAAAGGGACGTGGTGAGCCAAGCATAAGTCAGTAAGCAAAGAAGGAAATAACAAACTACCTCCTGGCCTATGAGCACAAGCACAAATCGCATTATGAAGGCGTTGACCAACATTAACCCTACGACCTTGCAAAATGGAGTGCAGGACTAATGCTCTCTCCACTGAGACAATTTGAATGTGTGTGGAAGGCATTAATCGAGACTGTAAGAATTGATACCATACTTTGGCTTTTGGTTTTAAGGAGTTATGCATTACAGTTAATACCCCATGGACGGACTCAGACCACTCTATGCCTTCAGAACATAAATGTGTGAGAATATCATGCATCTCAATGGGATCCGCTTGAGCAAGATGGGCTGTGTGCTCATCAACTACATCCTCTAGTCCATAAAGTGCATTAATAGTTTGACTATCAATTGGAATCTGAACACCTCTAACATATACCATATCCTGGTGCAACTCCATTATGTTAGAATAAAATTCTTGGACAAGAGAAAATATAGAGTCGCTAGGATTGGTGCAAAACCTTTACCAGTTATGCATAGCAATGACTGAGAGTAAGAAGGGTAATCCATGGGCCTTAGATGGGGACAACCGAAAACCTTTCTCTTGGCAAATATTCCGCTTGCAAATCGAGGTAAATCGTGCCTCAACTTTTGTAGACACAAAAATGTTGGGGGAAGGGGATTCACTAGAAGTAGGGTTATGAGCTCAGTGGGTTTTCTTTCTAGGTGCCATGATTAATGGAGCTCTAGTAAGGAGAAATAAAACCACACCCTTAACAAGCAATAATTTGGAAACAGAAAAAAATTCAAAACATATAAGTAATGAAAAGGGAGAGTAAGAGCACTTAGCTATTGCAGAATGAGAGATTTTGTTGCAGCTGCGTTTTAGCACAATTAGAGCATCCCAACGACACACAAAAGATGACACTGGAATTGATGCTAGATAAGAACTCCGTTGCAGCAAAGAAGAGAAGAGTAGGAAAAAGAAGTGGAGATGATGGTGTATTAGCTTGGGGGTCGGGTTGTGTAGGCAAGAAGGGGTAAGAATGATGAAGATTTGTGGGCAAAGGTAGTCAGTGTCATTTTCTGTGTCATTGGGATGCTCTAGTTGTGCTAACAAAATATCTTGTTTTGCAATAGATAAGTGCTCTTACTCTCCCTTTTCATTAGTTATCTGTTTTGATTTTTTTTTTGTTGTTTTTAAATCGGTGCTTGTTGAGGGTGTGCTTATATTTCTCCTTACTAGAGCTCCATTAATCATGGCACCTAGAAAGAAAACCCGCTTAGCTTATGACCCTACTTTTAGTGAATCCCCTTCCCCCAACATTTTTGTGTCTACAAAATCTGAGGCACGATTTACCTCGATTTGCAAGCGGAATATTTGCCAAGAGAAAGGTTTTCGGTTGTCCCCATATGAGGACCAGGGATTCCCCTTCTTACTCTCAGTCATTGCTATGCATAACTGGGAAAGGTTTTGCACCTATCCTGGCGACTTTATATTTTCTCTTGTCCAAGAATTTTATTCTAACATAACGGAGTCGCACCAGGATACGGTATATGTTAGAGATGTTTAAGTCCCAATTGATAGTCAAACTATTAATGCACTTTATGGACTGGAGGATGTAGTTGATGAGCACGCAGCCCATCTTGCTGAGGCGGATCCCATTGAGATGCATGATATTCTCACACATTTATGTTCTGAAGGCATAAAGTGGTCTAAGTCCGCCCATGGGGTATTAACTGTACTATGTACCTCCTTAAAACCAGAAGCCAAAATATGATATCATTTCTTACAGTCTCGATTAATGCCTTCCACACATTCAGATTGTCTCAGTGGAGAGAGCATTAGTCCTGCACTCCATTTTGCAAGGTCGTAGGGTTAATGTTGGTCAATGCCTTCATAATGCAATGTGTGCTTGTGCTCATAGGCCAGGAGGTAGTTTGTTATTTCCTTCTTTGCTTACTGACTTATGCTTGGCTCACCACGTCCCTATGTAGGATATTGATGCCCAAACACCCAACAATGGTGCCATCATGAGGTACACCATTGTGTGCATGACTCAGATAGCTCGAGCTGATCCCTTACTAGAGCACAACCCTGTTGATGTAGAGGCGATACCCCCACATTCTTCTATCCTAAGTGCATCCTCTTCTTCTTACACTCAATTGGAGCAGCGCATGAGCCTTATGGAAATATCTCAGTTCCACCTCCTCGAGGAACTTCGAGAGATGCACGTACAACAGACTTTTGGTCTTATGTTGCTGCATGAGACCGAGCAATTTGAGAATGAACAGCTGCCGGTTCAACACCTTCCCAAAGTTTCCACCACATCTTCTCTCTCCTTCTAGGTGACGGCACCGAGGCCACAGGACCTAATGATGCGGAGAATATTTAGGCATTGCCCCCCATCCTTCATACTATTTCAAGGAAGTCTTGTTCTGATGCTTGTTATATCCATCATCTCTATGGTTTTCCTTATTTTGGAGCTGTGAGGACACTGCTCACTTAAAGTTTGGGGGTATGATTTGCATGTTGCATGTCATCTTGTCATCTTTATTTGATATGTGGTCTTAGTTTCTTAATGTTTTGTTTACTTAATTTGTAGTTTTGTTTGCTCATTTGTGAGTAGCATTCTAGAGTTAGTTTTTACTTTATTTCTTACCTTATGGTTTTTCTGTTTTGTTGCTTTTGCTATTTGATGCTGCAGCAAGGTTTGTAAGTCATTTAGTGTATGTGATGGCTTAGGTTTTGTTTGCTTTTCTTCTCTGTTGCTGCAACAATGTTAGTTTGATGTTTCGTGTATATAGTGTGCATTTCTATATATGTGATAATAAAGAAAAATGTAGTCAATCTGGGTTGTTATGTGATTTGGATGGCAATGGGTTGATAAAAATGTTAGTGGCTCTTAATCTGATTTTGGTGCAAGGTCTTAGCACAACTTTGCTATAATGATCTGATATCTTCATTTACTCATATTCGTGATGTCCCATTATTGAGCACCAAGTGATGCTTCAAGCCCTGAAGAACCTGGGAAGGTTGGATCATGTGAGAGTTTAGGATTTCAAAATTGGTTGAATGAGAACCTTGAGACTGACATATTAGGGGTCCCAATTTGGGTGTGTAATTGAAATTATGCTTGTAATACGACTTGTTCCAAAAATTTTGTGCATTGTGTATATTGGCAAAGGTTTGACTCCCTCCCTTCCCCCAAGAGAATAATGTTCCGCTGCTTTGGGCTGCCTAGTAATCAGGAGTACGCATATAAACCATGTTTACTTTTGCGTCAAACAGTGGCCCGAAATATGAGCATTAAAAAAAAAAGAAAAAAAAAGAAGAATAGAGAATAATGCTCCACTACTTTAGGCTGCCTAGTAACCAGGAATACGCATGTAACCCATGTTTATTTTTGCGTTAAACAGTGGCCTGAAATATGCGCATGCATGTGATCTTGTTGAGTAATTGGGTACCTTCATCACAAATGTTGGTATTCGTGTAAAAAGGTAGGAATGACATTAAGAAAAAAAGAAAGTTCAAAGAGATAAAGTTTGTAGATCAAACACTCAAAATATTGTAAAATGGGTTTTTGAGGTTTAAAAGGATATGGGTCCCTAATTAGTGGAGAGGTAATCACTTGGTCAACTTATGAGATCAACGAACTAAGCTTGATGACCATAATTCAGCTATACTAGGGTAATCAGGGGTGAGATCCTTGACTTTCACACACACACTTGAGGGCATCCTTATGAGTAAAATTATGATATCTAAGTGTTATTGGCAAGAAGTGTTGGAACTGAAAATTAGAGAAAGATTGAGAAGCAATATTTGTCTAACTTTTGTCCTATTGCATGACTAAGCTAGGTTGTTGTCTATTCTTCTCTTTTGGTCCTTTAATATTATCCTTTGCATTTTAGTTTTGTGTTTTTTTTTTCTCTTCCTTTTATTGCTCGAGGTCGAGCAATATTTTAAGTTTGGGGGTGTGATCATGGTGGGAGATCTCGCGAGACTCGCCGAGACTCGCGAGAACTCGTTTTGGCTGGCGAGCGAGATGGAGGCGAGAGCAGCGGTTGGGAATCCGCCGAGATCTCGCCATACTCGCCATCTCGCCTATCTCGCTTCTCGCCTTCTCGCCATTCTCGCCCGGTCTCGCGGTTCTCTTTTATCTTTTTGTGGTTTTGGCTGTTTCCTGCCTCTCTTCACTCTCACAAGGGATCATCATTCTCTACTTGACTTATGTTTATGATTTAATGACTTATATGACTTCTAATGGTTGTATTTATTTTATTCTTGTTGGTTGTGATACTCTTGGTGGTTTTATAACTTTGTTAGTTGTGCATTTGATATCTTGCTTTTCATTATTGCCTTAGGTTCTATATTACTGTTGTATAACATTGCATTCCCTAATCCTACTACATTTCGGTTTCCACTTGGGTGACTTAGATCATCCATGGGTTGTTTCTAACAATCCAGGCCACCACGTGTTCAAAGGCCTTAAATAAGCTAAATACCAAGTTTCACCCAATTGGCCCTAACCCACCGGATGGGCCACCGAGTTGCGCCAGTTGTATATCTCGCCGAGATCTCACCGAGTGGTCGAGATCTCTCTTTTCGGTGGCGAGTCTCTCCGGGCGGATCTTCTACCATGGGTGTGATAACTCTATGAAATAGAGTTAATTCTAGTAATTTAAGTTTGGGGGTGTGATAACTCTATGAAATATAGTTAATTCTAGTAATTTTATACTTAAGATATAGCTTGATTTAAGAGTATCTTCTCTTTGTTTTAGTGTTAATTCTTTTTGTTTTAGTGAGTATTAGTATTTAAATCTTGTAAAGGTCTTTTATGTCATTTATGCATGAATTTCCCTTGAATTAATGGATGGAATTGATCAGTCATCTTTTTATCTTTTATTTCCAAATTGAACTCTTGAAGCAATAGGATCCATCTAATCAGCCTCAGTTTAGTATCCTTCTTTTGTACCAAATATTTTATAGCTGAATAATCTGTGAACACAATAACCTTTGCTCCCACTAGATAAGCCCTAAACTTGTCAAAGGCAAAAAAAATTGCTAAGAGTTCTTTTTCGGTGATAGTATAATTCAATTGGGCTCCCGATAAGGTCCGACTATCATAGTAGATTGAATCGAATACCTTATTCTTGCGCTGTCCCAAAATTGCTCCTACAGCCCAATCACTTGTATCACACATGACCTTATAAGGTATATGGACCAATCCGGTGCTATAATGATTGGTGTGGAGATTAGCCTCTTCTTCAACTTTAGAAATGTTGTCATACATGCTTCATCAAAGTCTCCTTTTCAAGCAAACTACACAATGGTTTAGCTATTTGAGAAAAAGCTTTTATGAACCTTTTACAAAATCCAATATGGCCAAGAAAACTTCTGATCCCTTTCACATTTCATGGCGGTGGCAATTTTTCTATTATAGCAACCTTGGCTTTATCAACTTCTAGACTATGTTTTGAAACCTTATGCCTAAGAACAATTCCTTTTTTAACCATAAAATGACATTTTTCCTAGTTGAGGACTAGGTTGGTTTCTTCACATCTTTTTAAAACTTTTGCCAAGTTAGTGAGGCATCCAACATATGTTTCCCCCAAAATTGAAAAATCATACATAAACACCTCGACAAAATTTTCCACCATACCAGTGAAAATAGCCATCATAAACCAAATGGCATTCTTCTAAAGGCAAATGTGCCATAAGGGCAAGTAACAGTGGTCTTATGTTGATCTTCAGGAGCAATGGCTATTTGATTGTAACCTGAGTATCCATCTAAGAAGCAATAATACTCTTTTTCAGCCAATTTATCAAGCATTTGATCGATGAAGGGAAGTGATAAATGATCATTTCTTGTAGCCTT
The DNA here is from genome assembly GCF_041222555.1 of Hakea prostrata. Classification (NCBI taxonomy): domain Eukaryota; kingdom Viridiplantae; phylum Streptophyta; class Magnoliopsida; order Proteales; family Proteaceae; genus Hakea; species Hakea prostrata. The sequence goes on from NC_142601.1 coordinate 7,364,873, forward strand.
GTTAAGCTTTTTATAGTCCATACATATTCTCCAACCACTCACTATCCTTGTAGGTATCAGCTTCTTGTTGTCAATTCTCCACAATTGTCATTCCTCCTTTCTTAGGGACACAGTGCACGGGGCTCACCCACTTGCTATTTGAAATTGGATATACTACCCCAACATCTAGCCATTTAATGATTTCCTTTTTTGACACTTTCTTCATGATTGGATTTAGCCTCCTTTGCTGCTCCATAAAATTGTTACAACATTCCTCCTGCAGAATTTTATGCATGCATATTGATGGGCTAATTCCCTTGATATCTTATATGGTCCATCCTAATGCTTTGCTATATTTCTTCAGCACTTTAAGTAGCATATCCTCTTGCTCCTCTGTTAGTATTGCTGAAATGATAACAGGGAGTGTCTTGGCTTCACCCAAATAGGCATATCGAAGGTGTTGTGGAAGAGGTTTCAATTCTAACATAGGTGGCTCTTCAATTGATGGTTTGGGGGGTTTAGTTTCACATTCAGATAATCTAAGAGGCTCAAATCGACTCCCTCTAAATGCCTTAGTTGGTCTTGCCTCTAACCAAGCCATGTATCTACTTGCTTCATCATCTACTTGTTCAATTTCTGATGCTAATGAAAGCTCTAGTGGGTCTTTAATACACTATTTCTCAAACTTTTCTAGAACCAGCTCTTCAATGACATTTACATTTGAGCATTGCTCTATCTCATCTGGATATATCATTGCCTTGAGAACGTTGAAAGTTACTTGCGCTCCATTTACCCTCATAGTCAATTCTCCTTTATGTACATCAATCAATGTTCTCCCTATTGCCAAGAAGGGTCTTCCAAGAAAGATGGGCACATCTTTATCTGCTTCAAAATCAAAAACAATGAAGTCAGCAGGGAAGATGAATTTATCTACTCTTACCAACACATCTTCAATTTTTCCTTCAGGTTGAGTTAAAGATCTATTAGCCAGCTGTAGTGTTCTTGTAGTTGGTCTTGCTTCTCCAACACTAAGCTTCTTGAAAATTGACATTGGCATAAGGTTAATGCTTGCTTCAAGATCACAAAAGGCTCTCCCAATATAATTATCTCTATAGCATAAGGGATGGTGAAACTTCCAAACATAGAACAAAATTCCCTCAAAACTTGCGAAATTTCCACCGAAATTTCCCATTTTGGAAAATGCAAAACAAAACTTATGAAGACCAAAAAAAAGTCCTTAGTTTCGATCATACTGTCGAAATTTCGTGGAAACTTGGTTCAACCCAGTTGGACCAGTTGGTTAATGAGAAAAAAGATTCCCAAATTTGGTGGGAAACTTGTGAAATTTCGTGGAAACTTGGGACTTTTTCATGTAAATTTTGTAGCTTTCCCAAAATTTCAATTTTTTTGTTTATTTCATGTTTCCCAAATACCACGACAAATACCCCTTCCATTAGGACTTCCTTATCCAAAGTGCGTATTTTCTCAGGCTAGTTATCTTAAGCATGTTGATGACTAGACTCATAAAGTTACAGTTGTCGTTACCTTGACAACCATAGGCATAGAATGTCATGGGATGTCTATGTTCGTTGGTTGGAGGAGAGGATGTTATAGGCATAGTACTACTCAGTTCACAGGATGAATCCACTCTTGGCACTCCTTTTAGCACTAAGTTGTATTTTCCTTTTATTGTCAACTATTTTGAAGTTAGAAGTTATATATTGAATGTTATGTGCTTAAGTAGTTAAGTCTATAATGTACTTTTTGGATAACTTTACATTAATGTTATGTACATTGAATGACATCTACATTGATTTTTTTTAACAAAATACAACCAATGTGATATTTATACTCTAAGTAGCTTAAATACAAAATCCCACCCCAAAATACTCTCTAAAACCTGATGAAACTTGATGTCGAAACTTGTACGGAATAGTCCGCAGTTTCCTCAAAATTTTTCAAGTTTCCACCTAAGTTCCCATTTTCACCTGGTCGAAACTTGAGTTTCCCTCGAAGTTTTTACCATGCTTCCAAGATTTTTTAATTTTGGAGGGAATTTGTTTAACAAAAATGCACTACTCTCTTGTGTTATTGCCATTGTTTCGAACTCTCCAAATTTATTTTTCTTTGAAAGGATGTCTTTCATGAATTTCACATAATTTGGCATTTGTTCAGGTGCTTCTACCAATGGTATATTGATATGCAACTGCTTCAAAACATCCAAAAACTTCTTAAATTGATGGTCTTGCTGCTGCTTATGAAATCTTTGAGGAAAAGGTGGTGGGTTAAAACTCTGTTTTTCTGGAAAACGTTGCTGCAGTGATACTGTAACATTCTGTTTTGCAGAATTCGTGTGTTCCTTTTGAATAGCAACCGTATCTTCTTTCTCCCTTTTTTCTTCGATTGAAATAGGCTCCTTATGTTGGCTGGACTTTGACTGAGGTTGCTCTGGAGTTTTTCCACTCCTTAATACAATAGCTTTACAATGCTCCTTGCCTTCACGCTTAGGATTTTCTGTGTCACTTGGCAATGATCCTTGAGGTCGATTGCTTAAAGCACCAGCTAGCTGTCCTACTTGATTCTCCAGATTCCTAAATAAAAATGCTTAACTCTGAATAATTGCATCATTCTTTGCTATATACTCCTTTAATAGAATCTCTATTGATGAAGGGGTTCCATAGGCCAAGTCTTCACTTGCTGTTGAGCACTTGGAAGGTGATGAGGTCGAGTTGGGATGGAAGATGGATCGACGTATTGTCCTTGAGCATTCCAAGAAAAGTTAGGGTGCTGCCTCCAACTAGGATTATAGGTGCTCGAATATGGGTTATTGACTTTGTTGAAATTACCAACATAGTAGGTAGATTCTGGGTTGGATGGACAACTATCAGAGAAATGCTCCCCACCATAATATGTACAAATGACTGCTGTATTTTGTTGTGTTTGTACAGCTGCAGCAAGGTTCACTGATTTTAACACACTAGTTAAGGAGGACACTTGTGCAATTAGGGTTGTCATTGCATCTAACTCATAAATCCCTACTACTCTCTTATTTACAATTGCTCTCTCAGTTGGCCATTGGTAGTTGTTGTTGGCCATTCTCTCAAAAATCTCATATGTTTCATTGTAAGACTTCGCCAATATAACTCCATTTGCTAAAGCATCCACTATGGAACGAGTTTGTACATTTAAACCATTGTAGAAAGTCTCCATTTGAATCCAATGAGGAATTCCATGGGAAGGACATTTACGCAAGAGCTCTTTAAATCTTTCCTATGCCTCATGCAAAGATTCACCATCCAATTGTTGAAAACCAGTAATATTATTCCTAAGCATGGCATTCTTTGTTGGAGGGAAGTACTTCATCAAGAACTTCTCTACTAAATCATTCCATGTAGCTACGGACTGTGGAGGTAAAGAGTTCAACCATGCTCTTGCCCTATCCCGCAATGAGTAAAGGGATAGTTTTAGTCTCAAGGCTTCTTCAGTTGCTTTAGGTATCTTGAAAAAATCACTTACCTCCATAAAAGTCTAAGATGGAGATGAGGATCTTCTGTTGGCATCCCATTAAACTATCGCATAGTTTGGAGCATTTGGAACATCACAGGCTTAAGTTCAAAATGCGGCGCATGGATTTTTGGCCTTACAATGCTAGGATTCAGCTCATACAACATCGGTACAACATACTCTCTAATTGCCATATCTCTGTCATCAACCTTAGCTGCCATATTATTCTCATTATTAATAACCCCATTTCTCTCTGTTTCAACCATTGTTTGAACCGCTGTTAAACCTCGTTGCTCCCTTCTTCTTGCTTGAAATGTCCTTTCGATTTCTGAGTCAAAGGTTACCAACTCTTGATCACGCAGTGTATTCATACAAGGGTTAAAGCACCTAGGAATAAAAGAAAAGTAATCCAAGTAAAGAAAATGTTGTAAATAAAACAAAAAATTACTTCTACACCGATTATCAATGATAAAATTCCCCGGCAACATTGCCAAAAACTTGTTTGCTTGTGTCTAAAAATGCTAAGCAAGTGCACGTGTCACAATCAAGTAGTAAATAGTAAGTAGAGTATCGATCCCACGGAGAATTTTATCTTTAACTCTCAATGTAAAAGGAAGACTAATTTAAATAAAATTGACAAAATTATTTTGTGATTAATGAACTAAATAAACAAAAGACTAGTGAATTAAACTAGATGTCCTAAATGGAGAGCACGCAATAGAAGGAACTATAATAAGTGGTATGAATGTTGGGAATCAATTTCCCCTCCCTTGAATTTTGGTTGTGAATGCTACAACAACACCGCAACACAAGGCATATCAAAGAACCTGGAACAAAATTGCACACGGGGTATCTTCCAATCCACATATGCACTAACATCCTATTTCAAAACGTCATATTCCTATGGAGAATTGAACTGAGGATGTGAATTACGCCCGAGTTCCTATAGTGGTTATGTGAGATAGGTGAATATTCCTATCGTACCCACTAATTAGCTAAACCCACATAAGGATCAAGCTAACTCACGCTATTCAACATTGATCTAGCTCTAATAACTTGCCAATTAACTAAAACCACAACATTCACTCATGGATGGTCAATCAATAAATGAAATTATTCAAAAACATGCATGCTGAATACATTGTTAATAAACTGTGCTACAACAAACTAGATAATCATGGCTCAAATCACAGGTTTGGGTACTCTTATCATTCCAATAAAATAAGAAATTAGCTCATATTAAAGTTCAAATACAGAGAAATAAATGCAGCCATTAACAAAGTTTGGCTAGAATATGAATAATTAAGAACCATAAAACCAAATAGAGAACTAGGAAAATGCTTCCACAATGCTCTAGTTCCCTATCTCCAGCAGCTCTTCCTCATGCACTAGCTCCCTCTCCGTCTCTGGTTCCTCTTTTTTTTCTCCTGTTTAGTAGCTCATCCGCCTTTTTTTCAATTCCCTCAAACTTTCTATAAGTGATAGGGTAGAAATGGATTGTAGGATTAGAAACCTTTCCTTCTGATATCAACGGCTGAGATCTTTCATGTAATGACAAGAGGAATATCTAATTAGTTAGTCCTTTTCAGTAATTTCACTAGATGATGTCACGTGTGTTCAATCTGGGAAAAATAATGCTACTGCAATGCTGCAACATCTCTACAGCAAACTAAGAAGGCTGAAAATTAAGAAGACTTGTTCTTTGTTCCTCTTCTATGTTTCATGTCATTTCTTCATCCTTTATAGTTATTTTCCTACAATGCCAAGAAAAAGAGGACTGATCAATTCCATCCATTAATTCAAGGAAAATTCATGCATAAATGACATAAAATACCTTTACAAGATTTAAAACACTAAGACTCACTAAAACAAAATTTAATGAGAATTAACACTAAAACAAAGAGAAAATACTCTTGAATCAAGCTATCTCAAGTATAAAATTACTAGAATTAACTTTATTTCATAGAGTTATCAGCGAGGGGGTGTCGTAGGGTAGGGGAAGGGCAGGGGAGGATCTTGCAGAGATTGTGGGGGGTGGGTGAAGGGGCTGGGGTGTCATGGGGCTTGGGGAATGATGCTACCAGAGTATGGCAGCAAGGGGGAGGAGAATTAGGGTTGTGCAGGGATGGGGGAAGGGGCTTGGGGTGGCTGCAATTGAAGGGGAATGGGTGGGGGAGCCTTGTGAAGATAGGGGAGAGGGAGGAAGGGGCTGGGGGTTGCTGTACTTGGATTTGTATTGAGAGCTTGTTGAAATTTCTGAAAGATCATTGAAGAAGAAAGCTCCACCTAAAATTCATCTTGGCCTCCTTAAACAGGAACCATGGTCTTCAAACTCAATTCCTATTCAAATAATCAGACTTCACTTTTTTCCAAGAAAGAATAGGCTATTTATTGCCTACTAAAAGACTCCACTCCCAAGTGAGACTCCTTTATAGGTTAGGATCCCATGACATTCAATCATAACCATTAGTAATGACTCTAATTGGCACATGCTGGAACTAAAATTCTAATAACTAAAGACTAATTAACATGTGCTGAGTTCTATTCAACTAAAGACTCTAATTGACGTATGCTGAATTAAAGAAACTAAAGCCTCACATGCTGAATTAGTTAACTAAACACATGCTGAAATTAGGGATTAATTTGTGTAAGGGGGGAATAAGGTCAAAATTGGCCCCCTTATGGTTTGACCAGTCTAGGGAGGCTCCTCCTATGGGTGGGTTCTGGGCCCAAGTTAGGGTTTCAGCCAAGGGGAGAATTTTGGTTCACATCAATGTGTCTTCTGACTTTATTCAGCCACATTTTCTTCTGTAATAGGGATAAATAACCCTGCCAGGCTGCAATTCACCTGCAAGACGAAATTATTGTAAATGCAGAATATCCCATCCCTATTAATGCTCCTATTTGTGCTGTGGTTGGTCCCTTAGCTGCGGGGGCCATGTTCCAAGGCAAAGAGCCATGTACCTATCTTAAATTATTGATGAAATTTCTTTAATTTTATGTTGGATTTTGTTATTAACAATGTGCTTTTTTATTTTGGTAGCTTGTCATGTGACAATCAGATATTGCTGGATGATCATGATTCACTTGTATATGATGAATTGCTTGGTTAATTTTTACTTTCTTTCATGGAACCTGCTTTGATTCTGTTGCAACCTGTCTTCTGTGGTCACCTTGCATTTGCATGAAACACCATTAATCAAAAGCCTCTTTTTGATTCTTTTATTTTCTATTTCATATGTTATTATTTGTTTAATTTGGTTTTCATGTGCTATCAAATGTTTGGTTTTTCAGGCAATTGATGAAGCTGAAGATGAGTGGAGCCAGCACAATGCAAAGAAGCTTATTGACACTAGTGAGAAGGGTTTACATGGTTCAATCCCTAAAGACTTCCCTTACTTCCATGTCAAGTTTGGTCTAAAGAAGGGGTTTGTTCACGTAATCAATGATGAAAAGAAATTCAGAAGCAGCCTTGGATTGAATGTTATCAGAGGCATGCTACGGCCAGCCAGAAGAAGACATGTATTGTCACCGGAAGTATGAATCAGTGGACACACAAAGACAAGCAGTTGCTAGCTTTGTCCAAGAATGGGAGCCTTTTGATTGGACAAAACAGCTTGAATGACGTCAAATCTTTCACGTGTATGAAACCTCTGGTAACTAAATCCTTTACCGTGCGCATCAATGGTTTTACATGTGTGGCCATCCCTGAGCCAGCAATTGTATCATAGGTGTGATGTCATCTGCTAATTCTTGCTATTGAATCTCCTAAATGCATGCATCCCTTTCAGTTGAAGAATTCTGGTTATTTTTCATCCATATTCTGCTAGTAGCCCTTTGCTGATCTAACCTACATTTGGTGAGCTGGGAACAGTAAGAGGAGTTTGATCTATGATAGCTTCAACCATATACAGTATTGGGTGAGTTTCTATATTACCTGGGCCTGTTATTTTTCTTGTTTGGTAAACTTTTTGTATAAACTTCAATCTTTATTTGGTTAAGGTGCATTGGAGATGGATGCCGTATCTATTTGCAGAGAGGGAATGCCGTCGGTGAGTTCCGGCTTAATGGAGGTATGCCATTTATCAGACTCAGGCATATTTTCTGTGGCGATAGTTCCTTACTTTCCAGATGGTGTTGCTTTGACAGAGAAGGTATCTGGAGAATACGATTTTGGCTTCCAGACTGCATGCTCCATTGTGCAAGCTTGATTCTTGTTGGCTCGGGTAGTGAACTTACCAGGCTTTGAGGGTGCTATTTCTTGGTTATGGATGGTGATCATGCTGGGCAAAAGATCTGGTTGACTCTGATCATTTCATGCACTTTACCTTGAGAAAAATTGCCAAAGATATAGCTAGCATAGAGATAAGAACAAGATTACACTTAAGACCCCTTTTTAGTTAAAAGATGAAAGATAAAATAGGTGAGCTTGAGCTAGACATGAATCTTTGTATTATTTTTTTAAATAAATGACACTTACCTGATCTCTTAATCGACCAAATGGCATTTACACCCCTTCTTAGTTGAATGATGAAAGATACACCTCCTTTTACTTAGGGGGAAGTGAGATTTATGAGAATTGTAAGCTCGATTTGGTCACTTATTTTATTCATGAAAAAAAGTTTAGTTTGCTGAAAACCTCATTCCTAAATTATATATTATTGTGTTGAAGCCATCTTAAACCCTATAATCTGGCTAGGCAAAAAATGTCTTAACCTTTCTTTATTAGGGGATAATTGACCCATTATTCAATGAACAAGCCCCCAATATCCTTCCTTGGCTGTGGCTCAATGACTTCACTCTTCTTTCATGAGACAAAGTGTTCCTTCTTGCCAAGTGAAGCAAATCTTTCCTTCTCCACTAGCTGGATTGAGGGGCTTCTTGCATATATGCACCCAAAAAATGTTACTAGGACCACTTTTGTGGACCCAGCTAGGTTAATTGATGCTCCCCCAAGTGAAATCTTAAAGGTTGAAATTGAAAAATTGGAAAGTTAGGGTCAAAATTAAAATTGGATTGGGCCAGAGGCCTCAATCTTAGCCCAGCTCATTCCTGATGCAAGGCCTTCAATTCCAAGCCTTCAGGGATGAAAAGCCCAGTTCAAGCACAATTTAGGTTGGAGACAGGTCAAGCTAGGTTTGGGCCTTGCTATGGAAGAAGAGAAGGACTAGTTGAATCAATTGTTTCTAAGTGATCATATAATTCCTTATTTATCATTTCAAAGCATCAAGTTCAACAATGAGGCTCAGGGGTTGTTGAGTTTATGCATTAGATTCCTAGAGAATATTGAAAGTGAAAAATAAGACTAGCTTCTGTTCATCCATGACTATAGGATCTGAATCTCTGATTAAACTCTGATAGGGCATGGGCAGTACAGTTTCATGGCCCAGCTGCATTGCTTTTTAGTTGCAGACAAGAAATTAATCTGTGCCACAAATTCTCCACTCCTTAGCCCATCCCATCTTGTCTACTTTTGTCTCCGTTTCTCATTGCAGAATACAACCTACGCTAGAGGCCAAACTTGACATTTAAAACCTACATGTGCTAGCTAGCCCTGCTCCCCCATCAGAAAGCTGTTCCATGGTTGTAGATTTGTAAGTTTGCCATTAAGTGTGTTCTCTGATCCTTGGTGAAAGGTATATATATTCTCTCAGCTACATCATGACCTTCAAAGACTACTTGTTCTTTTCTCAGAAAACAAAGTTTGTCTGTGAAAAATGACAATGGAGTTGCTGTTTTCTGCTTCGAGTTGATTGGTTTTTCCATTCCTCCCCCAAAATATAACAGAGGTGCAAGTTGGCCTATCAAGCAGGTTTGGATTTGGGTTTAGATTCTTTTACATGGATGCTCTGCTTAGGTTAGGTTAGGTTAGGTTAGGTTGAATGTTTAATTAGTTAAAGGCCTGGAGCTTGACCAAGTTTAGGTCAATGTCATTTAAAGAAGTAAAAAGATGTTATGGATTATGCAGCACTGCATGCACGAACACGTGAATTTATGAAGCTTTTTGATGTATAATCCAAAAGAGAAAGGGATGTTGGTTTGGTATACAAGTTAATTCTATTTTAACTTCTATGCTTGGCAAAGTGTTCCATTTTGCTTATCAATGAAATCAAAGTTGGCATTTCAAAGCACTTTCAAAATTGAATTGGTTGAATCGGTCAATTTTGATCAAAATACAGAATTGATTTAGCCTAAGATCTACTTTCGTGGGCTTAATGCCAAGAGAAGTTTGATTCCATTACCCCAAAGGCAGCAAGGGGATGATGTAAGACTCTTACATAAATGTTTAAACTCAAAAAGTTTGCTTATAAGTATAGGAGGTTAGTAACTTTGTGTCAATTAAAATTTACGTTTCAACAAATTGCTCTGTGATAAATACATGAACCATCTGAAAGTGCTTGAAGAATAAGAAACTTTTTTTTTGGGTCACAGATAAGCAATATTTTATTCTAAACAAGACGGAGAAAACCTCCGATGAGATTACATCAGGATGAGAAATAGAAGAAGGTGGTGTTATCCACCAGGTTCTTGACATCTTGAGCTTTTTAGAGCCCAACGCTAGAAAATCAACAAGGAGATTATCACTCCTCCTAACATAATGGTAGAAAATTGATGCGAAAGACATAGCCAAGGACCAAATCTCTACCACAATGGGCTATAGCACACCAACCCCTAGAGTGTGGAGAACAATTCAAGGCTTTAATAAGTTCCAAACAGTTCAAGTAAACCACTAGTTTATGTAAACCACAGGTCTTAGCTAGTAGCAAACCATCTGTAAGGGCATTAATTGCAATACCAAAATCGTTTAATTGTATCAAACCGTGTTGTCTAAAACCGCACCATATCGCACCGTTCAAAATTTGGTATTGTACGTGTCGAAACTAAATTTCTTGATGTACGGTCCGGTTTCAGGTATTCATACTATTGGTATATTCCGAAACCGTACCGAATTGGTACCGTACCAAATTAAAAGATATAAATATAATTTTACAATTAACACACTTTACCTTTACCCTATCCTTAATTCCCTATTTCAGTTTTTCATTTCACCTTTCACTCCTTTTCTTAGATTTAATTGCTTTGTGAGGTTACTATCAGATTCTATTGGGTTAACATTAGACTCTATCGATTGTTAGATTGCAATTTCATTAGGATTTAATGAACTAATAACAAACGTGGCATGGGTTTGTTCAAACCAAAATTGTACAGCACTAGATACCGTGTTTAAACTGTTTTTCCGCACTGATTTTATACCGAAACCATACCGAACCGTTTTTGCAAATATTGAAACATTATTGTACCGTGTAAATTCGGTGTAGTACAATTTTGGTTTTCGGTATTCAAAATTGGTACTATACCGAACCATACCAAATTACGAAATCGTACCAATTGACACCCTTAACCATCTGAGCTTTTGCTTCTACCACCTCAATTGACATGGAAATGGAGGAGACACATTGTGCCACCACAAAGGACTGGAATGAGTCCCTAATGATACACGCACAACCCCCTTCAAGTGAAGAAGACAACCAAGAACCATCAACATTGATGCTATATGCATCAAGTACTTAAAGGTCTAACACCATGGATAGTGGGGGTAGCAATAGCAAATTCAGGAATATTAGCATCTCTACATTCAAAAAATTCCCCAACAACTCAAGAAGCATGATTCAAAACCAAGGTTTAAAGTATCGATATCGAGTATCGTATCGGTCAGGTGATTTAAGAGATGTATCGTCCTGTATCAAGTATTGTATCGCTCTGGCTAATGTATTTTAATATAATTTAATGGAGAGACGTATCGATATGTATCGGCTAGTATCTTATGGTATCATGAGATTTTTTAAACCTTGCTCAAAACATCCAGCAACACTGCGCTCTATGCTCAAAGACTGTTGTGTTTCTCTCCTTCCATATTTGCCATAGAAGTTTAAACCAAAGAATAGAAAAAACCTAACTAGTCCTTTTTAGGGAGACCAAATCCATCTATCTTGGGATTTAGCCAATAATAACAGTATAGCCTGGATTGCTTTGGATTCCACTTCCAACGACTGAGACACAAGCACATCAATCCTCCACTTATTAAACCTCCAATCAATCAGTGAGGGCTGAAACTTGTTGGGAAGCATTCGATAAAGGAGGGGAGCTAACTTGATATTGAGATAGTGAAGGGATCCATGGATCTGAATTTTTTTTTTGTGATCCCATTACCAATACACTTATGGCCCTCCTTTGCAATAAGATCTTTTCCTGCAATGAGACTTTGCCACCCCAAAGAACTCGCTTTTCCCGAAGGTGCTTCCAAAAAAGTGGTTGACAAAAAAAATATTTGTTTTCGAATCATTAGCCCATAGACTTCTTGAATTATTCAACAGTCGCCACCCTTGTCTTGCCAACAACGCATAATTGAAATTTCCAAATTTTCTAAAGCTTAATCCTCCATCTTGCTTGCTTTGACAGACCTTACTCCATTTTAACCAAGTGCCAATGAGTCATTATTCCTCCACCAAAATTCACAGATTTGAACGCAAGATAAATATAAGAATGGTAATCAATGGATATAATTTTTTTTTTTGCCAATCAATGGATATATATATGCACTCGAGTCATTCCTTCCTCATATTAATGATAAATGTAACAATGGTTTTTAAAGAGACATTAAATAAAAGTGACATTTATAATTACCTCTTTAAATTATTGGGTATAACATACTTGTTTTTGATTTTTAATTTTTTATTCTTTTCGTGGGCTGTGATAGAGACTAAAGTGACTTTTTATTTTCGTTGGATTCAAGGTTGTCTAGACCAGCTTAATAATATAGGAGTTGAAAACTGTGTTTCACCCATGTTGAGATGATAGAAGTGCTGCTTGATAAAGAGGTAACTGAGATTATTAGAAATGGATGCACCCGACTCATCCTCGAGTCCAGATCTTCTATCTCGACTAGTAGAGGATTTTACTTTCTTCACATCTCTCCATACATGTTTAAGAGCGCTCATCTTTGAGCATTTATGATTCACTTTATTAATACCTAAAGTTAAATCTTATAGCTAATTGTATAATAGAAAAGTGTGAGGAGAGTACAATACTTTATCAATCAAGTAGAAAATTTCAACTTGTCATTCTCTCTTGATAATTGATGATAAATATAACAATGATTTTTAAGGAAACATTAAATTAGAAGTGACATTTATAATTACCTCTTTGAATGGTATTGGTTATAAGAGACTTGTCTCTTATTTATTTATTTTTATTCTTTTTGTGGGATGGGTTAGAGATTAAAGATGCTAGTTGATTTGATTTATAAGTGAAACAAAGGTGGTCACATACATTCATACGCACAATAAAAAATGAGGGAGTGGGGAAGGATTGGATGGTGCAATTTTCTTAGGGTCTGTTTGCGTACATGAATTCGGGGAGATTCGAAATGAAATGTGATTTCAAAGCTATAGATTCATGGTTCAAAAAATTAACTATTTGGTTAGCCTCAAATCTATTGAAGTTCGTAGAGCTCCGTCGGGTTACTTTGCGTGAATGTGCAAATTTCATCCATTTTATACTTAGAGTGGTCTTGGTGGAATCCATGGATTTCACTCAATACCCAATAATGGCCCAAGAATGGCTTAATTCACATTTTTAGGTAAAAAGATGAAATCTTTTGATTTCATGATTCAAGGGATGTTTTACAACCAAACATATATAAATCTCCAATTCATGAATCTAAGAATTTGAAATCCCTGAATTTAGATAACCAAACAGGCCTTAGGCAAAATGTTTGGTGCATCACAATTATAAGCTTCCACAATTGTTGACAACTTTTAAAGAACAACAATAGAGCATTAAAATGATCAGAACCTTCTTACTTGACATATTTTTCACCTAACCTGCCTAACTCAACATTGCATGAAAACTGTATCAGTTTTCTTATAAGGGTCGAGAGATTTTGGATTATGGAATCAATGTTGTGAAATCACCCGGATTTCTAACCCTTTAACCTATGGTTTCAGGACCGCGAACCTGAGCCTCGAGTCGGCAACAACTGTGGGTCATTCGAGTCTAGCTCGAAAGTTCGGAAGTGGACCCAATGATTGTGGATGACCCTAGTGATGACTCGACATCCCTCCAGGAGTTTAAGAGGAGAGAGAAGATCAATCATGATGGTGTTAAAAGACGATTTTGGCACGTCCATAGATTGTCGATGGAGAGTTCAATTGACGAGATAAATATATCCAAATGTAGATAATTGGAAGACCTTCCATTCAAGCCAAAAATCACCGAAATCGAACCTCGGATGGGGGTCCAATCATGGGCCGGTTGAGTGGCCCAACCGCCCGCCCCTTCCCAGTGACGGGGTAGAATCGGGATTTCGGGTTTTAAAACCTTATTTTATGTTTCAACTCACCTCTAAATGCATTTTCTAATGCAAGAGTGGGGTTGAGGCTTTGAGAAGAGGAGAAACTAAGGAGAACAGTAGATTCCATCCAACCAGGGGTGCTTTGTGACCTGGATCGTCACGAGAACATTGAAAGAGGTGAGAATCCTTAAACCCTTTTCTTTAAACATAGTTTTGTGGGGTTTTCTTCACTTTGAATATGGGATTTCAGTAGTTGAAGCATGTTAGGTATATTGAATGCTCTTAAGTAGTTGTTTTAATGCTTCCCTCTTGTATGTGAGTTGTTTGTGTAAATTGTTACAAAAGATTTCGTGTTTTGACTCTCTGAGACGCCTACGGGCGATTTAGAGAACCAAACTTTAGGCTTTTTTATTTAAAATGAGTTGGGTCAAATCGAAGGTATCCTTAGGACCCTATTGCTGCCAATTAGACTTTTCAAAAGTTTCATTTCAATTCGACTTCAAATTAGTGGCGAAATATTGACTTTTCGTTGAACTAGGTTGAGAACGGCAGGTTTGAACCTAGTTGTCAGATTGGATTTTTGTGGGATGATTTTGGGATACCTTTTGAAACCCAGTTGACTTCTAATTTATGTTTATTAGTTCTCCTACAAGATTAGGTTTTTATTTTTTATTTTTTATTTTTATTTATTTATAATATAATCACCGACTTGTGAGAGTGAAATTTGGGACTTTGGAGAACGGAATCGAATTGAAAGGTGAGGAATGACTAACCATGTTTTGTATTATTAAGTGTTGCTATTTAGTTCTATTGGTGATATAAATTACTTTAAATTGATATATAACATGATATGCTTGTGTATGACTTTGCACGAACGAAAGGTAAGGTTGGAATGATTGAGTTTTACTCTTTCTTTTTGAATCTTATATTATTGATATAAAAATGATATGAGAATGTATAAATGAATGATGTTGAATGAGATTACTTTTCTTATCCTATTTTACTAACTAGTGTTGTGGGTTCACTCATTACCTTAGTGACCTTATATGATTGCATTTAGACCAAACTACATGAATGATAGGTGTCTAGAAGTTTTGGGCTAGGAATCCCTATGAGTACTACTACCCTTCCATTAGGGGTATTGAAGCCGGTTAACCCGTGATGCCAATGGTTGGATCCTGTGTGTCAAGCAGGCCCACTATCATCATAGTTTGGTAGAATTGCATATAATAGATAAGGGTTCATAGGCGCTCAAGACCGGTAACCAACTCGTGAGAGGACATGGAAAGCATCATGTCCATTATATGTGGATGACTACTGGGTTAAGGAATGTAATCCGACAGATATCTCCCGTTGAGGATTCCATTCATAGGTGGAAAAGTATTGAACCAAAAGGGTACTAGGCATGAGGGGAGATATCCGGACCATATGTACTACAATACCATAGGACCTTGCATTGGGCCTAAGTATAATCCTTGACATGCGCCAAGTCTCATACCAAACGGTGATGTAAGAGAGTGGTGACTTATAACCCCAACCATGGCTTGAAGACTTTACCTAACAACCGCAGAGAACCCAAAAGACATGCATCAGAGCGTGAGAGAAAAGTGATTGAGACCACCTAAAGGAGACTGGTGATTTCTTAATGCGTGTCTACCTTAGAGACTTCACAGTAGAGTTACGAACATATCATCATAACCATACATTATCATATTTTGCCATTTATTTTATTATCATCTTGTGAACATGATGTGGTTTTTATAGTTAAATGTTTTATAGTTAAATGCATGACATGAATGTTAGTTAATCTCACTGAGTTCTGTGGAACTCATTCTCGTATTTGCGTATGTTTCTTTATATTTTTCTACAAATTATGAGGCCCCTTTCCAAGTGGAGGATTCGTTGCAAGGAAGCTTTTTGGAAGGTACAATTGAGGAAGAAGTGGAAGCACACAAAACTTCATGCTCGTGCCTTGACGGCCCCTACAGAGCCGACTTTTAGTGATAGTGTAACACCCCCCATATTTCTAACCGGAGATCCGTATTCCAGGTCCGAGAACCCGAAGGTCTAGTCGGGTGAACTTGTGGAGTATCCGGATTGAAGCCCATGATCCATACCCAGAACCCATGGATCTGGATCATTTATCCGAAGAGCCTACCTTGGCGGAACTTGGATTCGGAAGTCGTGTTGTTCGGATGTCCGAATGAAGGTAAGATCTCCCCATCTCTTATTTAGGGCTAGGTTGGCCTTGGTATCGCCCCTGTAAGCACCCTTGTATGGCAATTACATGGGGGCGGTTACTAGTGGCGGTCGCTCACCTTACCCGGCCCGTGATCGCCCGGTTGTTTGATTTTGCCCTATTTTGCCCCGACTTCTATAAGGCAACCTCCGTCTAATTAACGAATACTTTATTCATGGTTGCTTATTTGGGAGGTTAGACGGCTGCGGGAAGATCCGAAAGAGTCTCGGAGTACTGGCGCTTGGAAGTCGTCTCTTCCGGGAGGTATTGAATTAACCCTTCGTTCTTTACTTTCTTTTTCCGTTAGATTAGTTTTACCCTTTTTCCCTCGTCTTTGTGATTACCCCTTGGTATTTTAACTCTCTTTTTTAATCTACTTGAGATGGAATAACCGTAACGGAACCCTGTTTCCGTGAGATGGTTAATCCAATCAAGGGGAGGGTTATGGGTAATCTATTGATGGTAATGGTTAATTTTCTCTCACCCTTTTGGCTTAGGGAGTGTTTGATTCGAGACTTAGGTCAAGATTATTCGAAATCCGGATTGAAATTGAGTAATCGAGCTTGAGTTTCGGATTGAAACTCAGGGGCCTAGTGGCGGTCACTCAACCTAAGCAACCAGCTGGTAACGGACCAATTGGATTTCGGTTCGATTCAAATTGATTCATGTGACTTATATATTATAATAACCCCGTGTTTAGGTGTTTAGTTAAAAGAAAAGTCTACTAATAGTTCTGGATTCCATTTTGGGACATTCCAATTATATGCAAGTAAGGACTTGAACATGTTAATCGATAGTTGTTAGTCTTAATTTCTATTGTTATATGTCTGTTGGGTTGTATTTAATTCTAATATACTACTGCTATTTGCCTTGATTTCATAATTACCGTGAATTGTGAATGTTATATGATTATGGTAATTGGTATATGGTTATGATAGTTGGGGTGTTCCTTTTGGGATATCTTGGTGGTGATATCGAAGGCTATGGAATGGGACACATGCCTGCCGATACCTTCAGACTATCATGATTAATTGATGACATTATTAGGATGAGTCTAGATTGCATGGCTAGGTACCCCACATGCTACTACCCTTTCGGTAGGGGGATTGAAACCGAGTGACCCGTGATGGCGGGATGTGACTTGGTGGTCCACCGTTAGTCATATAAATGGTAGGGTTGCATATGTTAGGGTTGGGCTCATGGATGTCCAAGGACCGGACCGGGTGTCGTGAGGAATCATGAGAGCATCCGCTCCAATAATATGTGGATGACCATAGGGTTAAGGAGTGGAGTCCAACGGAGGTAGCGTCCGTGAGGATTCTTACTCCTAGGTTGTGAAGGATCCGAGCCGAGTTGGTTGGTGCCATAGGGGATGTATCTGGACTTCATGTAGACATGTAACCATTATGACCTTGCATTGGATTAGAAACCCCGACATGCGCCGGGGCTCATTACCAATGGTCGTGGTGAGAGAGTGTTGACTTAACCCCTAACCATGGTTTGTGAGCCGTGTGGACTTTCCCTTTTTCCGAGATCCCTCGGAGGTAACCAGTCCTTGTCGGATCGAGTGATGAGACTTACCCGAGGAGGGCTGGTGTTTATTCTTAAAGCATGTCAACTGTTAGAGACTTGCATAGTTAGAAATCATAGCATCATTCATATTTTGCATTCATTCATATTACTGGTTGTATCATGGCATTATTGGATGATGGATGAGATATATGATTGTTTCTTACTGAGTTCTTTAGAACTCATTCCTTTATTCTTTGTATGTTTTTAGCCCGCACAAAAGAGGGATTTATATCTGAAGATGGGCTGGTTTCCTATGAAGGAACCATCCCGTTTGAAGAAGATGTGGCACCGCCAATGGGAGATGGAAATAGCATGTGCGGGAGTTCTTGCGGGTGCATGGAGTGCGCTTATCGCACCGGTTGATGGTCAAGAGCGAAAGGTGGTCAGGCAGTTCGCACAGAGATAGGAGAAGAATTGGAGGACCCCTTACCTTATTAAACTGGAGTCTAAGTTCATTGACTTAGAAAAGCAAACTAAAAAGAAACTGATTTAAACACTTTTGAATTATTCCGCTGCCCTCATTTTTGTTTTATTCCTTTATTCTTTATTTCTTTCCTTTGATATTGGAGTATTTTGGACTCCTATAATTCATTTAATTCAGTTATTGAATATTCTTTGCTCTTGATTATCTGTATTTGTCTTAATTATTGTTGATAGACTAAAACCTTGGATCTTGTGACGGATACGCACCCACGGGTTGTCAGGCAGGTAACCGAGACCGACGGGTGGGGTGTGAGAGATAGAGATCTGACCATCTTTAGGAAATCTCTAGTGTCTTTCATGTCACTTTTCTATTTTTACACGTTGATTTCTTTTAGGATGGGCAATGGTATCTTTTACCAAGACTCTTGAATATTTTCCACTGCAAACACTCTTTCTTTCTTGGAACTCTGATTTTTTAACTTTTGATTTGAAGTTTTAGATGATTGTAATCATTATCTCAGATTTGATAATTTTATACTTGAACTTGATTTATTCATGTCCTTTTAATTATGATATATCATATGTTGTATGGAATTATCATTGAACCTAGGTCTTGCGGTGTATCACCAACACAAGTATTTGGGTATGATCGGATCCGGCTGGGTGGGGTGTGACAAATGTTGTATTCATTAATGCCAATAACATTATTGTTGTTGATATTCATAAGAGTTGACATTGTCTAGTTTATTCTTATAAAAAGATCTATTATAAATGGGCATTAGAATTTTCAAGGCTATAACAATCAAGAGACATAAACTAAAAGTGAATAACACCCACAAGCATTGAGGATGAGAAGGTGAGCGAGTGAGGAAGGTGTGTAGGGACGGAAGTTCGAACCCAAGACATTCTTTAACTTACTACCTCTACCTATGAGGGTGCCACCATTGTGCTAAAAAAAACACATCTACAATTAAATCAAAACAGGCATTTCAAGTATCTGTTCAAAATTCAAACTTGGATTAGTTGAATCAGTCAATTTTTATTGAAATATAGAGTTGATTTAGCTTAAGGTGTACCCTCTTGCGTTCAATGCGGAGATAAATTTTATTCCACTACACAAAGAGCAATGAGGGGCAATGTCAAATTTGATACCTTGTTTTATATACATAATAAAAAAGATTATTTGGATTTAAAAGGCATTAAATCTTTAGTATAGTTAGAATTTCGTTTGAGAGAGAATTCTTCCACACTCTAGTTCGTGAGTGGGAGATGTATATTAATATTATTTGAATTACAATTCGAATATTTGACTTTGAATTACAACTTGTTTACAATCAAACTCTATAACTTATTGATACTTTAACCATAACTCAAACTCTTCTTGAACGATTGGAGATAAGATCAATCGAAGATAGAGTTAGTTACGGTGGATTTGAATTTGAATTTGAATTCAGAAACTTATCCTTTACACTCCCCCGTAAGGTCATTGGTTGGGAACAGATAGTAAGCTTGGATTTTAAAATTTTGAATCTTGGAGCAGATAAGCCTTTGGTGAGAATGTTTGCGATTTGGTCTCCTGTGGGAACGAATCGAATTGAAAGATTTTTTGTGGCGACTTGTTCGCAAACCAATTCCTTCACGCTAACGAAATCCCTTGGTGACCAAACGAGCCTTATAATGTGAAACAGAGCCATTACTGTTTCATTTGATTCTGTAAACCCATTTATTTCCAACGAAATTCATGTGGGGCTGATGAGGAACTAGACTCCAAGTACCGTTACTTAAGAGAGCGTCAAATTCATCGCTCATAGCAAACCTCCATGAGGTGAGTTCGGTTTCAGGATTATCAACAAGAGAGGTGGTTAGGAGGTTCAATTTAGATATGGGTTTGAGATGACTTGTTTTGGATTGGGTTTGCACATGGTAAGGTTGAGATTGAGTTGGTTGGGATGGTGCAGGTGGGTTTCGGGCTAAGTTGTTAAGTGGGTTATGGGCTAGGGTTTTAGGTGCAGTGAGAGGTTGAGATAGAGTTTCAGAAATTTCAAAATTTGAATTTGAATTTCGACTGAAAGGAGGGTTCAAAAATTGAATTTGAATTTGAATTCAAAGTTCGGGTGGGGTGGGGTGGGTTGGGGAAATTCAAATTTTGAATTTGAATTGGAATTGGAATTTCGGGCAAAATGGGAGATTTCAAAATTTGAATTTGAAAAGAAATTATCTATTATAACTATGGTGGGAGTGAAGTGAGAGCGGGAAGGGTGACTAGGAGGTTGAGTTACAAAAGGAAACTTGGTTTCATAAAAAACTACATGTCTAGAGATGTAGGATAGGCTAAGAGTTGGATCATAACATACATACCCCTTGTGTGAGTTGTTGTATCCAAGAAAAATACATTGCTTGGAGCGATATTGCAACTTGCTTTTGTTATAAGTCCGTAACCAAGGAAAACATGCACAAGGAAAACATGCACATCCGAAGATTTTGAGAAATAAAATATCTTGATTTTTAAGAAGACTGATGTGATGGAGGGATTAGGTATGGTTTAAGAAGGAGCTGGATTGGTTCCATTGACATAACCATAAAAGTCATGTGCATGATGTAAAGGGAGAAATTACGATTTCCAGAGGTGATAGTTGCTTTGATCAAGCTTTACATGTAGGAGAGAAACGATGTTGGTAGGTGAAATCAGAGGAGAAACCGTGGCGTGGTGGAACTGGTCCTGGATGTTGGTAGGTGAAATCAGAGGAGAAGCCATGGCGTGGTGGAACTGGTCCTGAGGATCTTGTTGACAGTGGTCAGAGGCTAAAAAATTGATATCAAGTTAGATTTTCGTTTGAGAGAGAATCCTTCCACACTCTAATTCGTGAGTGGGAGATGTATATTAGTATTATTTGAATTATAATTCGAATATTTGACTTTGAATTACAACTTGTTTACAATCAAATTCTACAACTTATTGATACTTTAATCATAACTCAAACTCTTCTTAATCGGTTGGAGATAAGATCAATCGAAGATAGAGTTAGTTACGGTGGATTTGAATTTAAATTTGAATTCAGAGACTTATCCTATACAAGTATCATTCTTGACAAGAGTTGAGTACATGAATGTTTAAGCTCATAAATATAGGATGTTCAGAACTTTGTGTCAATTGATATTTAGGTTTCACCAAAAGCTACTTTGTGATTTATACATGAACTAATGATAGAAAAAGTGTTTGAAGAAGAGAAAACTGAAATCATTCCCTCCACACGATTATCGATCATAAATATAACAATGGTTTTTAAAGAAACATTTAATTAAAAGTGACATTTTTAATTACCTCTTTAAATGATATTGGGTATAAGAGACTTGTCTCTTATTTATTTATTTTTATTCTTTTTGTGAGTTGGGATAGAAATTAAAGAGGACAGTTGTTTATGAAGCTTTGATTTAGAGGTAAAGGTGATGCAGTTTTCTTAGTCAAATTGTTTGGTGCATTATCATTATAAGTTTTTGCAATTTTTTATGACTTTCAGATAGCACCATGAGAGGATTGGAAAGATCGAAACTTTTTTAATTTGACAGAATTTTCATCTATCCTGCCTAATTCAACAATGCATGAAAACTCTACCAATTTTCTCATAAGAGTCGAAATTTTGGTTCATTAGTTAGTGTCAATAACAACATAATGGTTGATATCGATAAGAATTGACATTATCTAGTTTATTCTTAAGAAAAAGTATATACATAAATGGATATTTAAAATTTTACATCTACAAATATCTGTTTAGAATATGTAAAAAAAAAATATATGAATCTTGAAAGGTTTTTGAAAATTTAGTAACTTCTAAAGAATGAAAAAATTAGGATTACAAGACTATGACAACTCCAACAGACAGCAAAGCAAAAATAAATGAGCAAATTGCATCTCAAAATGAAAACTTTAAAACATTGACACTCCACTTTATGTTTAAAAAGCATAGAGACCCCACAATTGAATTTTTATTAGATATATGTCAAATTTATCACTGAAAATAGTTAAATTACTGTTTATTTTCAAAAATATTTCTACAATAAACAGTGTTTGAAAGATTTTCAGTGATAAATTGGACAAATATATCCAATGAAAATCCAATTTTGAGGTCTCTGTGCTTTTTTAAGCATAAAGTATGGTGTCATTTGCTTTAATTAATGGTACAAGAAGATTGATGAAATCTAACTTAGAAAAATTTTATTCCCATAGCCAGTGTCCAAAATGTCTTGTCATAAATCTCTTTCAATTTTCATTTTTTTTCATGTGGTTCATATTGATGATAATATTCTCTGCATTTTCATGATGGTCCTAAATACCAATATGAAATTAAGTGGGTTTTGGCTTACGCATATCAATAATGACGACTTTGATATGGTAGCTTAAATGTATTGGTCTCTATGATTTCCTTTTGACTCATGACCTAAAATAAATTATGGGAAAATTTTTCCTATACAAATCTTTAATACATCCTCTCAAACTGGAACGTATTATTATATTTTCTCTCCTCTCTCCGATCATGTGATTTAAAGTATATGTGATAGATCATTCATATCCGCTTCTTAAATTATATTGAATCTTGACAAATTAGAAGACATTTTAACAATAATGTTCGTCTCATCCATCTTCTTTTTTGGTTAAGTTAGGGTAAGCTGTCAGTAGATGGTATCTTCACCGACCTATGTGGTTAGTTTATAATGCGTCTAAAATATGCTCAGCTCTTAAATCATTGAAGGATGACCTGCAAAACAATCATCAGATGTGGCTTGACCGTGGGGGTTGGGAGTCCACCTTTGATGGCTAAGTCAGTTAATGAACTGATCACAAAGACTCTGGCTAATTGCAGAGCTAAAGTATAAATACAATTACTGGGAATACGATTCAATTACCTTCTTCGTACGTAGGTTATGATTTATATAGTGTGTACCTTCTAATATCGTCTATTGAACTCGATCGAGTTTTCTTCTGGCGATCATCAGATCTTGACGGTTAGACCCGTTAGTGGGGTGATGGACAACTTCCCATGATAACACGATCATTTGCTACGGGTGTGGCAGTTATCCCAGTATGCACGATCGTCTGCTTCCGTGAGTGCTGATAATCGTCGCCTAACGGGTTATCCATCTCGAGAATCTCGGACTCGTGCTTGCCTCCTGATCGTGTTAGATTTCTTCCTTAGCACGCCATCTTCAAACCCGATTCGTACAAACCTAAATCGGTCGGTTCGTCCCCGATCGGGGTTAAGGGTTTAACCAAGAATGGACCCGGTTCAACGATATTTTTCCCGTATCAGTTTGTGATCTTAATTTGTGGATTTATTTGTAAGGTTCACAATCGTGATAGATGATTTCGATGGTTTCCTTCACCCGCCTGTATGGTTCAATTTTGAAAATAGAGTTTGCTTTAGGGAAATTTTGAATGACATCTCCTGAGTTAACCTCTGAGTTATTAGTCTTACTTAGTTTTTATCTATTCATTTCCAATATTAGCTCTATATTCTAAAGAAAGAAGACGATGGCAAAGGAGGATAAAACAAAAAAAAATTCTATGACAAGATAGAAATCATGAAGATACAAGAACGGAAGAAAGAGAGTGGTTGTAAACTGTATAGGAAGTGAAACGAGTTGAGTGTAGGGTCTTTTATCTAAAACTATTTTAGTTTTTTTGAAAAATTTAACTTGTTTATATTAGTAGTTAATTTTGATTTTCTAACAACTAGGGATAGGGTGTCACTGATATATTTTTACTTCACTAAGGGATAAATTAAACCCCTTATAGAAGATTACATTAATTTTAGAGGGTAATTCAAGCAGTAGCGCAAAATTTTAATTATTAATTACCTCTTAATCAGGATTGGACTTGGTTTGTTTCTATTTAAATTGATGCACAGACTCAATTTCGAACTTGGACCGTTGACGATTTGAAGTACGATGCGTGTGTAGACACACAGACATTCACAATTTCTCATCAATAAAACACATTTGGCAACGTGCCATTAGAAATAAGCCACACAAAAGCGTGAAATCGGAGAAGGTTAATTCTATCAAAGTATAGAAAACGATACGTTATCATTTTAATGTAAGGGTGTCAATCGGTACAGTACTAACTTTGAATGCTGAAAATCAGAACCATACCGTACGATACGATTTTGGTGTTTGCAAAAACCGTTTGGTATTAAATTGGTGCGAAAAAACGATTATACAATTTTGGTATGAACATGTCACTTTTGTTATTAATTCATTAAGATCCTAATGAAATTGCGATCAAACAATCGATAAAATCTGACATTAATAGAGACAAAACAAGTAAACATATTAATAAAAACAAAGCAAGTAAATTCCCAAAAGTGTAGTGAAAGAAGAAACAAAAAAAACTGAAATAGGTAATTATGGATAAGGAAAGGTAAAATGTTTTATTGTAAAATTATATTTATATCCTTTAATTTGGTACGGTATTAATTGGGTACGATTTCAGAATTTACCAACAGTATGAGTACTTGAAACCAGAACAGTATCGAAGAAAAAGGGTAAAGAACGAGTGTGGAACAAGCACTCGATGGTTTATAAACCCTAGCATTCGAGGCCTAAAAAAAAAATAAAAAAACTCCCATCCAATTACCTTGTGGGCCCCTCTAAGTTGTGGTCAAGAGCGGTCTGCTCCCCGTCATGGAAGAGGATCTGGACTCGGAGAGAATTTGGATTTCGGCCGTTGATCGCGGAGGAGAAGTGGGACTGAACGTGAGAAATTGACAATGACCGTCTGATGGGACTGCTTCACCCGTTTCGACCGGGCCCACCACCGTCGGTGCCAAATGTGTTTCATCGAGAAATGGATTGGGGTTTGTGTGAGCGTGAAACGGCTAGACAAGAAGATGTATATAATTCCAGAAACGTCCACGACCTTTATTAACTTCTCTGTGTTTTCTTCTCTCCTTAGCGCTTTTGTTTCTTTTCTTTGTTTAACAAACCTTTAATCTTCCTTTCCCTCTCCAAGGAACTGAGAGATGCTCTCTCTCTCTCTCTCGTAAGCTGGAATGAATTCCAGCCGTGAATCAGTTTTGAAAGCGGAATAAAGGAAGAGGAGAGATGAACAGAGGTGACGATCGGAGAAGGAATTCTTGTGGATTGAAAGCTGTGTGTTCATGAATTCTTAATTCTAGAATTTCGAAACGATGTCATATTTGCGTTTGTACTAGAATTCGTTCTTCTGACATCCCTAGGCCTGTAGGCACTAGGTAGGAATGCTTGGATACGGCACAAATCTCAAAGGAAAAATTCCATTTGCAGAAACAAAGAGCCGCACAGATTCGAAGGATCTCCAGCAAATTGCGGAAGAAATCTGCATAGATTCTTTATACAAATAGAAGTAAACTCTGCGTAGATTCTGAGACAAATAGTTGTTGCGAGCTTTTATTAACCGGATTATGGAACCGGCAGTGAAACCATCATCTGACATTGAAAGCATGCAGAGTATTTCCGTATAGAAAAGGGGAAGTATCAGGTCAGCAACGGATATTATCCATTTAGATTATCTAAAAATGGATTCTAACTCTTCGGAAATGCAAGAACCGAGTATCGAGACAGACAAGCTCAGCTATGAGATCTTCTCTATACTTGAAAGCAAATTTCTCTTCGGCTATGATGATCAGAAGCTCTGGATACCGAAACAGGTATCTCCAGCTACGGAAAGAATTTCCGGAGCTGCTGAGCAGGTGAGCAGGCAACCACAGAGAATGGGAATGGCTTGGGCGCGATCAAAAACCAGAGAGGTAAGGTTTGCATTCTCAGTATCGACGGCGGAGGCATGCGTGGGATTCTAGCTGGTAAAGCCCTAGCTTACCTCGAGCAAGCTCTTAAGAACAAATCGGGAAATCCAGACGCAACAATCGCCGATTATTTCGATGTCGCCGCTGGGACTGGCGTGGGAGGGATTTTTACGGCAATGCTCTTTGCCACAGAAGGCGGCGAGCGTCCTATTTTCAGCGCGGATGATACGTGGAAGTTCTTGGCGGAACAGGGGAAGCGATTCTTTCCATTACAAACCAGTTCCTCCTCCGCCGGTAGTTTTCTCCTAAGATTGTTCAACCTTGGAAAAAGCGGCTCAACTGATTCAGCAACTGCCGGTCTTGAACGGACGGTGAGAGAGGCTTTTACGCGGAATGGTCGGACTCTGACGCTCAAGGACACCTTGAAGCCTGTGTTGATACCTTGTTACGATCTTTCAAGCTCGGCGCCGTTTCTCTTCTCTCGAGCTGATGCGCTTGAGACAGACAGCTTCGATTTTCGGTTGTGGGAGGTGTGTCGAGCGACTTCATCAGAGCCTGCTCTGTTCGAACCAGTGGCTATGCAATCGATAGACGGACAGACTCGGTGCGTAGCGATTGACGGAGGGCTGGCGATGAGCAACCCGGCCGCGGCGGCGATCACTCATGTCCTGCACAACAAGCAGGAGTTCCCGTTCGTACGAGGGGTGGAGGATCTCATGGTGCTGTCTTTGGGGTGTGGTCAGGTTCTCGAAGGTAGCTACGACTACGAGAAGGTGAAGGGATGGAAAGCCAAAGAATGGGCGAGACCAATGGCACGAATCGCCGGCGACGGTGCCGCCGATTTGGTCGATCACTCCATCGCGTTGGCATTTGGGGAGAGCCGGAACAGCAATTACGTCCGTATCCAGGTAAGCCTCGTTCATTGTTCAACTCATTCCGGAGTTCTAACGTGCGCCCTCTAGGTGAATGCTTCTAAACGGTGCATGTCTTGTTTGCAATGCTTTTTTATCTTCCCTTCATACCCCCAAAAGAACAAAATCTTTCCACAGCAGTGGGTTTAAAGAGTACAATAAGTTAGTATTCGGGGGATTGCGAAGAACGGTGAATGATGATTACCGATTGCCGTCAAAAGGAAGAACAGGTATTATGCTTTGTTTTAGGGGCAACGCGGGTATCATAAGAACCCATTTGTGATTTTTCTGGTACCAATCACCAAACATGTTTTCTGTTGTAGGCTTGTAGCCATCACTCATCACTCATCACTCATCACTACTCAAGGATGCATTCCTATCTGCCATGCTTTTTTGTTTTTTGTGTTTTTTCTTCCGGAGAAGTTATAGGGTTAGGGCCTTAGGGGAAGGCAAAGTGGCATTTCTCCTCTTTGAAAGGGACTTAAAAGTGAGCAGTCTATTCCGATAATTCCGGCGAACGGTGGCATCTTCAGTCTTCCTCAGTTTTCTTGAGTAGAGAAGTCTTCTTCAGAGTAAACCAACTTTTCCTATTGAGTAGTTGGACATGTTAGTGAATAAATAGTGGGATGTGGAAACGTTTTTTTCCTTTTTCTTTTTCTTGATAAAGTAAAAAACCTTGGTTTTTTTTGGTTGTAAGATTATTTATTCTGGAGTTAATGGATGATGTCTGTCTCTGGTGACAGGCAAACGGGTCAGATTTGGTGCAAGGTGGAGGCAACGTGGACAGTGGCTGGAGTCCAGAAAACGTGAAGATGTTGGTGGGAATGGCGGAAGAAATGCTGAAACAGAAGAATGTAGAGTCGGTACTGTTCGGAGGGAAAAGAATAGCAGAAAAGGCCAATTTCGAGAAACTCGATTCGTTCGCAGGGGAACTTGTGCAGGAGCATCAGACGAGGAGTTGCAGAATCGCTCCCACTGTCGCGTTCAAGCAAGCCACCCCGAAGCACTCTTCTAATCCACTCCCAAACTAAAACTGGTGAGTGTGATCCACATTAAACCAAACACCCCCCCCCCCCCTTCCCCAGCGAGCCCAGCCCAATAAAATTAAAAAAAAAAAAAAAAAAAAAAAAAGAAAAAGAAAAGAAAAGAAAAGAGAGAACAAAAATGTGGGTAATGCCTTCTTCTTTGCTTTTGTTTGTGATATTCTTTTTCATTCTATGTGCGAGGTTGTGGCTGTGGGTCCTACCCGCTTTGATTAGATTAGATTTTTCAAGAAATCGATTCGAGTGAATCTTTTCCAAATAAAGAAAATTGCTTGTAGAAAAACAGTTGAAACAATGAAATTCTGCTGGTTGGATCTTGAAAGTTCAAACGTACTACAGAGTGGATGTAAAAGAATGTGATATTGTATGGTAAAAGAGCGTCAAAGAAGTGTCCGGATTAAATGAAGTATTTTGTGAATAGAAATTTAACACTGGAGTAAATCCAGTAAGGATTCTCTCTTTAATTTCTTTAGCCCTTGGTCTTGTTGGCATTAAGAACATGATATCAATATGTTTTTTCTTTTTCTGATGAATAGAGAAGATTTCAATATCTGACAGGTACAACATCATGATTAGTATGGAAATGTAGCCTTGATTACTTGGACAAGATTAATCAAGAGAACTCCATCTCTTGTTACATCCCTGTCGAAATTGGTTGGGGGTTTGTCTACAGCCCCACAGTCCAAAATATAATGTTCTGCTTTCTTCCTTCCCCTCTCCTCTTCCTCTTCCTCCCATGGCCATGTGTTCCATTCTAATTTGCCTTCTCTTTCTCTCTTTTCACTTTCACTTCCCCACCACCTCCACCGCCTCTTCCGCGGTGGAATGACTTCATACAAAAACTGAAAGCTATATTAATTTTGCTGGTCTGATAGGTACTAACATTATATTCCCTTGGCCTTTTTGCATTCACTATTATAGTAACCAACAACCCACTTTGTCCTTCTACTGTCCTTTTGGCCCTGAACCTAGTGAGAAAAGAAGAGAAAGTTTCAATAATACTTGCAGAGGAAAACAGAGGAGAGAATATGACAAGAAACCAATAACTCTCTCTTTCTTTCCTTTTCACGTTTTCTACTGTTCTTTTCCCTAGTAGATGAAAAGCATAGAGGGGAGTGATGAGAGAAAGAGAAGAAAAAGTAAAAGCATATGATGTCATATAAAAGTAGGAGCTTTTACTTCTTGCAATGGAGAGGAACTAGCAGGTAAATCTTGGGCCCTGCAGAGATCTTAATTTGATTTTTGCCTGCTAGGGGACAAGCAGCAAGAAGCGTGGTGTCCCTACAGAGAAAGAGAGAGAGAGAGAGATGGTTATGGAAAATTCGAAGATGACTTCCAAGAATACTTTGTCGAGTCCTCTTTCGTTTTTGAACTTTGGAGTATATATATGAGTGGATCAGGCTTGGCTTCAAAAGGATGTTTTAAGGAGTAAAAGCTAAAACATCTGGTTTTGTGTCTCTTTCTCTCTTCTCCTGTTGTTTTTCTGAACTGTGGACCCTGTAGAATGAACCTCTATTAGACTAATGAAAGAAAAAAATTAAAAATAAAAACCTGCAAGAGAGAAATAATTTGCAGTTAGGGTCAATTTTGGTTTTCTTTTTGTCTTCTTCTTCTTCCTGTAGTTAATAATTCTGCATTGTAATGTTTGAGCCCAAAAGAATACAACTCATAATTGGAAGCCATGAGTAAAGAAGAAAGACCTTCCAAGTTCCAACATTTTCTGGTTTGTCTTCACTTGTTATTGTATGTAATCTTCTACCGTTGTTAGTACCCTACAGCGATATGCCATTTTGGAGTTATTCATTGTTTTTTTTTTCAGAGAAAAGTGAAGAAAGAAAGAATGAATGAGTATTAACTAATTTATTAGAAAAAAAGGAAAAAAAAATTATCAACTCTTTCCAATTTCAACTAATCATCAGTTGAGCTGTCTATGAAATACAACTGAGCATGAAGCAATTGGAAGAACAAGTCAAGCGTTTTCTTTAGTCACTGAGCTGGCTTGTAGATGGTTATTGGAAGTAATGTTCAGTCACTCTGGATTGAAAGTGACTTCCAAGCTTTAGTCAAAAAAAAAAAAAAAATTGGGTGGGGGAAGGGGGGGGGGGTTTGTCTAGAGGGCCACTCAGATTTGAAGGTGTAGAGAGAAGATCTAGGACACTTTGTCCATTACATACTTCTTTAACATGGCAAGTAAGAAGTTGTGCATGGTCTGAACCACGTTATATGCAGGCAATCCTAGCCTTCAAAAAATAGTCTAAATGTATTTCTAAACTTGTCATCTCTTGAGTTAGTTCAAACATAACCTAAGTCAGTCACAAACCAGCTATCTGCAAACAAGAGGAACTGTGAGAATGTGTTGTCTCTGTGTGGACGAGAAGCCACCTCAGAAGATCCAATCAGATTCCGGATAACAAAATTCTTCTTTGTGGGGAGTTAATGCCCAAAGAATTCTAGATTTATTGGGTAGATGCAGAAGAGTTAATGCAATATTGATCTTGGCTTACTTTCCTCCCCCTTGATTTTTTGCCCTTATACGTAGATTTCATGTTCTGCGGCTTTTGCCTCTTGAGAAAACCTTGACCATTAAATTGGTATATGCGAGATAGAGGGCTTGGATGGATTGTCACACCAAGTTTGTTGGCCCAAATCTTCCTAGAGAAGCCAAGGGTTTGATGCATCTGGCCCAGATGTTATTAGAGATCTGGACTTATGTTGTCTTTTGATTTGACGTGCCTACTCTTAAACTCCAAATAGATCATCAGGAAGTGATCCCAAGAGGATTAGGATGGATTAGTACTCCTATGTGAGCGTTAAGCATTTAAGGTATAGAAGCATATCATTAATGCTCTGATGTGTTTGTGGTTAGACAGAGACTATCTTCCATCTTCTCATTACTTTGGTCAGAAAGTAACATTTCTGACAATATCTTATAAACACCCATGCTGTCATGTCCTCATTTCTACGTGGTAGCATCGTGAGGGTGGCCTTCAGAAGCGGTCACTTGCCGGTAAGCGTACACTAACTAGTTTCTTCCAAGTTCCTTGAATTGGGTCAAGGCAATATGCACCAAGTAGAACAATTCATTCCGGTTTGGTGGTCTAGGAAAATTTGATATAACACCAACCTTCAAAAAAACTTGCACACATAAAAATAGAAAAGTGAATGAAAACAAGACATGATGAGAAAATGGAAAAAATAAGTTATCGTGAATACATCACAATAGAGTTATTAATTATATAAAAGCTCTTCTGAGGATTTAGTCATGGTGAGCATCTTAATCCGAGCAATTAACAATCAGATTAGACAACATCAATTAACAACCAGTCTCACATTGGTAGGTTCAGTGCATTATGAATAAAAAAATGGTCTTATAAACACAATTATTCGTACCCTCAAAAACAAATAAATAAATAAATAAATAAATAAACAAAACAAAAAATAAAAACAAAAAAATCTTATTTACTTGCATTCATAGATATTCCTTCTGCACAAGAATTAAACCGACAAATCGATCAAAATCAGGAATTGCTTGATTTTGATATGATACGTCTTGATTTGAATTATTAGATATATTGCATAAACAAATAAAAGCAAAAGCTTGGGGTAAGGTTTTCGAATTATTGAATGTGTGTTGATTGATTAATGAACCTTTTTCAATTTGTGGCTTATATTAAATCAGTTTACTTCTACCATTATAAATATGTGAATGTTGTCAAGTCATGGAATCTTAATCAGCTTTTTTGGATGAATCGAATAATACAAGTAAAATCTTTATCAAAGCGCCCATTGAAGACACCAAAAACAGAAATCAGAATGTTTTTTTTTTATCATTGAGTTCATTGTTGGACATGGGGACCCAGATTAATATAATTATAATTAGAAGTGAAAAAAGAAAATTACAAGATTGTATAAATCTGGAGTCCGGATAATCTCTTTGTCACTGGAGCACTCTGTGTTTCCCGATAGCTTTACGATCATAAATTACAGGGGGCCCCACAGATTAGGGTGATGATATTTTTTAAAAATATATTTTATTATTTTTTACTTGTAAGTCTACATAGTTGGTGGTTGTAAAGCTGTCGATGTGCTCCCTTGACAAGGAGATGATCCGGATTCATAAATCTGAGTAGTTTAAATTTTACCAAATTATCTATTTTCACACCTATTTCTGTAAAAAAAAATTTGGTAGTCCCTTCCTCAATATATTTGACAAGATCAAATCATCGAGATATTATGAAATAAGTTGAATCAAGTTCTTTAACATATCTTATATTAGGCTGACCTAATCAAGCATTTATACATCATATTAGATTTATTAAGCACATAACAGATTAATAATAAAGTTTCACTTTTTTCTTTTTTTTTTTTTTTTTTTTTTTTTGTAAAATTCATAGAATTATAGCTATAAAAGTTTCTTCTCCTTTCATAATAATAAGATTCCAAAAATTTTCAAGCATGGTCTATTAACACTCCAAACAGTTTTATCTAGAGGGATGTCCAACTCTTCTTGTGTGGTCAGGCCCAGGCCCAGGCCCATTGAGTTCAAAACTACTAGGCCTAGCCCAAATGCCTAATGAACCACTAGGTGGGCAGTAATACCAAGGAATGTAAGGTTGAAGGCTTGTGGTTCTAAGTAAAGCCAACATAGACCTGTTTGAGTCATTGTTCAAGGCAGTAACCAAGTCGGAAACCATGTCGGGTTTTACCGGTTCTGATCATGTTTGTCGGAATTAGCCGAAATCATTCTAAATCCTAGTAAAGAGCCAATATTTTGGAAGATGAATTGGTAAGAATTGGGGTTTTAATCTAGCTGATTTCAATTCAAGGCACAGAGGTTAGAAACAAACTAGGCCACAATAAGCTCAGACTTGGGCTTTGGTCCATAAGCCTGAAGCCTACTAGAATGGGTTGGAAACTTGGAATTGGATTTAAATCTGAATAGTAATAAGGGGTGATGATGATGGGAACCCAAATATATGTTGAGCCCAACATATTTAAATCATGGTAACAACCTGTTGGCCACTTGATCGGTATATTCCTGAGTTAATGCTTTTTCTTTCTTATTATTTTTTTTTTAAACAGTTATAGGTGATTTTTAATAGAACTAGGGGTGTCAATTTATAGCCCGAACTGTTAAAACCGCACCGGCCCTAGCCCGAACTGAACCTTAATGGACCGTAATTGGGCTGAGGGTTGTGGAGCCCGCACCAACCCGAAACCAAACCACAACCCATTATAACCCGTTTTGTAATTTTATATTAAATAGTATTTGAATCATTATATTATCATTAGGTAGTTGGTATAGACAATTAAAAAAAATTAAGCATGAATTCAAAGATTAAATAGTCATTTTACTATTAAATATCTAGGTTCTTGATTTCTCTGGGATGGATGGGTTTTGTAATTCAAAGCAAAAAAACGCATAGTATAAGGAACTGAGTTTATTGTATTAGAGTCGAATGGTTGTACAAGTATATATAGATGAGTAAACTATGGATGATCTATACAATTGGTAAACAAATACAATCAAGTAGGGACGACTATCAGTTTCCCAATAACACTAATTAAACCAACTTGTGTGCTTCATGGAGATGGAGCAGAATCAACTTGGCATCTATTTATTGATTGTGAGAGGACAGTTGTCAACCACCCCCGATAATAATACCCCTCTACAAAGCTTGTCAAATTTAATCTTACAAATGTCTTTCACAATGATCATGAAATTCATCCAAATCTTTCAGCTCTCGATATATGGGAATCCCAGATTTGGTGTGATGCGGCCCTTCCCCTTGATGATGTGAATGGTGGCGTGGGATTTATAGCTTTTGACAGAGGCCTGAAGATTCTGGAAGCTATTTCTTCCCCAGTCATTTCTAAGGATAGTCTTGAAGCGGAGGCCCTGGCTATCCTACATGCAGCTCAGTGGGTGGAAGTGAAGGGTTGGTGAATATTGCTTTCAAATCTGATTGTGTTACTTTGATAGAATGTCTTGACCACTCAACAGAATGTAGATATGTGGAAGTACAATCTATCATTTCAGATATTTTGTTTGTAACTCAAAGCTTTTCTACTTGCTCTTTCAAGTATGTCTCTAGGGAGATGAACTCTATTGCTCACTCTCTAGCAAGGAAAGCCATGTCTCTTCAAGGCAAGACAGTATGGTCATCTTCCTCTCCTTGGCTTATTGACCTTTGTACTCAATTTGCCTCGGCTTATGCCTTTGAATGAAAGACTGAATTACCAAAAAAAAAAAAGTATGGTGTGGGAATATACAATGCCCTGAATCTATATGTATGCGTAGTACGAACTTTATAAATGTTTTATATCAATAAAAAAAAAATAATAATCAAAATAGTGACTTTTCACAATTTTACCCCTAAGCTCAAATAGTGGATCCCAATCCTATTAATACCACCGATGTCCCTATTTAAGTGATGGCAAGTGGATCAGGTTTAGTGCACCTAAATGTACCGTATCCTCCAATCAGGTCATCCCACATGGTTATATCATTAATGCTAATTTTTGTAGGCAGAAATCATTAAATGCTAATTACATCTAAGCACGTATTATATTTGTATAATCAATTTAAATTTCGTACATCATTAATAATAAACGTGTCGGCTCTCGAATCTGGACAAATATGAGATCCGTCTTCAGTTCTCGACTCTTCAATTCTATCTTCACTTGCAGTAGGAGAAGAACTGAAGAAGAGAAGTTCGAAGGTGAAGAAGATTCGTAAGATGTAAGGCGTGATGAGACCATGAATCCCAAGATGATGAAGACGAAGACGATTGAACACTGGTACGAACAGATGGTGAGAAGGGTTCCAAGAAAGATCTGGCTAAGTTTCCGAAAATCTGAAGGTCTCCTTGTGGGTGGGAATCACACCTCTTCCAGGTTTTGCACTCGCTAATCGTACTTCTTTTCCTTCTGTTCATATCTCTCTGTTTGTTATTCCTTTGAACAAGGTTTTGATCTCACCTGGGTCTGGCAAAGGAAAGCCAGAAATCTACAGTTTCGAGTTTGGGAACAAGGGTTTTGGGGAAGATCTGCTTTTTCTTATTCAAATTTGAGTAACCCAAACACTAATCAACACTCAGAATAGTAAGACAGGCAATAGTAAATCAAATGGCCACTAGAATGCAAGTTCTTCATGGATCTTTGGTTAGGAGGGTACTCTTTCGAGCGTTTCTGTCCATTTCAGCTATAATGATTATCCTTATCCTCCAACTCCGCATTGACGAGCCTGCCCAGCTCTTTGCGGTGTTCTCTGATGACTGCAACCCAGCCAATGATGGTGTTGTTGCTTATTCTGAACCACATTTTCTGAAACCTGTGTCTACTTATGTAGTTCCTTTTATACCCTCATCCCTTTCGGTGGTGTACTGCAAAGAAAATGCCAATTTCACCTTCAATTTGTTTAAGGAACTAATGGGTCTCCAATTGTTGCATTCTGGTGCCAAAACTCTATGTGTTGGAGAAGGGTCGACCTCTGGAGTCTCGGCATTGCAGCATTTGGGCTTTTCTGATGCTATTGCTGCCGACCGTTATCCATTTTTCTCTCTTATGAGGAAAAAGCTCATTTATGGGCTCAAATTCCAGGACCACTCTTTTGATTTTGTTTTCTCCAGAGCTCTTGATAGGGTGTCCGTCCCTGCTCTTCTTGTGCTTGAGATCGAGCGTATCTTGAATCCGGGCGGTATTGGAGCAGTGCTTGTTCGTGTTAGTGGTTCTAATCCTGGTAATTTGATCAAGTCAGCTACCTCTGTTTCATCATTCCTGAAAAGTTCCAGTGTCATTGATGTACGCCGTTTCAACTACTTCACATTAGTAATTTTCAAGAAAAGATTTGATGGTGTCAATTTCTTTGAGTACTATAAGCTCCCAAATGAGTGCCCATCCATTACAAACAACAAAGATTTCATGCAGTACTTGGAGCCTCTTTCAGAGAAAAATCCAGTTGGAACTGGAATTCAAGGAAATTTCTCATTTTTATCCCAATTCATGGATGTCGCTCACAGGAAGCGGCTGATTTATATAGATGTAGGTGCAGAGGATTACACAAATTGCAGTCTCAAGAATTGTTCCCTCCCCTTCTACCCCGCACAGTCCCAAGCCTTTGATGTTTACGTTGTTCACCATGACACGTCTGTCCTGGCTAGCTATGTTAAAAAGCCTCATATCACTTTTGTTTATCACCCGGGCTTGGCTGGGAACAAGGTTACTCCGACTACTGTTGGACATTTAAGTGCATTCTTGGATGATGGATTTGATTTTCTTGTTTGGTTTAAAGAAACAGTATCAGCCGAAGATTTTGTGGTGCTGAAGATGAATGCAAAGGGTGTAGAATTGAAGCTGCTTTTTGAATTATTGAAAGATGGAGCGATATGCCTTGTTGATGAGCTCTTTCTTGATTGCTCAGACATCATACATGACAAAGCTGACACACGTGGATACTGTATGGACCTCTTCAGGGCACTCCGAGATGGAGGTGTCTTTGTCCATCAGTGGTAGTTCTGTTTAACTTCCGTGAGACGCTTTCTGAATTTCACAGTATGAGTCATTATCAGACATTCTTTTAGTTCCATTTGAACTTGTTTCAGTTCTAATAATCTTTGTTTAACTCCAGCTTAAGCTCCTTGTTTGGTTGGTACAGGGCTTATCTACTGCTTGGATTGCTTATCATCCTACTAGTTAATGGTTTCATAATTTTAATATATCCTTTCTGTTAGATGTTTTTTCTTTTTCTTGTCGAGGAAATGCAAGATGGGTTCTTTTTCTGCAATAACTCATCATATATGCTGGCACCAAAATCAGCTATGATAGATGTGAGTGTAAGGTTTTCAATAGAAAGGTAAAGTTTTAGGCACTGTCCATATTTATTGGACAAAAGGAGGAGAAACGCTTCACTCCTGTCCTACAGAATGGATTGAAATCTGAATGGACGCTTATGTATAAACTGTCAACGTATCTGCAATGCCATTCTATTTTCCTAATTCTATTAACTTCACCATTCTAAAGTAATGCATGAATTGATGTGAGAGCTGTTGAACATAGATGAGCTGCTTCAGTGGTGGTTATCTTCTTATATCATAATCTGCTCCTTATAATTGCCATTTGAGCTTTTGTGTTTGTATCGTACCCCTGTGGTTCATTTCTTCCTAACATCTTATCTCTGTATTATTAGATCCCTGTTCTCCACTGACAGATAATGAAGATTCACCTTTGTAGGAGTTTTAATTTTGAATACATGGTTTGAAGATATATTGGGATATTATTATTGGCCTGGTCATTTTAAAAGAAAGGGTTACTAGCGAAGAGGAACTGTACCATATAACATGGAGGATAGTTTTTTTCCCCTTCCAAGAAAGTGACTAAGTTTCATCTGATGTAGGATAGTATGAGGTTAGATTTTACAATCTAAGATTAGGGTTCTCTGCGCAAGTGATTTGTGGTTTTCAGAGAATAAGCTCTTATGAAGGAGTGCTAATAGCACTTCCATTATCTTTTTCCATGTTGAAGAAGAGTTCCAAGGATTTATTATAACCAGTGTGCTGTATGTAAAAATCTAAGCATAGACAGAAGCAGGTAAATACAACTTTCTGTTTATATTTTGTCACTACTTGGATGTTTTCTGTCAAGTCAGAGTCACCACTTTTGTTTCCTTCAAGGTATACTTCATTTCTCATATATGTCCTCTTTTCC
Source organism: Hakea prostrata (assembly GCF_041222555.1). NCBI lineage: Eukaryota > Viridiplantae > Streptophyta > Magnoliopsida > Proteales > Proteaceae > Hakea > Hakea prostrata. Next base: position 7,402,381 of record NC_142601.1, read on the forward strand.
ATTTTATTTCTATCTCATCACAATTGTTTCAAACAATTTTGGGGTGTTCGGGTTGAGGTTGATGAAGTGCCATCAGATGCTGTCTTCCCAGATGTCGGGTTATGAAAAACCCACCGAATAGAACAATCAGCAAATAAGAGAAAAGAACACAAGAATATATGGGCAAGAAAGAAAATTCCACTATAAATAAAGAAATATACAAGAAGAAAAATATTTGGGATGTTTAAAGAAAAAGGAGGAGGCTTTGAAAGCCTCCTATTCTCCACATATTCCCACATCAGTCGATGTGAGACTAATATTACAACACCAGATGGGGATATAAGATTAATACTCATTTATTAATGGTTAGGAAACTTTGGCATTCTATTGTTCTCCAAGAATGGAAGAACAGTCAACAAGTCATTATTTTTTAGTTGTCAAGAAATACATTGATCCAAAAATTGTGTTTGAGAAGGGCTTTTGGGAAACCAGTCTTGACTTGTAGAGATTTTTTGGTTGGAGAATGGTAGGGGTAACCCCTGGTTGATGTCTGGAAAATGGCTGGGGAAGCCTAGAAGGTGGAATCGGGGGACATGTAGAAATAGTGCAAAGGAGGAGATGGAGGTCAGTCACGGAGTCAAAACCATACTTCATTTATAAGTTAATCCTTGAGTAACACAAACGCATCTACAGAGAGTGTTTCAAACCCTTTGAAATCTGATAAAAGTATAGTATTTATGACATATCCCTGGCTTGGACAAGGATTTCTTTCTTTCTTTTTTTCCTTTGCGTTAGAAGTCACTTCATTAGGCGTCAAAGCCAAAGAATCACAAGTACAAAGAGCCTGAATTCAAGGAGAGGAAATGGACAAGAAGATGTCGATGCAACTAACCTGGCCTTCCAGGCTATAAACAAGGATATGCGAAGGGATATGCAATTTCATTTGTAAGTAAACAACTTCTATTCCAGTTAAAGCTAGATCTGCTTCCTATAAAACCAAATTGTCAATTCGAATGTGAGTACTCTCTATTTCCTTTCTTTAATGAACAAATCATAGATAGGTTTTCAATTGCAAAATAATTATAGAGCAAATTGCACTGGCACTCCAAAATGAAAGCCTTAAAGCACTGACACCCCACTTTATGTTTAAAAAACATATAGGTCTTATTCTGTTAGAATGATTATTACTTGGTTAGTCATATTTTTGCAAAGACGATTATACCCTTGATTTTTTTTCTTCAAGAAATCTATTCTTATTTATCCAAAAGAAAAGAAAAGAAAAAAAAAGAATGGACGAAGTAAGTGAAAATGGAGCAGAAAATACTAATCAATGGAGTTCCTTTTCTACCAAGTGGACATAGGAACGATTAAAGAAAAAGTTCATTTGAGTCTTCTACCAGACTCTCGCCGGAAAAATAAAATAGACCGCAAAGGAACTAATCAGTTCTCTGGTTTAACAAATCATGACCCTTCATTATCATTTTCATCACCGGCTCATTTCATCTCCTTCATTCTCCCTTTCCAGGTCTCCAGAACTGCTAAATCTTGAAAAGTTCCATTTTTTAAATCTTCTGATTTGGACTCGTAAAAAAGAAAAAAAACAGTGATGCTAGTTGGCTTCAAATTCACGACTTTGAAGCTCTATCAAATAAAAATCTGCAGCAAAGATGACGAACATAGTCAATTTTCTTTTTCCCCTTACTTCCGTCGAAATCTCCCAATTTCACGTCTAATGGCCACAACCGTTCGTTCTATTAAAGTATACAACCTGTAAAAAACATTCTAGATTTTTTGATATACAACAGTTTAAATTTGCTTTTGGGTTGGATTTTTTGCATTCATTGCATCAGGACTAAAGACGGATCTGGTGCTTAGATTCCTCAAAATTTTAATTTTATTCTTCACACAAGCGATGAAGTCTGGTCAAACCTTGTTCGAGGCATGTGGCTGCACGGTGAATCCCGTGAACGAAGCTGTTGTTTTCTCTGGACAGGGAATTGGAACGTTTGTCAGGTGGCATTGGAGACTGTTCTACGCGGGGCACCTTGCACCCCATCACCATGGAAGCTCTCGTCACCAGGATTCCGCCTGAATCAGACGATGCCTCGGAAGTTGTGATGAGTTCTTCCCAGCTGCGGGATCCATTCCCGGTATATAGGGTTGCTTCCCACACCATCACTTCCAACAAGAGGAAGACCATCGATGATGATGTATCACTGCTGCAATCCGGCGACCTACACTTGACTTTGACGGCAGGGTTTCATAGCAAGAGAGTGGCAACGGAGAAACGCCCACAAACCACTCCATCAATTCCGATTTTGGGTGAAGGGTATTTTTTGGAATTAAAAAATGGGTTAACAGTTTCACTAACATAATGGATTAGTGTGTTTATTGAATTGGGGTGTCTATGTTTTTTAAACATAAAATGGGGTGTCAGTGCTTTAAGGCTTTCATTTTGGGGTGCCAGTGCAATTTTAAGATGAGAAAAATGCGACAGGGAAGCAATAAGTTAAAGGAAAAAGAATTGGTAAAATTCTTTAGGTAAAAGCATGAGCAGAAAATGTTGATTTGAATGGTTGGTCATGGATATTTTTTTCCCCACAAGATAGAATAGGGATAGGGAGCTGTACTTCTTTTTTTTTTGGTAGAAAGGATTTTCATTGAACGATGGGACAAAACCTAGGGAATACAAATAACACCTCCTGCAACCATGGGGAGGAAAGGGGTCACTCAGTCTAAGATAATATGGTGAGAGCCTTCCTATGGGTGCAAGTTTGGCCCTGGCGGCCTTGACCCGCCCTGAGCCCAAATAGGGCTTAGGCTAAAGATTTTGTTCATAAAGGCAAGTTAGGGCCAAAATATTTTGGCCTTGAATTATGCCAAGGGCGAGCTTGGGATTACTCTCTGGCTTGCCCAACCTGTCCGGCCCCTCCCTGATTTTGGCCCCGATTCTGCCATGATTTTGGCCTTGATCTTGGCCCAGATTTGAATTTTGACCCTCCACCCATATGGAGATGAATTAATTCTAATCCACATGGGTGAATACTTGATACATGTCAAATTTTAAAAACATGATCATGTTTTGTGAAAAATTAATGAAAGTAAATTATATCCTCATTACCAATGTAGTAAGCATCCATCTGATTTTGGCCCTGATCATGACCCTAAATTTGGCTCTAGTCTTAATGTTAATTTGACAATGATCATGTACTAGATTTTTATCCTAATCTTCATATTAACATTGATATAACTATAAGTCTTGATTTTTGACCTACGGTCATTTTGATCATATTAGACTATGAGTTCACTTTTTATATTTTTAAGGTAATTTTTATTTTTCGAACTAAGTCATCTTTAGTTCCCAAAAAACATTGACTTTTTTTTTTTTTTCCCTAAGGAGAGATAATATATTATAAATAATAAAAACTAGTATAATAGAGAATTAATATTTAACAAATCTACTTTCACAACTTCTCATCATGAATATTGACATTTTTTTTTGCCTCCAATGTGATATTTCATAAAAACTTATTAAGGACAAATAGCTGTGTTTGTAACTAAAATATCATTTTCTTTAACTACGAAAAAAATATCAATACTAAATTCTTGTTGATTTACTTGTTAACAAGGTGTTGAATATGGATTTTTTTTTTTTGTTGAATAAGGATATCAATGGTTTTCCTTTCTGTGTGGTTGATAAGGATCAATGGAGGTTTCAATTTCCATCACCAAAGCAATGAGAGACTTTCAAAGCTCAATATATAATTATGGAGTGTGAATTTATTTATATTTAAAGCAACCACTATCAACTTATTGACTATTTTATCCTTTTGTAGGAGTTTGAATCATCTTATATTTTTAGTTTACTTGTGATATTTTTTTTTCTAATGAATTTACATTTGATATTTTAGGTCCAAAGATAGGACCAATTAAGGTCAGGGACAATGCCAAGATAGGGTCAATCAGGGCCAACCCATCCTAACTTGGCCCAATTAAGGCTAATCAGGGCAGGGAATGGGCTCATATTAGAACATATAGCGCTGGGCTTGGAATTGCAAAAGCACAGCTAGCCCGGTCCTGTTGCAGCCCTAAGTCTTCCTGGCTAGGGAGTGGCAAGCCCATTATATGCCCTAGATTTAAAAGAGAAAACACACTTTTCAAGCTCCTCCATGAGTATCCCAACATCAAACAAGATACCCGTAATTGAACTTGGAGGGGGGGGGGGGGGATAGGTCATTAAGGATGTTAATTAAATTTTCATAATTTGACACAATAGATATCTCCTAAAAACCTTGGTGTTGACACTCAATCATAGCAGAACAAACTGCAAGCGCTTTTCCAACCAATGGCTAACCAAAGTCCAAAGCTTGGGGGAACGGGCCCAGTGCCAAAAGGGGGGCCTTAGATGGCAAAGCCCGTCACTTTTATAATTTAGAATGGCAAAACCCACACCTCCTTTATAGATATCCTGAGGGAGAGCAGCATCACATAAGACAACATGACCTCTTGAAATTGTTGTTGTCGATTCCATGGGTCTGAGGGAAGCACTTTGTCACTGTGAGAAATCATCAATTGACCGTTGAGGATTATCAATTGCCCATAATTCAGCCCATGCTCTTTGGGCCCTTTCAATCACTTCCTCAAGTTTCCAACAACTCTTCCCAAAAATGCGGTCGTTTCCAACAATCCAAATGTGCCAACATAAGTAGATGCACATGCTTATCATCTCCTTCTTCTCCTTTTACCAATAGAATTCATGCCACATAGAGAGTCCAACCACTCAATCATCGAAGGGGCTTGATTCGAGGGAACAAGGTAGAATAGAAAGCTACCAAACCACACAACGTTGGTGAAATTACAACTCAATATGATGTGATCAGATTTTTCAACTATAGCACCACAAATTCTACAAGCTAGATCAATATCGACTTGCCTTTTAATGAGATTTTCCCCAGTTGCCATGCCTTCTACACATAGCCTCCAAAGGAAGGATTTCAACTTGGGAGCTCGCCACACTCCAAATTAGTTTCCAAACTCTTTTAGGTACATCCTCCCATTTATGTCTTCTTGATGAAGACGGGGATGCTGCTTGTGTGTCCTCTCTCTTGTTCGATAGTAGATGATATGTAGACTTTGTTGAGTAGATCCCATTGTGATTTAGGCCCAAAATTCACCTATCTTCTCTATGATTGACACCTCAACTTAATATTGCAAATGGCTTGTTGATCACTGCAATTAAACAACAGCTTGAACAAACTGATATTCCACTCCCTCCTATGGTCATGAATCAAATCAACTATCTTGGGTGATTGGGCAATTAAGAGGGTTTAAAGTAGTGAATTTGAATTCTTCACTAATTGGAATCCATCTACTTTCCCATATGTCCACTTGACTTCCATCACCAACATCCCATATTAGGCCTTGCTCCAACACTTCTCGCCCAATTAACACACTTTTCCATGCCCATGATGGTCTATAACCTGCCTTGGCCTACATAAAATCCGAATGTGGAAAGTATATAGCCTTTATAAATTGTGCCCAAAGAGACCTTGGATTTTGGATCAACCTCCATGCAACTTTGCCCAATAAAGCTCAATTATGAAGCACCTGGCTCACGGAAACCTAATCTACCATTTTCCTTGGATTTACATAGTCTACTCCAAGAAACCCAATGAACTTTCTTTCCATCATCTCTTTGCCCACAGTAGAAGTTGTTGATACATTTGCGAATGGAGTCATGTGTCACCATTGTGATTTAAAAATGAGAACTTGTATACACAGCCATTGATGATGCTATTGATTTGATTAATACTTCTCGACCCGCATGTGAGAGATAGAGATTCTTCCAACTTTGTGTCTTTGCTTCTGTCCTTGATACAAGATCCTGGAAAACTTCTTTCTTTGACACTCCTATTTCCGTGGGAAGGCCAAAGTACTTGGTTGGCCCATCACTTTGCTTTACCTCCAAGATTCTGGCAAACCATCTTCTAAATTTGTGAAGGGTGTTGGGGCTGAATGTAATAGTAGATTTTGAGTGATTAATCATTTGTCCACTAGCAGAACAAAATAGATCAACACAACCTTTCAAATTGACTACTTCTTCCAACTTCAATTCTAAGAAAAGCAAGCAAATCATCAACAAATTAAATGTGAGAAATGGGGGGGGGGGGGGGGGGGCTTTGCCTCTTACTTTGATACCTCTAATCATGTTATCCCTTTTCAAGAAGTTTACTCAACACCTGCAAGCAAATAATGAAAATAAATGGAGACAAGGGGTCCCCTTGCCTTATGCCCCTTGTAGGAACAAAAGACCCTTTTCCCACTCCATTAAGAAGCAAGGTATAAGAAACTAATGTAATAGTTTCCATAATAAAATATACCCAAAGGTTACAAAAATCAAGCTTGAGAAGGGTAGCTCTAATAAACTCTCAGCTAATCAGCTCAATCTATCATAGGCTTTCTGCATGTCAAGCTTAATGGCAACCTATTGATTTTTAACTTGCTTAAGATGCTTAACATAATGGAAAATCTCATGTGATGAAAATATGCTATAATAGATTAAACTTTAGGGAACAAAAGTTGCCTGGTATGGTGAAATAATACCTGAAAGAGCTAATTTTAGTCTCTCCACCATTATTTCTTCGATTGCCTTGATTGCCACACCACCAAGACTTCTAGGTCTAAATTGATTGGCCTTTTTTGGATTCTTTAGTTTCAACAGCAAGCACACATGTTCTTCCGGCAGAGACTTGGAAGTGCAAAAATCAACAATGCAACTATATAAATCATCTTTAGCGATTGCCACATTTTTTGATAAAATATGAGAGGAACCCGTTTGGCCCCAAGGCATTAAGGGGCCCCATGTCAAAATAATCTTGTGTACTTCCTCCAAAGTAGGAATAGTGCAAAGACTTCTATTTAGATATTCACTAAGTATAGGATCCACACATTCCAGTATTTCATTGATGGCCCCCTAATTCATTCCCTCAAACATAACTGCTTTCTCCAAATGTTCCAACAACAATTTACTAATTTCTTTCTCAGAATTTATCCAATCCCTTTCTTCATTTCTGATTCAAAGAATCTTGTTTCTACTTTACAAAGGTAGAGGCATGAAAGAATGCTAAGTTTTTATCTCCCATCTAAAACCAAAAAACTCGAGATTTTTGGTGTCAATGCTCCTCTTCTCTCTCCACTGTACTTATGTGTGCATATTTTCAGTTGGAGCCAAAAGCATAGACAGCTATGTTAAGAAAAAGACACCATTCTATGATTTTTGTGTTAACTGTAATGTTCATTAATTGGACCAAGTTTTTCTCAAGCTACTGTAAAGGAAGAATTCCTACAAAAAAAGAAAAAAAGAAAAACCATAAACGAAGAATTCCCTTACTGTCGCCATTGATGGGGTGCGATGCGTATTATCATGGGGTAAAATTCAGATATTCAATTATAAGGGAGTTAGTAATGTTTTTAGCAAATCCCTCACCATAAAAGAAACTTTCTTAACAGAGTTATTTAATCAATCTAATAGAGAAAACTCTCTCCTCAAAAGGAGTTACAAGACCCAATATTATCCATATAATTTTCTGTGACATAATGGAAGCAAATCTGATAGCTTACAAGAATTAGTTTATTTGTTTAACTTAAAATTCACATACAATTATTATTTAATAAAGCAATGGAAATTAAAACAAAAAGGCACACATTCAATGTCTCCAAAGTAGAGGATGCAGGGAAGGAAAAAATAGAGCTAGATTTTTGAATCTCAAAACCATGTTACAATCTGCTAGTATAATTTAGATGTGAAATGGCAGTTCTTGGAAAGGAGGACTGAAGAAAAAGGAGGCAGAACTGCTACCGTTTGCACCATTCAAATGGACAATTCAGCTTCAGCAGGCTCAAACCTCCGCAATAAGGGCTCTTGTAGAGCAGGGTTAACGGGAAACATCTCGCATTGTGCGTATTGTAACATTAGCTGATCCACAAGCGCCAATGCTACCATGGCTTCTACCATTGGCACCGCTGCACCACAATCACCACCAACAAACATGTACAATCAAGTTGAAATACAGCCTCAAAAAATAAACAAATAAATAAGAGTGAGCATTTTAAATACTGAATTAGTTAAATATTACAATGATAAACCAAGGTTAAAAAAGCAAAGAAAAGGAGAGGTCCTGCAGTAAGTGGTCATGAGTTCACATCTACAGGGCCTGTCTATTTCCCAGGAGAGGGAGGGGGGGGGGTTACTGAATTGGGTTTTGTAGAACAGGAATCAGAAGATGGGGACACCAGCTTGTATGGTTCGTAAAGCCAGCTGCCCATATTTTTAACAGGGTTCAATACCCACCTTAACAACTGATTGGATAGCAACTAAAACAGAATTAATCTGTTTAAGATGAGAAGAAAAAAAAAAAATTGAAAAGATAAACCTTTATCTTTGGAGAGAATTATACCTCTAGGGACAACACAAGGATCATGTCGTCCTCGTGCTATGAGTTCTGTTTCATGTTTATCTCTGGTCACTGTGTTCTGTTTCTTCTGCAAAACCATTGCGTTGACATCCAGTCATATACAATCAATATTTGAAGATGAATACAAACAATTCGAGAGGTATAAGAAACCTAAAACAAGCCTGAAAAGTCCTATCCTCCCTGTGCTATTCCCAACATTCATTCACTTGAGGTTAGAAAGAGTATCCGATGGCATGACACATACATGTTCAACACATGAGAGGTCTCTCAAACCCTACTCTTGACCAATTAGGCAAAGGGAAGAGACGGGGAAAAGGAAGAAGAAAATACTAATTTCCTTATGGATGAATAGCAGAAAATAAACGCTGTACATAGGTATTCAAGGATTGAAGTCATTGGACAAAATATAACAAAGGCAAACCTCCCAACCCCAACCCCACCCCCCCCCCCAAAAAAAAAAAAAAAAAAAAAAGAACAAAAACAAGAAAAGGACAACGCAAACGTACACCAGCACATGTACTAAGAAAACAGTGCCATGTTGGGACCACAGTGTCCAACTCCCACTTAAATAATAGTTGAAGTTCAAGGGGAACAAAAGAGTGCACATGTAAAGGTTTTTTTTTCCTTTAGTTTTTATTTTTGGGATGTGTAAGTACCATATATAAGAAAAGGGAAAGAAAGAAAAATACAGAAAACGACCCCCATTATACAAAGCCTAGTTCACATGGAAGTTAATCTTACCGTGATAGTAGATGTTGGCTTGAAAGCTATTTTCATGTATATGATCTCACCATTAGATATTCCTCCCTGTTAACCACAACAGGAAAATATAGATGAGCCAATTATATCCTAATGAATTATCTTAAAGGAAATCTTCAAAAACAAATTTGAATGGGAAGGGTATCAAAGAACAAAAAAATGTTTCACTAAAAAGCAATACGTAAAACTGGAAAGGGGAAACAAGTTTAAGTTTAATTCCTCAGATGATTCCCAAAGAATTAGATACATCCTGCTCATTGATATATCTAAAACACAGAAGTGAGCTTATTTTTACTGGAAATAAGCCTAGGGTTGGGTTCTGTACATGTTGGTCCTTTGGTACAATGAGTTAGCCTAATGGGCCATTATAGTTTGCCTAATATGGGTAAAGGAACAAGACAATTAGTTAATCTATTAGAGTTTATTTAACTATTATCAAAGTGTTTCACTTAGGTTGTGTCTGTATGAGTCCAGACTTGATTTAAGCTGTTTTACTTTACTTTTATGCAGAATCTTAGTCAGTTATATCCACCTTCAAAGAAAGCCATTTGCTTGAGGAGTTCTAAACATGGTTTGACTCTGCTTTTGAGTTTTTATGTAAGGGCTATGCCCTAACCATGGACTTGATAAATGGAAATTGGCTTTTGCCTTCTGTTTCAGTGAGATTTAGAGCTCTCTTTGCCTTGATGATTCATTAGAGAGCTTGCTTGTGATTCCAAGCTGGGGTTTGCAGGCATGCCAACACTGGGGATGTGGGACTCTTGATTCCATTATTCATATCCTTCAACCTTTTTAATTTTGATAAAATCATAGGTCAGATTTCTTTTTCTATCAAGTTTTTTACTTGTAAGTAAACTTCTTCAAAAGTTCTATTTACTGATCTTGTATCTTACATTTGAATTCAGAATACAGTTCTAGTTCTATATACAGAGTACTTAAAAATTCGAGCAAATTGCACTAGCACCCAAAAATGGAGGCCTTAAAGCACTGACACCCCACTTTATTTTTAAAAAGCACAGTTCAGTGGATATATTTGTCAAATTTATCACTGAAAACAGTTAAGTCACTATTTATTTTCAAAAATATCCCTATAATAAATAGTGACTGAAAGGTTTTCAGTGACAAATTGGACAAATACATCCATTGAAAATCCAATTTTGGGGTCTCTGTGCTTTTTAAACATAAAGTGGGGTGTCAGTGCTTTAAGGCCTCCATTTTGGGGTGCCAGTGCAATTTGCTCTAAAAATTATTTCTATTTTGAATCACTCAGTTCATGCCAAGGATTTCAAATCCTATTTCAAGAATGCTTTCTGAAAAATTCCACTTCTGACTCTGATTTGAACAAGTGACTCTGGTTTCACTTTTTGATTTAATTACCAGCTGAATCCAAATTTTTAGTTTTAGCCCAGATATTATCTGGAACCAGGGAAAACCCTTAAATTTTATTAAAAACCAAACTGAAAATCCAAAAAAAAAAAAAAAAAAAAAAAGGAAAACAATTCTTGTGGGGGAGCACGACCCACCTACCTGAAATCCTCACTATAACTCTCCACTGCTATCTGAACCTCCTTCAAACCTGCAGTTTTCCAACATTCCTACCCACAGTAGAATTCTTTCATTGATCAGAGCTTGAGCATCTGATCTCCCTCATATTCTGCAGAACTGTTCTAGCCTTTAAAACCATCCTCTTGACCAAGATTTTAGCCAAATGAAACTTGTCACTACTCTATTGTTTGCTTCCTCCTTATATACTTGTGTTTCTTCCCCCACAATCCTGCACTGTACAATTGCCACCCTATCCATAAAGAAGATTCTTGTTCTCAACCTCCCCACCCCCCCCTTTTTCCCCCAAAAAAAAAGGGCCATAACCCAGTGGAAGTCCTGATTTTGCATGAAGTGGCTTGCCCAGACTCAACATGCACTTAAGATTTTACCATTGCACCAAGCAAGGACCATTGAAATCATGGTTAAATATATGGTGCATTGCTCCTCACAAACAAAAATAGGACAGGCATTAAGCCAATCAGCTTTGAACCTCGATAAGTCCACCCTCTTTCTCTCGATGTCCCCCGATTAGCTTCGAACCTCTCTTCTCCAGTTCTCGGGCATTAAGCCTAGCTCCTTCCTTGTTGTCTAACTTGGCCTTCCCCTCATGCCCAGTAGACTTACCTGCCACCACTGCCTCCTTATGCTCGATCATATCCGCAAGAAACTCCAACTCTGGAAGGGCAAACTTCTATTCTTCGCCGGTAGAGTGGTTCTTATTCACTCTGTGCTTCAATCTTCATATCTCTATTGGTGTGGAATCTTCTCCATCCCCAACTCCACCATCCATGCTATGAAATTCTGGTTATGTGCCTTCCTTTGGAAAGGGCGGGAAGCCTCTCGTTTTCTCCACCCTATCAGTTAGTTGATTATCCGTTGCCCAACTTCCGAAGGAGGTCTGGGAATCTGTCGGATCACTGATGTTAATCTAGTCTACCTCCTTAAACTCATTTGAAAATCGCCTCAAAACATAACTCAATTTGGGTTAATTGGGTCCACTCCTACCTGCTCCGAGCTGATTCCTTTTGGATTGTCATATGTCCTCTAACCCTTCATGGATCTGGAGGAAAATCCTCTTACTACATCCCCATGCCCCCTCTACCATTTCTACCATCATCTCCTCCGGCTCTTCAACCTCATTCTAGCTTGATCCGTGGCACCCGATGGGCATTCTCTATAACTATTTTGGCCCCCGAAATGTTTATCTCCCATATCCCCAAAAGCACCCCCTTGCCAGCCTTCATCACCAACAATTCTTGGACCCTTCCCCCCTTCCCCTTCTCACTCAGGTTTGGGATTCTCTCCCCCCTCTCGCTAGTTCCTCTCATGATCTCACAATTTGGCTTCCTTCTCCCACCAAAACATTCTCCACCCTCTCAGCCTAGAATCTCCTCCGAGTCCATAACCCTAAACCCCCCATGGTCCCCTTGGTCTCTAGTTCAAAGGTTTCATCCCTCACTATTCCCTTACCCTTTGGAGAGCCCTCAATCATACCCTTCCCATCCAACCCTTCCTTATTAGCCATCATATCCCAGTAAACCTCATCCTTTTTGTTGGAATGGCCCAAAGAACCTTTAGCACCTTTTCGTCTCTCGCCCCTTCTCCAAATAGATAAAAGCCCTAGCTTCCATCTGGCCCCGTCCGAGGCGTTCCTTTGGGTTTTCTCGTGATTGGTCTTGGATTGTGCGAAACTTTTTAGGCTCTTCCATTTGTGATTGGATTGGTAAGCTAGTTTTTTGTGCCTCCATTCATCATCTTTGGTGGGAGCACAATCTCCAGAGATGGACATCCAAATCCCGCTTTTCAGACATGATTTGGAACGCTATCTATTTTGATGTTTCTTCTAGATTGTGAGCTTATCCTCATCCCCCTATTGATGATACCCCAAGTAACAGATTCATTGTTGTCTCCTAGGGTCTTAGCTCCTCTTTTCGGTCTTCCTCTTAAAGATCTTGTTTTCTTTTTTTCTGTTCTTTTATATAATTATTCATGTAGGACAGGGAAAGCACAAAAAAAATGAAACCTATATTTAAAAGCAAAAGAAATTGATTTTCAATGAAATCTTTTCCCTACTAGAACATCATAGAGCATTAAAGAGGAGAGGGATAAGGAGAGGGGGACAGGACATGTGGTTTAAGCTTCTTGGTTACTGAAGCATATATAAAATCTTAAGTACCTACAAGAATACCTTTGAAACTGGGTGCTTCTATTGGTGTTAAGACTTGAAGTTCATCAAGTGTGTTTAATTAGATTTCAAATTTTCCTGGCAGTTTGTTCTACAACTTACAGTTTAAATTGCTTCCAGAAGAGATTGTGATTTATAAGAAATTTCCCTTTCACCATCTATAGGCTTTATTGACAGGTTTTTAGGCTTTATTACCAGAATAAATAAAAAATTATGGGCATCCAGAAAAGGAGGTCAAAGAAGAAGAAGACAGAACAAATGGAAACACAACTGTTACACAGCCAACCCAACACAAACACACACACACACACACAGAGCGAGAGAGTAAACCTGTATGCCTCCTGACCGGTTTGTTCTTGTTCTGATTTTTCCAAATGCGTCCGTATAGAACTCATCATTATGTTCACTACCAGTCAAAAGTGTACCTGCCAGAGCGTACATCAGAAAAACATATGCTCCTATTAAATAGAAGAAGTTGTTTCCTTTTATGGTTCAAACATCCAACCATTGATTACCTATATTGAATTTGATGAAATAAAGTAATCATTTTGAAAACAAGAGGATCCAAGATGAGAAAGAACTATATCTTTCTGTACCTCCAAATCCGCTCCCGAATTCAAACCCCTTTGTTGCAGGTAATGACATAAGAGCTTTAGCCAGCTCAGCTTCAAGCTTATCAAAAACAGGTGAACCCAGACCCTGATATGAGAAAAGGAGATAATCTTCATCAATTAGGTAAATAGAGGTAAGGAGATTGTCTTCATTGGTACATTGTAAGAAACTGTGTCATTATAAATTTATGCAGCACAAAGAACTTGGCAGTGTCTCACATCTCACATCCATCTATTGTGTCGATGTGAGATTTATTTCTGCTGACCAGATTAGAAACTTCATGAAAGACAAAGATAGGCACCACAATCAGAGCAGCCTTTTTATGGTGCCACAATTCAAGTCATATTGACAAATCTTGGAAAGTAAGATAAATAGATTGTAAAGAAATACAACATAAGAGCAACTAATGCAGGAAGTTTATAACAAATTAAAACCATAACTGACTGCGAGCAAGAGAGAAGAGAAGGAAACAAAGAAAAACTCTCTCAATTTGTTGGTTTATAGTTTTCCAAGGCCAACAATAATTGGTATACCACAACAAAGGCATCACAGAGAGGATTGGCTTAGTAATTGGTTAAGAAGCTTAATGCAGTTTAGAAAGGGGAGACACAAGATACTGGAATTTAATCAAGTTGTATCTTACTCGTGGGACATTCCTTGCAATGCATGTCACAACCCCACCTACAGAGTCACCTCTCACTCGAACAGCATCAATGGCAGCAATCATCTTCTCTGCATATTCTGGATCTGGGCACCTTGCGATGTTACTTTCTATCTGGTAATGTTCAACAGAGTTAGTAACTGACATAATGAAATGCCAACAACAAACTTAGAACTTATCAGCTTTTGCATGTAGGCCATAAATATGTTATGCTGTATATGTCACATGTAGTCTCCCTCTCTTTTCTTGTATGTTATATTTGATAATCACCGTTTGCAGGTCAGCAATGTATCCCACATGATTATTAGATAATTCCTAAACAAAAAAAGTGTGCTAGCTCCATTTACTGTGAAGACTATGGTCTACAGGGCCCACTTCAACATACACATATAGAATAGAAATAATGATTGTACAGGCTTTTCACAGTTTCTTATTTGCATTATTTTGGGTTTTCAGTAAATCAGCTAATGCTGGTTTCTTAAGAAAAATGAACTGAAGCTCAAACTGCCAAGTGTGTGATTTGGTTTTGGAAAAAAATCCTGTTTGGTCAGTCAGGTCTGGAATTTGAGACCCAAAATACCTACATCTAGTTTTAGGCAAGAGTTACGGATAGTTTCCAAGGTTTAAGGGCCAATCCTCGAATGTGATACACAACATACAAATCTGAAGTGCAAAACTTGAGTCGTGCTCTTTTGGACAGTAGAAGAACCTTTGATAGGTCCAAGCCTGGTTCAGATGTAATTCAAAGTGGAACCCAAAATTTTCACGGCTGAGGTGCGACACAATCCAAATGCCTAGGATCACAAGATGTTGAAAGTCAAATGCCTCAGTTGTCATGCATTTTTCCTTAACTACCATTCTCATCTTTGTTCCATATATGTTTTACAAGTTTTGTATCTCTCTCATCTGTAAGTATTCTTTTTTCCCCCCTCCTTTTGATGAAAAGGGAATAAATAAATACAACATAAACAGTCAAGATTACAAAACCTCTTGGTGTACAACCGGACGGACATCCTGTTGGATGGCCAAGAAAGCCTGATAGGCCAAATAGAAGTGTTTATTTTATTTTAAAGAACCACACATTTTATGATTATCCTCATTGCCAGATGCAGAACACTTATCAACTTGTCACAGATCACCCAAAAGGCTAGGTTCAAGGCATGACTAGCATGCTACACCAACACACCACACAACCCAAGATTGCATAATTTGGGGCCAATCTCACTTCCACACCAAATATCTCAATGTCAATGTCATAAAGAGAATCCATCAATCATTAGCAGCAAAAATAAAGTTAAATTATTTTAATAAATGATTAATGTTGCATCAGGCTTTGGTACGTCAATACTACAAGACATAAATTAAATGCTAAGGCATTGCGGTTATGGCTTGAATATTACGCACAAACTGGTGTTTTTCCTTCAAATCTTTTACAGGAAATAGACTTCCACTGATGCAAAGCTTATTTGATACAATCTAATGATGTGGCTGGATCTCCTGTTGAAGGCTAGCCAACAGTAAAGCCAAGCATCTCTTAGAAAGATTTTACTGTAGACCATAAAATACCATCATTCACCATACCTGATCAAGTGTCAAAGTCTCATGGTCAACCACACCTTCTGGAAGTACAACCTTGTGCGCTTGAGAAACATACGCGAGAATCTGAAAAGAATTATAGGCATCAGAATCTATATAAAGGGATCATAAGAGAACCTGTGCACAGGTGTTAGGACAAGTCTTCAAAGTGTCTGTGCACATGCGAGTGCGACTGTCTGTGGTGTGTACTCTTGATTGTTATTGCAACTTACAAGCAAACGAAGCTTATATTCAACATTAACTAAAGAGAATATCTAATACTTATGCAGTAAGAAAGTTGCTGCACAAAAAGGTAAAACCTTAAAAAAAACAACTAACCTCAGTTCCTGCAAACGCCTTCAAAACTTTTTTTGCAACAGCTCCTGCTGCAACTCTTCCGATGGTTTCTCTTGCTGAAGATCTCCCACCACCCTGGTTAATCATATCACAATCACATATGTACCAAAGAAGGTTAAAGTTGGAAATTAAGAACAAAATTTTCAAAAACATTTTATGCACTGCAACCAAACAGAGTTTAGTTACCTGCACCGATCTTACACCATACTTAAAGTCATAGGTAGCATCCGCATGAGAAGGTCTGTAAGCCATAGACATCTCAGTATAGTCCTGGGAATATGCACCAAAAGAGAAATTGTTTGACAATCGTTTGTTAAAAAAAAGGATAAATATTCAGAAACTTAAACAACAACATAGCCTTATCCCAAAAAAGCAGTGTCAGCTATATGGTCCTTGCTCTCCAATCAAGTCTATCCAAACTTGTACATGGTATAAGGACTCAGCTATCAAAACACTCCTCCGAACTCCAGCATCTCAAGGCCTCCATTGGACACGGCCTCACCAACTTGACCAAAATTTTCATATCTTAGCATCATTTGGAGCTACTCCTATCTCAGCCCTAATGCGACTTTTTTCTTTCTTTTTTAATTACTGTCCTTGAAGAGTTTATCCACACATCCATATCAACATCCTTATCTCAGTGGAACTCTGTCTATATGGTGCTTCTTAACTAACCCATATACTACACCATACATCATAGCAGGTCACATGAAAGCCCTATAAAATTTTCCTCTAAGATTTAAAGGAATAATCAGATCACAAAACACTTGAGATTCACCTTGCCCATTCATTTAACCTATTTAATTTCTCTCAGCAATATCCCCTATGTCACCTTCTTTATCTATGATTGAGCCCAAGTACCTAATAATTAATTTTTAGAATCTCCTTCTCATCAATATCGATAACTAACTACCTCAGTACTCGTTCTTGTGAAACAAAAAGCACCTGGGATAAACAAGTTTCAATAATTTGGCTATTCAGGCTTGATGAAGCCACAGATAGTCAATCTGAGCATGGCTTTCAGCCTAAATGTTGCATCTCATTAAGAGATCACGTATGTGACAGATATTTATTCATTTCAATGCCTTACATTAGGTTTCCTTGTTGTATAGTACTCACTTGTCCTCTCTGATCAGTATTTGGCACTTTGACCATTATTGGACAACCATTAGTCACCCCTGCATCAAGCAGATCCATTATCAATCATGTGCCACATATAAGCTATCACATCTAGTAGGAAATTAAAGGAAAGATCTAACCATCAGCAACTCCAGAATATATTTTGCATGTATCAGTCTCTTTCCTTGGAGTAGTTATTCGGCTCTGACCAGGTCTCCTGGATAGGAAAGGAAAATTACATGGAATAACTTGGGCTGCCAATTGGTTTTGCATAATTACATATGTACATAGATATCAAAGAAGCACTAGTTCCTGAATGAAGCTGATGAGCCACAAACACTAGTTACTCCATGAAGCAGATGAGGCACATTGACTGTCATCCTGATTTACAGGTAATATATACAGAACCACAATGGTAAATTGCATGGGACAGCTTGCAGTGAAATGTTGGGGGTATCTAAGAATCTCTGAGTACTAACTCAATTACCTTCTGTCAAGATCGATTTGCATATCAGCTTCAGCAAGTGGAAGGCGAGGAGGACATCCATCAATGATACAGCCAACACCACCTCCATGAGATTCTCCAAATGTTGTAACACGAAATAATGTTCCATATGTACTGCCAGCTGCCTGAACCTCTGTTACTAGGCAGAAACGTACTTCAGAATGTAAAGCATTCTTACATAGAGATATTCTCTTTCAAACTATAATATGAAAAAAGAAAACAAAGAAAAAAGCAGTGAAGAAATTGACAGGAGGTTGGGCCAATTCATCCATTTAAAGTCATAACATGGCTGTAGCAAATCCAGAAAGTACCTACCACTTAATGGATACCATGGATACCACTTGGAAATCAGAAAACTACAGTATGTCAATTGTTAACTCAATCGGACAACTATAAGTTTGCAACCCTTTAATTTACAGCCTTTTCTCCTACACTCCCCCAACTAAACATATTTTTTGAACACGTAAGTGAGATACACTGATTGGCTAATTGCAGACATTTTTAAGGGGACCATAAAGGCAGTGATTAAATGAACTGTTGTTGAGTCAAATCAATAATCATTTGCCCATATGTGCCATACTGCTTAGCAGTCTACCAAGGACTTTCTCCAAGAGATAAATAAACCATGCAGATACTAATTGGATGCCAAATAAAACCAACCTATGTGCAGGTAGAAGTTGTCAAAAATGCTGAATTGGATTAAGGGTTCTTTTCCAACTTTAAAAAACCACGTTTCTAAAATCTAAGGGTGATAATGTACACCAAAATCTCATATAAAAGCAGAAGCACTGGATGAAATATAAAGCAGCAAACAAGATAGAAAAATTAGCTCCTAGTTAAAGGAAATGAGAAAAACATTTCACAGTAGACTAATTTTTGTAGTCAAAACTTCAAACCAAGAAATATATTTGACTACCAGGAATTACATCTTAAGATAGAGTCAAGATTTCAGTCAGATGAACTTAATCCAAATATCCATGCAGAGAACACTCAATTTTACTTAACTATGCCCTAGTTTACTTGTTTCAGCTACACAAATCATGGTCTTACACTCTACCTGGGGCCCAAGAACTGAAACAGAAAATGAGGCAAAAAATCAACTCATACCAAATGCCATATAAACAACAAAGCAAACATATTGGGCAAGTAAGGAGGTTAAGAAAAGATCCTAGCTTCCCTAAACCTAAAAGGAAAGTTGGTTCATCAGAAAAGAAAACAGGAAAGCTGAAAAAGTGACCCACTGGAAAAGATCAATTGACAAATTCATCCAAAGGCCACGGCCATAACATCTTGAGTTACGCAAGTACATAACCCTGGCACCATTCCAGGATAGCAACAATTCACCAGGCAATGGCATTGTGGTATGGCTAACAGCTCCATAGGGAGGCATAAGCCTCTCACGGATTGGTTCAAATCTGAAACTATACTGCTAGGGGTACATGCAGTTCCTTCCACACTGCAACTCCACAGGGGGGAAAAAGACTGGTGGAAGGAGGTGCTTGTATTCCTCATGTTCTAGAAAATAACTATTAGACGTTGTAGGTTGCCTTACATGGTTAGCAAACCAAGCCACACAATTTTGGCACCAGGGTTGCCACAAACTACTTGTTATTGACAAAGTCAACAGTCTCGTCCGTGGGATCTCTAGAGACCTCTCTGAAGATTATTAGTGGAACTGCACAAACTTGCTTGAGAATTCATGCTGAGTTCTTTCTATCACTATCTGTCCCCCTCTTCTATCCTACTGAGCCCTCTCCTCTACAAACCACTTTTCTCTGCAGCTTCACAAAAGTAGCCAAACAGCCCAACTTCCAGCTAAAGGTGGGCGTAAGAACCATCCATAAGCTCACATAGTAACACCAAATCAGTTCATGCCCTCTTATCCCCCTCCCCCATGTCGATACCATCGCAATACCACTGATTTTACTTGGATAAAAGAATTTTCAGAAATTTCGATGTCTTAATTATGTCGCAGACAGAAGAGCAACAAGCTTCATTAAATTTCGAGAAAAATACATTCCATATTCAAGCAGCATAAATTATATGGATTCAAATATTAAACCAATTAGACCAGCAAACAAGTTCCGCATTACTTCGAAACAAAAAAGAATACATTTTTGATAAATCATGCGAAATGTAAATTAGTTTAAAACAAGAATAAGAAAACTTCATACAGGAATGAAAACGAGACAACCCAGTTCCCGATCAACCGAGCTAGACTAAAGACATAGAGAGTTTACCGAGCTTCCTGGTAGTGTTTCGTCTGGAGGGGATGTGGAGTGTTGGAGAAGACAATTTCGAGAGATCAGAAACCTGGAATCCTAATCCAGATCCACCATCAATCCTCGTTCCTAAAAACTGTTTGGAGGATATTGAAGACGCCATTGCTGTCGATCGAGCGATCCCTCAGCTACGAAAAATGCAGAGAATTAAAGAGGAGAGAAAGGGTTTGGTTATGGTTGGTGGCGATCTATGTGTGTCTTTGCTAGTCGTTGGTTGTTTTTATAAATTATTTTTTAAATTATTTCGTATTTTTACGCATTAATTTGGTGGAAATGATAGAGGAATGAAAGATTAGGAGAACGGACAGTGTGTCTCACTCCCACCTACCCACAGGCTTTCTCTCTCTCTCTCTCTTGATTTTTCACCAAAATTTTCAAGATTCTTTTTCTCTGCTTCTTCGCTCTTCAACTACCACAACTCAACTTCCGCTCTCCCTTCCATAATCACTGGATGTGGTTCTATTTTAAATCGTTTTTAACAAAATTAATATTATCAATAATAAAAAATTGAGCAAATTGCACTGGACTCAAAATAGAGACTGTAAAGCATGACACTCATTTTATGTTTAAAAAGCACAGAGATCTCAAAATTAGATTTTCATTGGATAAATCTGTCTATTTTATGGCTGAAAACCTTTTAGACACTGTTTATTATAGGGATATTTTTGAAAATAAATAGTAATTTAAATATTTTCAGTAATAAATTTGATAAATATATTCAATAAAAATATGATTTTGAGGTCTATGTGTTTTTTAAACATAAAGTCAGGTGTAAGTGTTTTAAGGCCTTCATTTTAGAGTGTCAATGCAATTTATTCTAAAAAATTATTATTCAACTTATTATAATTAGTTAATTTCAAATTCTCAAATAGAAATTGGTTACCAATCTGTTTTTGCAATGCAGTACAGTAGATTGAAAGTTGGGTATCAGTTCGTTTGGTAATCGATTTGATTTGTCATGTTCAAAGCCAATCTTAACCACCAAACCCCCGTCTTTTATTTTTTTTTTTTGCCATCATAAAACTAATTAGAGGGTTGGGGACCCATAAGCCTAGGCAAGGAATAATTTATCGGCAAAATATTACTGAAACGGTTTCAAAAGGAGGTTACAAGAAATATACCCTGACATGATATATGCCATATATTAGCGAGAAATCGAAGAATCGGCGATTTTTCTTGCCTATTTTTAGGAGGCTTTTTGTCATTTATATACAAAATTAGGATGAAAGGCAAAGTTGATTGACGAAAACACATAAAGTAAGGTAAGGTTGATTAAAATTTTGAAATGTATAATTAAAAACTCATAAGATTGATTGAAATTATAATTAGAAACATATTATAAATATAAAGTTGATTCTTAGACATTGGGCCTAGGAAAAAGTGTAGAATGGAAGAGGTGAGAAGAGGGGAAGAAAGATATGGAAACATAGAACTTGGAACCCAATAATTACTTCAATGTCTTGATTTAATAACAATTTGTCATTATCGGGGTTAAGGAAACTCAACATGTTGAAGGCTTCTAGTCTTAGTAGTAGATTCACATCTCTATTTTTTTTTATCTTTTACTCATTAAGCTAAGATAGCGTTTTGGCCAATGCAGAGTTGTTCTAGTGGTTGAAACCAACACTCTTAGTGAAGAAGTCGTGACCTCGACTCTCGTTGAGACATATTAATATCCCCATCCCTGACTTAAGAAGTAAGGACCCCACCATCAAGATAGGTGATGCAAATTCAAAGATTTTGACCAATCAAAATTGCTTCATGCTTACGGCAGCATCATACAATTAATGGACTAGATTGAAACCTGTGGCTAAAACGAGTATTCGTTTCTCCTTATTTTGGGTAAGTAATTTCTTTTTTTAGTAAAATTTAACCGCGAGAGGGTCAAAGACTCAACCACAAGTTTAATCTTTTAACCCCGTAGAGTTCGTTGTTCTTCCAGGGGTTGGTCCAAATGGTAAGTAGTTTGGTCTTCAGCAAGGTTAACTGCATATCGGTTAAACCTTGTGGATGCAAAAAGTTCTCCCCGGGAGATCTCACCCTTAACCTGCAGCCGGGTGCTGCGACCGGGTAGAACACCAGATTAGTCAGGCCAAAGCCTTGGAAACCGAGATTGGCAACAAAAAAAAAAAAAGTTCGTGAGCTGTTCTTAAATTAGGGCATCTTTACTGTTATCCCGGGTAAGGACGCTTGCGGTATTGTGTTTTGTATGTGGATTTTTCGTTTTTTAATTTCTTTCTGGTTCTTGGTAATGAGCTTATCAGAGTTTTGACGACGTGATTCACGTGAGCATCAAGTGAGGGAAGAGGTGGTACTCGTCTCCGTTTATCACGTGAAAATAGAAAAATATTACTCTGCTAAATATTAAGATATGATACGCTGTTATCAAAATAAAATATAAAAAAAATCTATGATACGCGTGTCTTCCTTTTACTTTTTATGTATGTGTTGGACGCCAATTTCTATTTTACCATTGTCATCTAATTTTCTTTTTATTTATAGGAAAATTTCATATCATATCATATAACTATTTTAAAAGTACGAACTCAAAAGTCATGGCTACATTTTTACTTCCCAAAATAGTCTCATTCTCTAATTACATTGATATGATTAATTACGTCTAAAATTATAAAATTTTATTTTATACTTCCAATAATATTATATTAATTTAGTTTTACCTAAATGATTAACAACAAGAAGCTTAAAGAATAAGAAGAGTTTTTCCTAAAAACTAGAAAATATTAATATGAAGAAGAAGAAACTAATCAAAATCAATCAAGCATCTAAACGTTTGAACTTTGAATACCACTTAATAAATGTAATAATGATATAACATTAAAAAAATTATTCTTTATTAATATATTGAAAAATTATTCTTTATTCAAAATTCAAAAAAAATTATGGGAAGGCTACAGTCTTCAATCTTTTTGAGAAAAGATAATAAATAAATAGCAGTTTATGGTCATCTACCAGCTATCAATTCTCTTAATCGTTTTTTATTCAGAAAAACCTCGAGATCTAGCAATGTGGAGGAATCCAGTTTTGCACGCTAGAATTTCAACATCTTGCAAGGTGTTGAAATTCTGCAGCTTGTATGATATTTCAGTTCTACTTAAGCATCGCATCTTAGGTCATTGCGTCCAAATTCTATGGCATTTTACAACTTCAATTTAAAACTGTGTAGAAATCAAGTCTTGGACTACATCATTTCTACTGTTCTAAAGGAAGTGCTTGGTTTTCACCATCAAAACCTGCATGCTTAATGAATACTTTGCTTCTTTCAGGAGACTTGGTGGAGATCGGATATATGGAGTTTTTTTTTTTTTATCACCAATTACCAGCAGCTCTGAAGAAGCTTCCTTTTGATCGTCATCTTTCTATACAAAATGTTCGAAAAGTTGTTTCAGAAGCTTCAGTTGATGTTGTAATACTCTGATCTTTTAGTTCTTGCAGAGCTGGTTTTTATTTCTTTGTTTACCCCCCCCCCCCCCTCAAAAAAAGAAAAAAATGCATATGAGATTAGTGGCTTTGCAATGCTAAGCTGTGCCGGAACCACTGTATTCCATCTGGTTCTACCATTTAACCACTGTGCATCATATAGTGATTATTACCATCTTAGCATTTTTAATTATAAAATATAATGCACAACTTTGTTTGTGGACTTCTATTAGAATCTCTCTCTCTCAAACCATTTCTCAGCAATGTTTGTTGGGGGTAAGGTTGGGTAGGAAAACAGCCTCGGATTCGACCCATATATTGAAATTAGTAAAATCATTATCTTGCATATTATCAAGTTTAGATTAAGAGAAAAAAAAAATACTTAAATTCATAAATAATCTACACCAAAATCCTGGAGTTCTATGAGCTTGCTCTTGTGGTCCACCGTTCATATTTTCAACAACTCCTTAGTGGGTAAAGTTCAGTATATTCTATTATTTGCATCTTGACACTTGAAGTAACATTCCTGGAAGGGGATATGACCTGTAGAATATTGATTCATCATCTTTGTCTTATAGGTTAGGAAGCAGCAACTTTGATCAAAATAAACCCAGACTACTTCTCTCATTGATTGAAGACTTTTTTTAAGCTATGCCATGCTGAAGCTTTATATTTTCTTGGGTCTCCATTGTAATAACTCATGTTGTAAATTTGATAGTGGGGGTTCTTTAGAAGAAAACTGTTGGGGTAATTGTATTACAAATTCTTCAAATATATAAAAGTGAAATTGCAATACAATTGAGAGATGAAGATCTTTAGCAAATTTGAAGAGCTTGAAGTAGCAACCAAACGAACCACTGATCGATGAGGTTGAGTCACACCTTGATGCTGTCTTTAAGGTAATTGATGCACCCTACTACCAAGGGTTCTTCGCACCACCACCTCCAAGATAAAGCAACCTCCAACTAGAAGATGAGGTAGTTCTTCTAGTCCCTTCAAGGAGCCAAAAGCTAGAGCACAACACTTAGACAACTCAAGAAAGAAATGAACTTTGTAAAACAAAAATGTGAGTGAGGAGTGTCACAATAGCACACAATATGCAAGGAAGGGTTGGGTTTATATAGGCCCAAACCACACCTCCTCACAAGGGGAGAATCAATTCTCCACTAATGGAGAATCAATAGTTTGTCCCTCCTCCACTAATGTGAATAAACTCCCTTGACCTAACATCCCCACTACTTGGGGAAGTAACTCTCATATCCACTTCTTTGGAATGAATAGGCTTTAACCCATTCAAAGACCTTAACCCCCACTCATGGTAATGGCCATGAATGGTCATGAAGTTGAAATGAGAAATAAAGGTCAAGAGTTAGAATTTGAGTAATTCCACATTCAAGTTAGCCCACCTCATCACCATGATCAAGACCTTTAAGACCCATGACCAATGTCATGAAGAGCCTCATAACCAAAGTCCTGAAGGGCCTCCTTTAACCATGGTCATGAAGGGTCTTCTTTACTCATGGTGCCTCATTACCACACTTACCTCAAGGGTCCCACACACAAACAAAACAATTAAATAAAAGAAATGCAAAAACTAATTTTGAAACTTAATATATAGATAATATAGATTTTAATAAAAAACCTAACAAAAACCCTCTTCCCTCTCTGATGCAAATGAGATTTATAATACTAGAAGTTGTGCCCTCACACATCAACCAATACATTTTTTAACAATATATTTTTCCTTTTGGCCCTATTTTCAATTGGGCTCTACTTTTTGCTACAGGGTTATAGCAATCCCAGCTCAGGGGAGAGCTACTGTTAAGGGAGGTTTTGCTGATAAGAAGGTATGCTTGCAGTAACAGGCCATTGAATACTGAGTAGAGAGTTAATGTCGCATTAGGTTTGATATGTTACTGCAGAATGTACAAATTGCTACTTTTATCTCTCTTAGGATGTATGTAAACTAGGCATGCCATATGGGTAATTACTGGAAAAGCATGACCTTTCAAATGAGATGTACAAATAGATGATTTGCAAATATAAATGAAGAAAACAGTCTTATCAGCAACAAAATGCACAACATAATGTTGTATCACAAAAGCACCAAGGACAAGAGGGTCAAGTTTGTCGTTGTTCTCTGATGATGGCGTTTCCACCAGCAATATTGCATGAATGATAGCAGTATTTAATGTTTATCATTTACAAGGTTGTTTCTGGGGCCTGGACAATCAAAACTGCAAAGACTCAAAAACCATATGCAAATGCATAAGACGAAGACAATAAGAGAGATGATACCTAATTGGCTATAAATAATGGGTCCTAATAATTGATGAGATATTTACCCAAATACTTCAAGTTATATACTTAAATGTATTGAGGGAGCTATATATTGAGTGACCACATTGTACTTCACATTGGATCATGGATATACTTTAAATATTCAAGTAAGAAATTGAATTCAACTAGACGTTTCTGGTTTTTTTGTTTTCTCTACATTCAAGTAGAAATTGAATTCAGACATTTTTCATTTCTTCCTTTGTCTTGAAAAGCAAACATTTAGCTTCTATATTCTATATAGATTCCAAGTACTCCCGCCGCCGACAGATGTCCCATGCCACGTTTCATGAACAGCTATGCTCTAGAATGAATGAATTGTGATATAGCACCGAATAAGCCACTGCCCATTGAGACTTTAAGTAAACGCAACAGCAGGGAACTATGACCAATAGAGTCAGACACTTGGGGAACAAATCTAACAGAGCCCCATCTTATTGCCTCGGCTTTCTCTCAACACATGAAAGGCCTGTTCACCAGCTCTGATCCATTAGACACCTCTTTCATTCAAACCCTTTTTACTCCCCTACAGGAACTTGAGGCGTCTGATCTGTTAACCTCGGTTCCAACCCTAGAAGAAATAAAAAGGGTGGTGTTCTCCTTGGGACCATACAAAGCACCGGGATGTGATGGGTTCAATGCCTTTTTCTTCCAAAAACACTGGGCCACTGTTTGCAATGACGTGGTAAATTTTGTAAATTCTTTTTTCACCCAAGGCAGCCTACCTTGGGGAACAAATCACACCCTGCTATGCTTCATACCAAAAAAGGAGAATGCCCAAATAGCCTCTGGACTACGACCCATCAGCCTATGCAATGTCACCTACAAAATCCTTGCAAAAACCCTTGCCCTAAGGCTAAAGCCTTTTCTCAAACACATAATCTCCCCATTACAAGGAGCTTTTGTACCACAAAGGCAAATTACTAAAAACATCTTTTTTGCCCATGAAATTTTCCACCACATGAATAAAACAAGGGGTAAGATGGGATACATTGCCCTCAAACTCGACATGTCTAAAGCCTATGACCGGGTCGAGTGGAAGGCAATCACTGGTCTGTTCTCTTTTCTTGGTTTTGGTCAAAATTGGTGCAATCTAGTCTCCTCGCTCATCAACTCGACTATCTACTCTGTCAAGATTAATGGCTGCCCTTTTCAATGGTTTACGGGATCTAGGGGAATCCGTCAAGGATGCCCCCTAAGCCCCTACCTGTTTCTGCTCGTTATGGAAGTTCTAGCCAGGATCCTAAATGAATACAAGAACCTCAACATGTTCAAAGGAATCAAAATCGCAAAGGGAGCCCCAGAAGTATCTCACCTGTTTTTTGCGGATGATACATTTCTATTCTGCAGGGCGGAAAAAGAGGACGTGCTCACAATTAAGGCAGCATTGGAGCTTTTCACAGACATCACCGGAGAACAGATCAATTTTGAAAAAAGTGGTGCGTTCTTCAGTAGAAATGTTTGTAACAACCAAAAAGCCCAAATCCTATCGATTTTGGGAATCTCTGAAATGAGAAAGGACGCACTGTATCTTGGCACCAACTTACTCCCAGGAAGATCAAAATCAAAAAATCTCAACTTCATCCTGACCAAGATACGCAACCGCTTCGCAACTTGGAAAGCATCTAACTTGTCTTTTGCTGGAAGGGAAGTACTTATAAAGTATGTCCTTCAACCATTATCCCTTTTTCACATGCAATGCTTCAGATTCCCTAAAGCCATATGCAAACAAATTGATTCCCTTTGCCAAAGATTTTGGTTAGGAAACCCAACAAAAACCAAGAACCTGACCCAAATCTCTTGGGAGAATTGCTGCAAACCAAAACATCTGGGAGGGCTGGGATTCAAAAAAATGGAGGACATAAACAAAGCCCTGCTTCTAAAGCAAGGATGGAAACTCCTAAATGAACCCACATCTCTTTGGGCATCCACCCTAAAAGCCAAATACTTCCCAAAATCAAGCTTGTTCAACCCAAAAGTGAAATCCAGAAATGGATCGTGGCCATGGCAGAGTATACACATTATCACTCCTGATCTCAAGGAAATGTTGACCAGAAAAGTGGGGGATGGCTCTAACACATCATTCTGGTACGACCCGTGGCTACCAAGAGCAAAAAGTATACATGATAGGTACCCACTTTCCAATATCGGGTTGCATGACATAACAGTTGCCCAAATGTCACAATACATCTCAACAAACAGGGAGTATCTTCAACTTTAATATCCCTTCTTTCCCACTCTCACTCTTCAATTTCAATATGTCACAGGATTCCTGGTTACCCAGTGTCTCTACCAACGGCATTTTCTCTGCCAAACTGGCTGGAAAGGCATTGACAAAATAGAAATATGGAACAGTGCCCAATGAGTTCACCAACTGGTGGAAAATGTTCTGGAAGATGCGACTACATCCTAAACTTAAAACTTTCTTTTGGCGCTTACTGAATGAAGGGTTACCAGTAAAATCAGTGTTATCTCAATGGAAGCCTATGGACGATAAATGTGAATTGTGCAGTAATAACACAGAATCCACTTGGCACGTGTTCATTTCCTGTGAATGGACGAAAAGAATCTGGGCAGCAGGACCTCTCGGTTTACGAACAGAACAGTTAGCACAATGATCAATCCTACATCTGTGCAAACAACTACTAGTTGATTTCCAACTAGACATACAAAAAACACATTGGTTTTTCTGAGTGTTTGCGACCACTTGTTACTTCATCTAGGAAGAAAGAAACAATGCCATTTTCGGGAAAATCAAACCCAACCCTTACAAAATTCTGCACAATATTAACAGATGGCTCCTAGAAATGAAGTGTTCCGCTGTTAAAGAGGAAGGAACAGATAGCAGAACCCATAATTACCCAAAAGATTATACAAACACTAATGACACTATTTTACTTTGTGCAGGGGTACATAACAAACCACTAGACACGGTGGGTTGGAGCGCGGGGATGATGGAACAAGAGAGAATCACATGGACAAAGACAGGGCACTTACGAAAAAGCATCACGCTTGAAGCAATTGTGAAGGCGATAAAAGAAGGCTTGACATATACCAATCAAATCCATGAAGTATGGATCAACGAAGGGGCATCAACCCCTCTCTTTTATAACCCTCCCAAAGGCCACTGGCCTCTCAATCTAATTTCTGAAATGGTGGACATCAAGTCAAGATTAGGCAATGCAATCTTTTGTAACTATAAATCCCCAGAACTCCTTAACCTTTTTAATACCCTGGCTACAAGAACAATTAGTAGTAATATTTTGGAACCTACCCTCAACCGGAGTGAGGAACTATGTACTTTGAACTAATCAGTAATGGTAGATTTGTTTTCTTTGATAAAAAAAAATATATATATATATAGAGTCAGACACTTAGCTACATCCGCACGCAAAAGGAATGTGGTTCTGGTTGAGGCTTACTTTCTCTGAGGGCACGGGACTTGGTTGCCCTTCCTTCCTTATCAAAGAGGGCCCTGCTCCCACTTAGATAGAACAAGAGCCCTGCCAGAACTAGAATAGGTACAAGGGCGCCCATTTTATCGCTTATAGAGACCTTGAATCCTTTTCAATTCTACCAAATAAATATCCTTCTCAATATAGTATATATTAATTTCTTCATCAAACATAACTTATTGATGCTTCTAACTCTTGTATTTTTACTATGATAAATTTTTACACGTGTATTTCAACTCTTACCCAAAAAACGCCAATTTTCCATTTTACCATTGTCATGTAATTTTCTTTTCATTTATAGAAAAATTTCATATATTGATAAAAGGGTAAATTATATATAGACTCTGTAATCAATTACATCTACTATTTTGGGGGGGGAAATCAATTACAGATGTCCCCTTACTATTAATAATCGAAAGCTATAAATAAACAGTTCCACAGAATTAGTAAGAAAACATTTGTAATTGATTTTTTCTCAAAAATAATAGATGTAATTAATTGTAAATACAAAAAGTCTGTATGTAATTTGCCCCTGATAAAACGATCCACTTTTTTCTTGTTGCTAACAATGAGAGGATATGCAATGGTGGCGACTTTGCATCCCCTATTATCACAATGTTTGGACTTAGACTTTCAAATTCGACCTATACAAGAATCAGCCGGTGAACTATCAATGCAAGCATTGACACCATCAATATAGACCTACCGTGGGTGGTGGTCTAATGGTCCCACGCTAACTTCCATGTGTACTTTTGACTGGAGCATGAGACCACTAGCAGCTTCTTTGAAAATGATCCACTTTACTCCCTGCAAGAGTTAAATGGCTTCAGCAATTTGTGGGGTGTCAAAAGGATGCACAAATCCTCTCTATCCAATTGCCCGTCCTCCCACCCCCCCCCCCCCTCCTCACATTTGGGCCTACTCCTTTGTCAGACCCTTTGTGAAGGCACAAGGCATGGGGGTGCCCGCGAGTCCGGATCCTCACCCCGTCGGGGGTGCACAGACTTTCAAATTTTCACCTGTGGGCCCCATGTATTTGTGTGGTTGGAAAGCTGTCAGGGAGCAATCTGTGCTCCCCCGACAGGGTGAGGATTCGGACTCGGTGCCCGCCTGGTGAAAACAGATCTGTATACAACAAAAGGCAGCCTCACACTTGTCCCTTTTTTCAGATGAAAAATAACAACTAATATTGATAATAAGAGAGGTACCTACTTCGGACATTACTGAGTAGAACTTCCAAAGCCTTCGTTATCTTATAAACCACAACAAAGTAAGAAACTCATGGCAGTTATGAGGAGGTTTTCCAAAGCCTTCGTTATCTATCTTGCTAGAAACCGTGTCACTCAACTTGGTGTAAAAACTCACCACAAATCCAAGTTGCCACAAACCAGAGAATGTTGCTCCACCATCTTTGAATATTGACGGAAACACAAATGCAACTAGCAGCGCTTGATCCAAAAACCCTATCAGGGCCTCTCCTTCCTTTCCCCTTCTTAGCCACTCCTTGACTGCCATTTTCAACTTTGTTGCCCTTATGTTTGTTACAAAATAGGCTGCAACTAAACCCAAAGGCCTGCAATGTCAAAATACCCAACAACACAGCATTCTCAATTCCTCAAATTGATAAAACACTGATGAAAACCAGAGAACCCACTGCAAATATGAAGAGATTTTCGAATAAATAAAACTGCCATGTTGGGGAAGAAGCATGGATTAGATCAAGAGCTCCCAGAAGTCCTTGTTCAAACATCTTACCAGCCCTCGATTTGGATTCGCACTCTACAGGGTCTAGTATCTTTGACAGAAACACAACATTTTTCTCTGCCATCATGAGCAAGATGTCTAGGCAGTGCAAATCATCTGAAAAGGGTAGCCAAAAACTCTCTATGCCACATTCAAAACTGTGAATAACACGCCACAAAGATGGCCACTGAGGTGGAGCGGATATAACACTACATCCTGAAGAAGAGAGGGCTTGCTCTCTGTCGGAATGAAAGTTGCAGGTTTCCTAGTTACCAGGTGAGAAAAGGTTATTTCCATATTTCTTTGCATTTTCCCTGTTAAAAACCACTTTTGTAACAAAATGAAAACAAAAACTTGTATGGATCACATGGAAAAAAGAATTTCTTTTGTCATAAAACAAGAGAAAAAAACTCGTAACAAATTCCATAAACTGTGATTAACAATAGAATCTTGGTGGATTTGAACCACCATCCCCTAAAACATACTCATGTTCCAAATGCTCTATCAATTGAGCTAAAGATCCATAAATCAGAGTTACTAAATAAAGATGCAATAAAACTGCAATAATGTCTTTGTTGTAATCCTATGGCAGGAAACTTACAGCTTCAAGCATTTCCACTTCTTATTGTTGCAATGATTGCATAGATCAAAAAGAGGGGTGGTTGTGTTGGAGGGGGTACCTAAAGTGAGAAAGAGGATTGCATGGATCAGTGTTGACAAGAGTTGTGTGGTGGAACGGGATCTGAGTAGCAAATCCAGTTCACAATGAGCCGTACACCTCTATACAACAGAAAGAAAGAAACTGGTTTAAAGTAACCATCATATCTGCAAAACAATTATTCTTACAGCCACTTGATGGATCAGCTACAATGGGATATGCACTACAGCAGCACACCACTGAACAAAATGTGAAGTGTAGAAGATGCAATCAAAATTGTCAACTCGACCTAGCAACAATGACTGGTAGTATTCTAGAACCAGATACAGCTGCATAGACACAGAAGAAAGTGTAAACAGCTTGAGCAAAACATAAGAGAATGAAAATAATGGAAAATATAAAACAAACAGAAGCTGAAATTCTCCAACAATACGAAAAATCATAGTACGTGACAGCACGCAACAGCAGGACCGAGTGAACAGACAAACATCCCATGGGGAAAAAAGAGAATAATCAGTATTAATCAAAACCTAACCCTTAACTGTCCGAGATCTCACTGCTCAGACTCCCGTGACAAAAAACACAAAGCAGATCAACTCGTCAAGGAAATGAACTGAGAAGCAAAGAAGAGAAGAAATCAACATAAATGACAAGTCAAGAACAATTATAAAGATGAAGCAGATTTCAACTGTTGAACACGAAATTAATCATACCTGAAATACAGGCTTGAGAGTGAGTTGGTCAGAGCTCCCACTGATACAAAGCAGCAACAACGAAACATAGAAAAAAAAAGAGACTAAAGTGAAGACAAGATGAGAGAGGGTGACATAAATTTTTGTACCTTCACAGCTCCGCAGTTCATCGAGGGAGACTGAAGCAAGAACAAAATTCACAAGTTCACAAGAGTAGACAAGCAGCTTTTCTTTGTGGGACTGAGTGACGGTGAACAAGTTCTCTTCGTGGGTGAAAGATTAGAGGTAGATGGAGAATGAAACTTTCGAGTTCAGGGTTTTAAAGTGGGAGGTCATGTTTTGATGGCAAAAATATAGAAATGCCCCCATTTGAAGACTGTGTTTCTCTGCCTTTTCAAGAGAAGAGCTTTTCTGTGCTTTCTCAACATGCGCTAAGCAGATACGGTTTGAGCTTCTTCTGTTACAAAAATGCAAAAAAAACACAAACACACACACACACAAAAACAAGAAGCAAATAAGGGGAACATTATCATACAACCCCTTAGGCACCAGAAGTAAGCAAAATCAATCTTCTGCTTTCAGTTCCTTCTTCCAAGAGGTAAGCACTGGATCTATAGTGTCCAAAGTAGATGAAACCCCCCATTCCCTGTGCTATGCACTCTCCGTTGGTGACTAAAGCCAAATGCCCAGCACTGCTCTGTGGACCTTTTGGTTCCCACGATGATCAAACTTGAATTAGTAAATGTCTTCCCATTAGGAATCCTCCCTAGGCTTCTAAAGGCTGGATTGATGCTTTCATCTTCTGCAATAGAAAGTGGTCTATCATAGAAATTCAACCATGACACCATTTCAGAATGAATTTGACAGTTCAAGTTGGACAGGGTTTGGAAGTATCATGACTAACTGGATTCCTAGACTACCAAACATAATAACAAGTAATTACACAGATGAAAACCTCAAAAAATCCACCCAAAGTAAAAATCATTGTAAAGATTCACCACAAAAATAGTCCTCACAAGGAAAATCTTCATTGAAAAACAAAAGAAAATGTGGTAAAAAAGCCAAACTTCCAAAGCACAAGTAGAGGATGGTAAGCATGAAAATTCTGTTCACATCGATTTTAGTGGGAGACACAAGATTGAAATAAAAAGATCAATTTTGACAACCAGATTTGATTACCTTTGGTATGGAAACCTTCTAAGACCCTACTATGTTTCCTCCCGCAGTCTCCCCCATACCAAACTTGTCAGTATCTACCATCAGATTTAGGTTTTATTATCAAGAAAGTTTCACAACTCTGACCCTGGATAAAAATCCATCCATACCGTCACAGCATTTCACCCCTCTTCTTTGGCATGAATACCAAAATGAATCAAAACCCTAAATCTCTCAGTTGAAATGCATTCCAAAAGGAATCCTTCGAAAAGAGTTGATAAGAACACAACACTATGGAGCTCAACAGTAACAGCAAACACAAATGCAATAAATAAAATCGGAGTTGCGATCACCCTGTTCTCAAATTTTAGCATCAAGTGGAACGCAGCACTGCCACATATGCTAAATGTGAGTGCCAATGGATGATTAAACCAGGTGCAATCAAATGCAAAAAACTCTAGAACTAGGCAAGAACCGAACCAATTTAAATTTTTCACAAGTTAAAACTTGGAGTAATGAGGAAGACGTGGTGGGGCTCAAATGGAGCAGGTGGAAGCATAAAGAGCATAAACCCCTGCAACAATGAACTCGATCGATTTTCCAAGATTCGTAACTGTATCAACCACTGAATTATATGTAAATACCTGACTAATAACCGGGCGGTAATAGATTCCATTACCATTTGACTACCTCAATAGAAACAGAAAAAAAGATGAAAAACTAAAAAAATCTCGAACTCCCAACCTCAATAGAAACAATACTTACAAAGCAGAACACTCTGCAAAAAATTTGTAGTGTAGCCGGGGTGTGGGAGGTGTAGAGAAACCCTCACTCCGCAATCCTCCACACTACTTGCCAGCATGAGAAAAATATGAACAAACCGGTCATTTTATCTATATAAACAACAAAAAAGGGGAAAATAGGAGAAACTGCACCGTATCGGGACAAAAGCAGAATTCGTGGAGCTTTGAAAAGAGAATCCGCCTGTATTTGATCGACTAATTTGATTTAGCTTGTCTCAAGAAGCTGTCCATCATTGTATGCACGGATCAGGACATCATGTAACCCAGCAATTGCATTTCTATCAGATACCGTGTGACCATTCTATCAGATTCAGAGATGCAGTGACACAACATGGATGTTTACTAGGGTTTTCGATGTCAGGAAGAAACAGACTTGATGCTTATAAGGGTTTCTGATATAGATAAGTGAAGGATTGGAAGCTTATTAGTGTTCTAGATGTCAAGAAAACGACTGGTTGGATGCTTGGTTTGGTTAGTTTTGTAATCACAAATTTAGTTTTAACTAGTTTTGTTAAATGAAACATTGACTGCTATTTCATAATAAAAAATCTAAAAATAGCTAATCCCATAATTTTTCTCAAAAAAACTGCCCTCTCATGGAAGAAGCATGGATTAGATCAAGAGCTCCCAAAAACCCTTTGTTCAAACATTTTACAAGCCCTTGCTTTAGATTCACTCTATAAGGTCCAATATTTTCCAGGAAAACACAACATTCTTCACCACCTTTTTTACCACATCATGACCAAGATGTCTAGCCAGTACACATCATCAGAAAAAGGTATAGTCAATATCCCATTGGCGATCCCTGGAAAAAATAAATAAATAAAACTCTCCATGCCAGTTTTGAATCATGGAAGTTGTGTGAGTAATTAAAACAAAATTTAAGAAAAGGAAAAAAAATTCCACTTTGTGGCCACGGGGCACTGGCAGAGCAACTTCACTCCATAGAGGCGGAAATTACACTACATCTTGAATAAGAGAGGGCTCGCTCTCTGTCAGAATAAAAGTTGCAGGGATAGATTCAAAACTGTGAATCACTATTTGTTTCGTTGTTTTACACATAAGAAACAGTTTTTCCATGTTTCTTTGTATTTCCCCTGTTAAAAACCACTTTGTAACAAAATGGAAACAAGATCTTGTATATCTCGCATGGGGGAAATTTTTATTTTTTTATAAAACAAAAGATAAAAATTTTATTTATATTAAATTACAAAAACATGCAATAAAACTACAAGAATGTTTTTGTTGTAATCCTATAGCAGGAAACTTACAGCTTCAAGAATTTCCACTTCTTACTGTTGTAATGCTTGCATGGATCAGAGTTGACAAGGGTTGAATGGTGGAACAGGATCCGTGTAGCAAATCCAGATTACAACAAACTGTACACCTTCTATACAACAAAAAGAAACAATACTTGTTTAAGTAAAAGCAATGATTTTATCCAACCAATTCTGCAACAGCCTATACCAAATGCAGCAGTAGACACTCCCTAGCATCACCAATGGAGAGATTTGATAAAGGAATTATCCTGCATGGTGGTCAAACAATCATATCTACAAAACAATTATTCTAATAGCCACTTGATGGATCATACAATAGGATATGCAATACAGGACTTCAGCCACAGAACAAAATGTGAAATCTTGATGCATTCATAATGGTTAACTGGACCAAGCAACAATGACTAGTATTCCAGAATAAGATGCAGCTGCATAGACAGAAGAATATTTTTTCAATAAGAGATATGATCTTTGTCATGTTTAATCTATATTCATAACTGAATCAAAAGAATCTTGGTGGATTTGAACCACCATCCCCTGAAACATGCTAATGTTCCAAATGCTCTACCAATTGAGCTAAAGATCCATAGATTAAGAGTGAATAAGGAAGGATGCAATAAAACTACAGGAATGTTTTTGTTGTAATCCTATAGCAGGAAACATAAAGCTTCAAGAATTTCCACTTCTTACTGTTTTATGCTTGCATAGATCAAAAATAAGGGGTTGTGTGGGAGGAGTATCTAAAGTGAGAAAGAGGCTTGCATGGATCAGTGTTGACAAGATTGAATGGTGGAACAGGATCTTGTAGCAAATCCAGTTCATGATGAACTGTACACCTTCTATACAAAGAAAGAAACAATACTCGTTTAAGTCTGCAAAGGCCTTACCAAATGCAGCTGTAGACACTCCCTAGCAATGGAGTGATTTGATAAAGGAATTATCCAGCATGGTGGTCAAATAATCACATCTACAAAACAATTATTTTACTAGCCACTTGATGGATCAGCTACAATGGGATATGCACTACAGGACCACAGCCACAAAACAAAATGTGAAATCTAGAAGATGCATTCATAATGCTCAACTCGACCGAGCAACAATGACTAGTATTCCAGAATAAGATGCAGCCGCAAAGACACAGAAGAAACTGTAAACAGCTTGGACTTTTCAGAATAGAGAATGAAAAATACAAAACAAACAGAAGCCAAATTTCCAAACAATACAAAAAATCATAGTACAAGGCAGCACACAACAGCAGGACCGAGTAGGGTAAAAAAAAAACCTAACTGTCCAAGATCTCTCAGCTTACTCCATGACAAAAAAACACAAAGCAGATCAACTCATCATGGAAAGGAAGCGAGAAACACAGAAGAAGAGAAAGGAAATCATACATAAATGACAAGTTAAGAAATTATAAGGATGAAGCATATTCCAACAGTTGAAAACTAAATTAAACTTTACCTGAAATACAGGCTTGAAGTGAGTTGATCAGAGCCTCCTCTGATATGAATCAGCAAGAACAAAACATAAAACAAAAGGACACTGATTTTCATATCTTCAAATAAATAAAAAGAATTGTAAAGATTCATTGCAAAAATAGATCCTCAAAGGAAAATCCTCATTAAAGATGAGAAAATGTGGTAAAAATGCCAACCATACAAAGCATAAGTAGAGAATGGTTAGCATGAAAATTCGGTTCCTATCAATTTTAGTGGGAGAAACAAGATTGAAATGAAAAGAACAATTGTGATTTTGTGACAACCAGATTTTATTACCTTCGGGTATGGAAACCCTTTGGGAATGATGAGCACATTTATGTGTGAAATCTTAGGACATAAAACATTCATTTTATACATTTAGAGTGGAACTACCTTGGGTTTTATGTTATTTTTGCAAATTTTAGGATATTTCAAGAATTAAGCAAATATTTGGAGTTTGGGGTATGAAACATGCAAGTTTACACGTCAACAAGCCCGTTCAAATTCTCAAGTGCGAAAAAGACTTGATTTAGAGCATGATGGATTAGAGATGCGATTATGGGCCAACTCCAAAATATTTTAAAACCAAAAGAAACCAATTTTGATTTACGAATTGAAATTAGTTAAGATTTTTATTTTATTTTACTTTATTGTAATTGAAAAATGTATGGGACCCACAAATAGTCAAAGATTAGGATTTTTTCTATAGATTTTCTAAAAATCTTATTTATTTTCCTTAATTATTTTTCTCTCTCCCCCTTTCGTTTCTTTTATTTTATTATTTCTTAAATAACTCACTTATTTTTTTGTTAATAATATATATTTTTTATTCTCTTTTCTCTCTACTTTATTCTCCACATTTCTATAACCATATATTTTTTTCTCCACTTATTCCCTCTCTCTCTCTATTCCTTTGATTTTCCAACAAAATGAGGTTTTCTTTCTTTGTTTTGTTTTCATTTTTCCTATTTCACTCATTATTATAATTTTATTTCCTTATTTGTAAATCATTCACCATCTCCTATACATATAGACTCCCTCATTTGACTTAATTTGAACACTTCCATTTAATTTTTTTAGGTCTAACTGTCTAAAAAAATTAAAGAGAAATGAAGTGTTTAAACTAGGTCTAAGAGTGAAGGTATATTTATAGGAGACCGTGAATGATTTACAAATAAAGAAATAAAATAATAGTAATAATATTAAGTGAAATAGACAAAAAGAGAAAAAAAACAAATAAAAAATCTAATTTCGTAGGAAAATCAAAGAAACAAAGAAAGAGAATAAATAGAGAAAAAAATAAAAGAAACGTGGAGAATAAAGTGGAGAGAGAAGAAACAAATAAAAAAATTATTTTACTAACAAAAAAACAAGTGAGTTATTAAGAAAATAATAAAATAAAATAAAAATGGGAGAAGAATAATTAAGGAAAATAAATAAATCTTCTAGAAAATCTATAAAAAAAATCCTAATCTTTGACTACTTGTGGTCCCAATAAATTTTTCATTTACAATAAAATAAAATAAAAATCCTAGTTAATCTAAACCATAGATCAAAATTAATTCTTTTGATTCTAAAATATTTTGGAATAATCCATAATCACATATCTAGCCCATCATGCTCCAAATCATGTATTTTTCACATTTGAGAATTTGAATGGACCTCTTGACGTATAAACTTGCATGTTTCATATCCAAAATTCCAAATATTTGCTTAAATATTGAAAAAATCCCAAGACTTACAAAAACAACATAAAACCCAAAAAACTCCACTCTAAATGTGTAAAATGCATGTTTTATATCCTAAATTTTCACACATTAATGTGTTCATCAAGGACCCCCACGCCATGTTCCCTCTCGCAATCTCCCCCATATCAAACTTGTCAATATCAACCATCAGCTTTAGGTTTTATCATCAAGAAAGTTTCACAACTCATAAACTCAAGTAAACCCTTGATAAAAATCCATATACTGTCACAGCACTTAACCCCTCTTCTTTAGTATAATAAATGCCAAAATGAATCAAAACCCTACAATCTCTCAGTTGAAATGTATTCCAGAAGGAATCCTTCAAAGAGAGTTAGAAGAACACAACTCTATGGAGCTCAACAATAACAGCAAATACAAATACAATGAATAAAATCAGGGTTGCAATCTTTGTGTTCTGAAATTTTTGCAATTAAGTGAAAAGCAGCACTCACGCAATGCTCAGTGTGAATGTCAATGGATGATTGAACCAGGTGCAGTCAAATGCCCAAAAAAAAAAAAAAAAAAAACTAATTTCAATTTTTTTTAAGTTAAAATAAAACATGAGAAAATGAGAAAGATGTGGGGCTCAAATGGAGCAGATGTAAGCATAAAGAGCATGAACACCTGCAACGATGAACTCAATCGATTTCCCAGACGCGTAACTGTATCAACCACTGAATCATAGGTAGATACCTGACTAATGTCCGGGTGGCAATAGATTCCATTACCATTTGATTAAAATAAATAAATAGATAAATAAAAAGACTGAAAAAATCTAGAGCTCCCAACCTTAACGGAAACAATACTTACAAAGTAGAACAGAGTGTGCAAATTGGCATTGTAGCCGGGGTGTGGGAGGTGTAGAGTTACCCTCACTCTGTAGAGAAAAACATGAACAAACAGGTCGTTTTATATATATAAACAACAAAAAGGGAGAAAATAGGAAAAACTGTACCGTATCGGGACAAAAGCGGAATTCGTGGAGCTTTGAGAAGAGATATCCGCTCGGTATATGATCGATTAATTCGATTTAGCTGGTCTAAGGAAGATGCCCATCATCGTACATAAGTATGTACAGATCAGGACACCGCGTAACCAGCAATTACATTTCTACCAGATACCGTGTAACCATTTTATCGGATTCAGAGATGCATTGTCACATAGATCGGATGCTGGTTAGATTCAGAGATGCAGTGAGGTAGAGACTTGATCTTGTTAGATTCAGAGATGCGGTGACACAAACATGGGTGCTTATTAGGGTTTTAGATGCCGAGAAGAAAGCGATTGGGTGCAGGTAAGAGTTTTACACATAAAGAAGAGAAGAGTTGGATGCTCAAGCTTGATAAGAACGCTAATCGACAGGAAGGATAAATGGAGGCAATGAAGAATGAGGATTTGCTTGAGCGTTATATATAGAGGAACGCGCTAGGGTTTGGTCTCTTCACTCTTCTCGCTAGACGCCGACGTCTCCGATTTATCAGCCGCAATGCCTCAAAAGTACACCTGTAAATGGATAGCTGAAATCCGTCTCCGAATCCACATTTTTATTCGTTTAAGGGTATTCGTATCCGAAAATTTTCTTACTGAAAAATATCCATATCCGTCCTCTAAGCAACTGGATTCGGATTCAGATAATTGCTTATGATAATATCTGAATAAATTTTTATCCTGACAGAATAAAATATTTAACATTTTTTATTTAAAAAATAGATGATAATCAGATTCGAATAATTGCTTATCGGATCGAACAATATCTGGATAAATTTTTATCCTGACAAAATAAAATATTTAACATTTTTTCTTTAAAAATAGATGATAATGAGATTCGGATACTGGTAATCAGATTCAGATAATTGTTTATCGGATCGAATAATATCCGGATAAATTTTTATCCTGAGAGAATAAAATATTTAACATTTTTTTTAAAAAAATAGATGATAATTGGATTCGAATAGCAGTATTTGGTAATTAGAAATTTATAATAAAAAATGTAAAAAATTGACAATTATCAATCAATAATCGGATATTTTATCGGATCAGATTATTATCGGATATCCGATAAAGTTTCGGATTCGAATTCGGATGTTTTCTATAAATTTTTGTCGGATTCAGATTCGGATAGCGGATTTGCTAATCGGATTCAAATATTGGTGTATCCAAATCGAATCCGGTCCGTTTACAAGACTACTCAAAAGTAAAAATTTCTCAGTTGACAACTGAACTTTTATCATTCGTGAACCACTCCCTATATACATTTTTTTAAACCCCTACTCCCTAAATTGTATGTTACATGGATTTGGGAATCTCAACTCAAGAGCCTAAGCCTAGACTTCCTAAAAGCATAGAAAGAAAACATGAAGCACAACTTCCAAATATTTTACTCTATTATTTCTTTCTTTCCTTCTTTATAACTTTAAAAATTTGCACTTATTCTAAAATGACTAGAACTTAAAATTAACTGGACAAAATTAGACATTACTACTAAGAAGTTGTACTCTGTATTAATCTACTTAATCATAATAAAACCAAAAAAATCCACCTGCATCTGTACGTGAGCATATATACTAGTACTCTTTAAAAAGAAACAAGAGATGCATTGTATCGGTTAGTGATTTGATATTGTATCGGTTATATTATATGATTATATCATATCGTGGAATGCTTTAAATCATGTGCGAAAGTTTTCCCCGATGAATATTCCATATCACCTTGTCAAAAGTCATAGGCATCCTCAAAACCAAAATTTACATATACATGCTCAAAAATTGCCATGGTTAGTTCTCTTAAAATCTTTCTTTTTTAATGAAATAAAATGGGATCGACAAGAAATGAAGAAAAGTACACTATTGCCCATGTGAAGTCCCTAAAGTTAGAATATTTCATGAACTAGAGTGGCAAAATGCTAATGTCCATTGGTCAAAAAGCTCCACTTTGTAAAAATCATAACATAAGTTTATAGAATTCACATTCTCAACTCTACTTTTCTATCCCTCGTCCCATTTAGTAATTCACATTCCCTTTAAAAAAAAAAAAAAAAAAAGTTTCTATCCGAACCAAGGAGTGAAAATTGATCAAGCTATCGTACGTGCAATAAACAAGGTCATCCAGGCTAAAGAATGGGTCAAACTCAATGAACCTTTAGAATAAGCACTGTAACAACCACATATATTATATCTCCTATCACCAACGCCTCATAGAGGCGAAGACTCCCCAAAGGCAGAGACGGACATGCCACAAAGACAAAAATACAACACGCTACAAGGGCGGAGACAAAACACTGACGACAACTTGGTTGCCACGATGGTGGCAGTGGCACTAGTATTGTGGAGATGGTTGTCATTGTGGTGGATCCTGAAGAGGTAAGTCCATTCAAAGCAAACGGGGCTAGATCTAGATTCTGAGCTGTCATCCGTCTCTACACGCGGAGACGACCAGCAGAAGCTCGCCGCAGTAGATCTTCTAGATCCTCGGTAAGCACTTCTAGATTTGGCGTAAAAACTCCAGATCTACGGAAACTTACAGCTTCAAGAATTTCCACTTCTTACTGTTGTAATGCTTGCATGGATCAAAAACAGGGTTGTGTTGGAGGGTTATCTAAAGTGAGAAAGAGGCTTGCATGGATCAGTGTTGACAAGGGTTGAATGGTGGAACAGGATCCCTGTAGCAAATCCAGTTTACAACGAACTGTACACCTTCTATACAACAAAAAGAAACAATACTTGTCAAGTAAAAGCAATGATTTTATCCAACCAATTCTGCAACGGCCTATACCAAATGCAGCAGTAGACACTCCCTAGCATCACCAATGGAGAGATTTGATAAAGGAATTATCCTGCATGGTGGTCAAACAATCATATCTACGAAACAATTATTCTAATAGCCACTTGATGGATCAGCTACAATAGGATATGCAATACAGGACCACAGCCACAGAACAAAATGTGAAATCCAGAAGATGCATTCATAATGGTTAACTGGACCAAGCAACAATGACTAGTATTCCAGAATAAGATGCAGCTGCATAGACAGAAGAATATTTTTTCAATATGAGATATGATCTTTGTCATGTTTAATCTATATTCATAACTGAATCAAAAGAATCTTGGTGGATTTGAACCACCATCCCCTGAAACATGCTAATGTTCCAAATGCTCTACCAATTGAGCTAAAGATCCATAGATTTAAGAGTGAATAAGGAAGGATGCAATAAAACTACAGGAATGTTTTTGTTGTAATCCTATAGCAGGAAACATAAAGCTTCAAGAATTTCCACTTCTTACTGTTTTATGCTTGCATAGATCAAAAATACGGGGTTGTGTTGGAGGAGTATCTAAAGTGAGAAAGAGGCTTGCATGGATCAGTGTTGACAAGGTTGAATGGTGGAACAGGATCTTGTAGAAAATCCAGTTCATGATGAAC
The DNA here is from genome assembly GCF_041222555.1 of Hakea prostrata. Classification (NCBI taxonomy): domain Eukaryota; kingdom Viridiplantae; phylum Streptophyta; class Magnoliopsida; order Proteales; family Proteaceae; genus Hakea; species Hakea prostrata. Next base: position 7,445,640 of record NC_142601.1, read on the forward strand.
TGTACACCTTCTATACAAAGAAAGAAACAATACTCGTTTAAGTCTGCAAAGGCCTTACCAAATGCAGCAGTAGACACTCCCTAGCAATGGAGAGATTTGATAAAGGAATTATCCTGCATGGTGGTCAAATAATCACATCTACAAAACAATTATTTTAATAGCCACTTGCTACAATGGGATATGCACTACAGGACCACAGCCATAAAACAAAATGTGAAATCCAGAAGATGCATTTATAATGGTTAACTCGACCGAGCAACAATGACTAGTATTCCAGAATAAGATGCAGCCGCAAAGACACAGAAGAAACTGTAAACAGCTTGGACTTTTCAGAATAGAGAATGAAAAATACAAAACAAACAGAAGCCGAATTTCCAAACAATACAAAAAATCATAGTACAGGCAGCACACAACAGCAGGACTGAGTAGGGTTAAAAAAAAACCCCACCTGTCCAAGATCTCTCAGCTTACTCCAGGACAAAAAACACAAAGCAGATCAACTCATCATGGAAAGGAAGTGAGAAACACAGAAGAAGAGAGGAAATCATACATAAATGACAAGTTAAGAAATTATAAGGATGAAGCATATTCCAACAGTTGCAAACTAAATTAAACTTTACCTGAAATACAGGCTTGAAGTGAGTTGATCAGAGCTTCCTCTGATATGAATCAGCAAGAACAAAACATATAACAAAAGGACACTGATTTTCATATATTCAAATAAATAAAAAGAATTGTAATGATTCTTTGCAAAAATAGATCCTCGAAGGAAAATCCTCATTAAAGATGAGAAAATGTGGTAAAAAAGCCAACCATACAAAGCATAAGTAGAGAATGGTTAGCATGAAAATTCGGTTCCTATCAATTTTAGTGGGAGAAACAAGATTGAAACGAAAAGAACAATTGTGACAACCAGATTTTATTACCTTCGGGTATGGAAACCCTCTGTGAATGATGAGCACATTTATGTGTAAATCTCAGGACATAAAACATTCATTTTATACAATTAGAGTGGAGCTACCTTGGATTTTATATTGTTTTTGCAAATTTTAGCATTTTTCAAGATTTAAGCAAATATTTGGAATTTTGGGTATGAAACATGCAAGTTTACACATCAAGAGGTCCGTTCAAGTTTTCAAGTGTGAAAAAGACTTAATTTAGAGCATGATGGATTATAGATGCGATTATGGGCCAACTCCAAAATATATTAAAATCAAAAGAAACCAATTTTGATTTACAATTGAAATTAGTTGAGGTTTTTATTTTATTTTACTTTATTATAATTGAAAAATATATGAGACCCACAAATAGTCAAAGATTAGGATTTTTTCTATAGATTTTCTAGAAGATTTTATTTATTTTCCTTAAATTATTTTTCTCTCTCCCCTTTCATTTTATTATTTATTAAATAACTCACTTTTTTTTGTTAATAAAATAATATATATATATCTTATTCTCTCTCTCTCTCCACTTTGTTTTATTTTCCTTTTTTCTATTTCATTTATTATTATTATTTTATTTCATTATTTGTAAATCATTCACCATCTCCTATAAAAATATAGGCTCCCCTCTTAGACTTAATTTATACATTTTTTTAAAATTTTTTTGGGTGTAACAATCTAAAAAATTAAAGAGAAATGATGTGTTTAAACTAGGTCTAAGAGGGACGGTATATTTATTGGAGACAGTGAATGATTTACAAATAAAAAAAAAATAATAGTAATAATACTTACTAAGTGAAATAGAAAAAAGGAGGAAAAAAAAACCTAATTTCATTGGAAAATCAAAGGAACAGAGAGAGAATAAGTAGAGAAAAAAAATAAAAGAAACGTGGAGAATAAAGTGAGGAGAAAAGAAAAAATAAAATATAAAAAAAAAAAGTGGAGAGAAGAAAAATAATTAAAGAAAATAAATAAAATCTAATAAAATAAAATCTTCTAGTAAATCTATAGAAAAATTTATAAAAAAACCCTAATTTTTGACTACTTGTGGGCAAAATATATTTTTCAATTACAATAAAATAAAATAAAAATCATAGTTAATCTAAACCATAGATCAAAATTAACTTATTTTGGATCTAAAATATTTTAGAATAACCCATAATCACATCTCCAGGCCATCATGCTCCAAATCATGTATTTTTCACACTTGACGTATAAACTTGTGTAAAATGCATGTCTTATATCCAAAGATTTCACATATAAATGTGTGTTCATCAGGGACCCCCCCCCCACCATGTTCCCTCTCCCAGTCTCCCCCATATCAAACTTGTCAATATCAACCATCAACTTTAGGTTTTATCATCAAGAAAGTTTCACAACTGACACAAGTAAACCCTTGATAAAAATTCATATAATGTCACAGTTTATATCCAAAGATTTCACACATAAATGTGTGTTCATCAAGGAACCCCCCCCCCCACCATGTTCCCTCTCCCAGTCTCCCCCATATCAAACTTGTCAATATCAACCATCAGCTTTAGGTTTTATCATCAAGAAAGTTTCACAACTCCTAAACCCAAGTAAACCCTTGATAAAAATCCATATACTGTCACAGCACTTAACCCCCTCCCCCTCTTCTTTAGTATAATAAATGCCAAAATGAATCAAAACCCTAAAATCTCTCAGTTGAAATGTATTCCAGAAGGAATCCTTCAAAGAGAGTTAGAAGAACACAACTCTATGGAGCTCAACAATAACAGCAAATACAAATACAATGAATAAAATCAGGGTTGCAATCATTGTGTTCTGAAATTTTTGCAATTAAGTAAAAGCAGCCCCTCACGCAAATGCTCAGTGCCAAAGTCAAAAAAAAAAAAAAAACTCTAGAACAAGGCAAGAGCAAGTTTCAATTTTTCATAAGTTAAAACATGAGGAAATGGAAATGAAAAAGATGTGGGGCTCAAATGGAGCAGATGTAAGCATAAAGAGCATGAACACCTGCAACGATGAACTCAATCGATTTCCCAGACGCGTAACTGTATCAACCACTGAATCATAGGTAGATACCTGACTAATGTCCGGGTGGCAATAGATTCGATTACCATTTGATTAAAATAAATAAATAAAAATACCGAAAAGATCTAGAGCTCCCAACCTTAACGGAAACAATACTTACAAAGTAGAACAGAGTGTGCAAAATTGGCATTGAAGCCGGGGTGTGGGAGGTGTAAAGTTACCCTCACTCTGTAGAAAAAACATGAACAAACAGGTCGTTTTGTATATAAACAGCAAAAACGGAGAAAATAGGAAAAACTGTACCGTATCGGGACAAAAGCGGAATTCGTGGAGCTTTGAGAAGAGAATCCGCTCGGTATATCAGTATATGATCGATTAATTCGATTTAGCTGGTCTAAGGAAGATGTCCTTCATCGTACAAAAGTATGAACAGATCAGGACACCGCGTAACCAGCAATTACATTTCTATCAGATACCGTGTAACCATTCTATCGGATTCAGAGATGCATTGTCACAGAGATTGGATGCGGGTTAGATTCAGAGATGCAGTGACGCAGACGCTTGATCTTGTTTGATTCAGAGATGCGGTGACACAAACATGGGTGCTTATTAGGGTTTTAGATGCCGAGAAGAAAGCGATTGGATGCAGGTAAGAGTTTTACACATAAAGAAGAGAAGAATTGGATGCTCAAGCTTGATAAGAACGCTAATCGACGGGAAGGATAAATGGGGGCCATGAAGAATGAGGAGTTGCTTGAGCGTTATATATAGAGGAACGAGCTAGGGTTAGGGTTTGGTCTCTTCACTTCTTATCGCTAGAAGCCGACGTCTCCGTTTTAATCAGCCGCAATGCGTCAAAGTAAGAAATTTCTCAGTTGACACCCCTCAACTTTTATTATTCGTGGACCACTCCCTATATACATTTTTTTTGACCCCCACCCCCAACCCAAAAAAAATAAAAAAGATTTGGGAATCTCAACTCGAGAGCCTGGACTTTCTGAAAGCTTAGTATGCGTTTGGTAACTTTTCCGTTTTGAGAAACCAGTTCTTATGCAAAATTGTTTTTTAATGTTTCTGTGCTAAAAGACCGTTCTTTAGTTGAAAATGGGCGTTTGATAAATCCGTTCTGAAAATATTTTTAAAATACTAAATAGAATATGTTAGTATTTTTTTTTTTTGGTTGAAAAATAAGTTGGTGATTGATAAAATTGTTCTAAGGCTTCAATTTGAACCAATTTTATCACTTCTCGTTTCTGTTCTTTGGTAAAAACATATTATTTATGTTCTGCAAAAAGCGTTCTTTAGAACACTTTTCTGACTGGTCCATTCTTAAAGAACAGAAGAACGAACCGTTTTATCAAACGCCTCTAACCCGTTCTTCCGTTCCCAAAGAACAGAAGAACGCCATAAACGTTTTTTAAGAACGTTATCAAACGCACCCTTAGAAAGAAAACATAAAGCATAACTTCCAAATATTTTTATCCTACTATAACTCTCTATTCTTCTTTATAACTTTCAAAATTTGTTCTTATTCTAAAATGACTAGAACTTAAGATCTAAGTGGACAAAATTAGGCATTACTACTAGGAAGTTGTACTCTGTATTAATCTACCTAATCGGAATAAAACCAAAAAAAATCCACCTGCATCTTCATGAACTAGAGTGGCAAAATGCTAATGTGCATTGGTCAAAAAGTTCCACTTTTTAAAAAATATAACATAAGTTCATAGAATTCACATTCTCAAGTCTACTTTTCTATCCCTCATCCCATTTCAGGAATTCACATTCGCTAAAAAAAAAGAAAAGGGGGTTTATATCCGAACCAAGGAGTGAAAATTGACCAAACTATCGTACGTGCAATAAACAAAGTCATCCAAGCTAAGGGATGGGCCAAACCCAATGAACCCTTAAAATAAACATTGTAACAACCACATATATCGTATCCTTCATCACCAACACCCAAAGAAGCGAAGACACCCCAATGGCAGAGACATGCACGCCACAAGGGCAAAGATACAACACGCCACAAGGGCGGAGACAAAACACTGACGATAACTTGGTTGCCATGATGGTGGCATTAGTATTGTGGAGAAGGTTGTTGTTGCGGCGGATCCGAAATAGGTGAATCCATTCAGGGCAGGGCAAACGGGGCTGGATCTAGATTCTGAGCTATCATCCGTCTCTACATGGGGAGAGACCAACAACAAGAGGAGATGACCAGCAAACCTCGCCATAGTAGATCTTCCAGATCCTCGGGAAGCACTTCCAGATCTGGCGTAAAACTCCAGATCCGCGGATTGCTACACTACCAAAGCTCGCATCAACTTGATTTTTTTTTTTTAACCAGAAACTTCTTTCGGTTAGGGGAAAAAGGGTAATTTTCATCTGGACCCCCTTGATGTTTGATCTATGTCATTTTTAGTCCAAATAAGTAGACACTTTGCATCTGCTTCCTCTGAGGTATCCAATAAGATCAATTAAGGACAAATTATATTATTTATGACCAAAATACCCTCATATCTATTCTACCGTAAGATTTGCATCATGTCTTTACAATTAAATCCAACAGTGAAAATAAAAAATTTGAGGTATTTGTATTTTGTAAATTTAATATAAAATCAAATTAGTGTAGTTCACTTGTAAAAACTATTTTTTATTTTTACATTTTAAGAATTTAAAGTTTCTTAAGTTACCAAATCAAACCCTTATTTATCCGACTCTCAAATCCCTCTTGTTTATGAAAACTCAAAATTGAAATTGTCACCCACACCAAATCTCTCTCCATCTCCTCCTTTTACTCATTCTCTGCTTCCATCTCTCTCTCTCGGGTCACGCTAGGGTTACGTTCATTGTCCTCCATTTCTGCGGCTCTATTATTTTATTTTCCTTGATTGTCGCTGCTCTGTGCTCTTGTTTAGGTGCCTCTCACATTGTCGCTGCTTTGTGCTCTTGTTTAGGTACCTCTCACATTCTGATGTTTCTACTGTTATTCCTTCAATTCGATCATCTGTTTATCTCTCTCTCAATTCAATTTCGATTTTTTTTCTTTTGGTTAATGATACCGTCAAGACAAGAGATCTAAGGGATTTCTCCAAAATATCTTCTAATTGCTCTATCTCAAGTGTAGATTTATCAAATTTAGGGATTTTGGCTTTGTGTTGCTGGTTTTGAAATAGTGATCTAATTCTTCCATCAGCAATTTTTTTCTATACAAGAGAGGACAAATTTTAATTTTAAAAAAAAAGGGGTTGGAATTTGGAAGAGAATAAGGTGTTTTTTGTTCTCTTATCGCCATTGGATTTAATTGTAAAGACATGATGCAAATCTTATAGTAAAATAGATATGTGGGCATTTTGATCATAAAAATCATAATTTGTCCTTAATTGATCTTATTGAATATCTCAAGGGAAACAGATGCAAAATATCTATTTATTTGGACTAAAAATGACAAAAATCAAACCTTAGGGGTCCGGATGAAAATTATCCGGAGAAAAAAGAGAATCAGAGAGAAACGGAGAGACGAGAAACAGAGAGACAGGAATAAGAAATGGAGAGGAACAAAATAGAGAAAAACATGAGAGAAAGGCGGTGAGAGAAAAATAGAGAGAATATAGGAAAAAACAAAGGGAAGCGGAGAAAGAAACAAGGAGAAGATAGGAGAAAAGAGAGGGGGAAAAATGGAGAGAGGAGACAAGAGAAATGACGGAGACGAAGAAAAAGGAGAAAAGCGGAGAGAAGAGGAGAGGAAGAAATGCTTATCCATCTTTCATCCCATTTCACATGAATTTCACACTTCACACTTTTAACTATAGCACATCTTTTTTTTTTCATGCAAACAAATGGTCTTCTAAGAATCAAAGATCAAGCTGAATTGACCAGTTTACCTCACTAATTAACTAGAATATAAACCAATTACATGACAATGTCACCCTCCACTCAAAAAAGTATTCTTCCTCATTTCTTCACCAGCTTCGAAACAAGCAAGTCCGTATTCAACTTAGCTTCCCAGAAGTATCTAGATCTGACTGATAAATGGAGCTTCCATTCCTAACTTCATGAATTTCCAATCTTAAATTATAACGGTTGTTTTATTTAATTTTTTTCCCCTCCATCGTCACTTCTTGCAACGAAAAACAATGTGTTCTTTCCTGGCAGTTTTAAACCACGTAGTAAAGAATGGAGCCCCCTTACTATTCAACATGACCGAAGGGAAATCCAAGCGAATGAAATGAGATACCCAACACAGGAAAGAACCTAAATAAAATTTGAGGAAGTACCCAACACAGGAAATCCATGTGAATGAAATGAGATACCATGAGAAAAGGCACCATAATTGAGACAAGCTTACCTTACAAAACAAAAAAGAAGGGGGAGAAAAAACAAAAACAACAACAACAGAACTCCCCACTCTGAACAGCCACATATGTTCATGAGATATAGCTGACCATGAATACATGGATTTTGTTTTCAATATCTAAAACAAAGGTAGGTCAGGATAGGGGATTGAATTGTAAACTATGAAACAACCAAAAGAAAGAAGGCATTACAGGGGTATCTGTCAATTCATTCTTTACCAACCCCAGGGAAGGGGGATTGAAATAATAATAAATCTACATTTTCATCCAAAAAGCCATGGATTCGACTCACATGGATTTCCATCAACTTTGGTGAAACCCATCCTTCTCCAAATTTCTTTAAGTAACAGCCACACTACCACCTACCTAGAGTCAAGAGATATAATAGTCTTTCAAGAAAGAACATACCCACATATGGAAGACCCTAGGTAGAACCCAAAAACTGCATACCATATCATGCTTTCAGTCAGATTATTTTGCAGGTCAGGTGTGGAAGGTGTCACCAACATACAGAATTTTACAACATTGTTTGATTCAGTAACACCCACACATTTCAATCATCAGTTTTGCCGTTGACCTTTATCTCCAGAAGCCGTGCAACTGGTTGGCGGCAGATGGGGCATCGGTCTGTTTGGTACCTCAAAACCTTGGCACAGCCACTGCACATACACTGCAGCAAAGCATATCCAACCAAAATGTTCTTCAGAATATGGAAAACAATTTCTAATCGTCATAAAATGAAACAAAATTTTAAATTGTTGAAGCACGTTGGTTTTCGATTATAGAATCAAGTCTGGAGACAAGATCACGATAGAGAGCGGACAAACAGCGGTAATTAATAGAAAAGCAAGGAATTCTATTTACCATATGTCGGCAAGGTAAGACAGTAGTGTCCCGTGGTTCTGACAGGCAGATGACACATTCCTTCCCCGGGTCATTTCCATCAAAGTCACTTTCAACTGAATTTCCTATCCCATAAATTTCTTGTAGCTCATACCTCATTGCATTCACCCACAGAATTTGCTTCACCACCCTCACATGGAGCTGACCTTTCTCTTTCTCAAAGATGGCTTGGGTGATCTGTGAATTTTCTGCCTTCTCGCTATCTGCCTCAGATCCATTTTGCACATCTTGACGCATTGCTTCTGCCTTTACAGCAAGAGGATACACTTCTGCATCAGCCTCTTTTGTTAGTTCAGTCTCGTCAAAGATTGAAAAGTCAATCCCAGTTCCTGACGGCTGCCTGAACTTCTGACCCAAACCTTTTTGGAAGGATACTGTAACTGGTTGTAGGTTTTCTTTTAGTGGTGTAAGGGTACAATCTGCACCTTCCTTTGCAAAGAAGATGACAGTGATGCTGTTGTGGGAAAAGAGAAACAGAACCATCAAATTAAAATAAGCTTTAAAGATCAAACCATCAAATTAAAATAAGCTTTAAAGATAAAACAGAACCATCAAATTAAAATAAGGTAACAGGCAAGAAGACGTGTTAATGTTTAGCACACATACAACCTCCCCCAACCCCCCCCCCCCCCCAAAAAAAAAAAAAAAAAAAAGAAAAAGAAAGAAAGGGTGAACACGAGGCTCCTTCACATACCAGTGAGCCAGCTAGCCTGACAATAAAATGTCCGTTCTTACAAGACAAAAGTCAAAGGAACACATAGTTACTCAGAGAATGTCATAGATCCTGAAAGTTTGAATCAGTAAAGTTGGAACTACACAAGCATGACAGGAAGGAAATGCAACATATCTACCAAGCTAATCAGCTAGAGCACCAACAAAATACATATAACAAAGTCAAAAATAATTTGCATCCTATTTTTTCAGAATCAACGCAGGGAACAGCTTGAGGGGTGAAAATACCATGCTATAGGCAACATGTTCTCTGTTGGAGGTCTAAAAGAATCTAGGTATTGCAGAAAAGGCTTCAAAGGCAAGTGGACAATTTATTCAAATAGTTTCACATGTAACCTACACTTTGATATCAGAGTAAGGCTTCCTCACTGGAATGTTTCAACCCCCTAGAGGTTAGGGGAGAAAATTTCTAGAGGTACGTTCAGGTAGCCCTTAATCACTTTAGAATAATCCCAAACAAAACAATTTGCTATTAATTCTTGAACACAGTGAAGCTCAGTCCCTCAACCCCAAACAAAACATAGGACCTGTTGCAATAAAAATCAAGTAGCAATTCACTGAGCAAAATCAAGTGAAAAAGATTGACTATGCTAGAAAATGGTCTTCATCTCTAACGACATTTGGAAAGGGTGAGCAGTAACGGAACAACATTGTTCTGGCAGTGCGGCCCACTTGTATCTCAACGTGCCACAGCACATCTACTGCTCAAATTTGGAACACATAGTCAAATCATTTCTCATTTTCCAATAAATTTCAGCCCAACCACAAAAAGAAAAAAAGGGTTAATTTTACCCCCCCCCCAAAAAAAAAAAAAAAAAAAGAAAAATCAAGACATAAACTTGATAGGTTGGCAATTGAAAATACCCAACAAACAGTTTAACACAAAAGGGCCACATGATGGAATTAGACAACCCAAAGTGGACCCTACCTGTCCGTGCAGTTGGAACTTTCCAAACATGTGGCACATGGCACAAATCAGGTGGGTTGTGCTGCTAAGACTGGAAACATTGTCATTTTGCTATCTTTTTCACAGTTAATACTAAGTTTTGTATGACAAAGCTAACCTTCTTTGAGCATTTCTATGTAGAGTGGTGATCTGTTAATTCTTAACTGAAGGCATGTTCATTAGAACTCAGTCCATCCATCTGAATCAATGAAGCATCATGATAGTTTCTGGGCACTCCCTGAAAAGGAAGCTAAATTTTTGTTTTTTTAAGATGAATGAAGCTTAATTTGTTTTACATTAACCCAAGATAGAGGGAGATCATATATAATTGCTCTCACTTGCCGCTTTCCTCAGAATACTTTAGATTGGGATGGACACAACAATGAAGAGCTAACTGAAATGAAACTACAACACAAGCATCTTGATCTAGAATAAAAAGATCCAGGAAACTTTTCTATAATATGCCTCAGTTCTCTCACATACCCTAAGATTTGTAGTAATTTGAAGAATCAACCAATAATCGGAGATTAACCAAAATAAGAAAAACAAAAGAACCATCATTACAAGCCTCCATATATCATTGATTTTGAAGCAACTAAACCTCATTAGAATCTTCATAAGAAAGACTTTAATGAGTTCTTTCCAAACTAAGTAAAGACTAAAGCAAAATCACAAATGATGCTCCTTAACAGCAAACCAAGAGCATAACCATAGAATAGAAAATATTAGTTTTCCTCTTCAAATAATATACACCTCCAAAACTTGAAATTGCAGTAACACCCTTGCATTAGTTACGCTCTGACTGATGCATGAGAAACTGTTGATTGTTTTCTCAATTACAGTTAGCCGTTCAAATTCTCCATAAACTCATCTTATTCTCTAGATTGCATGCAAAACACAACCCATAAGTAAATTCAACTGCTTGTTTTTATAACCAATTAAAACAATTAAACATGCAAGACCACAGTGTTTCAACTCCATAAGAAATACCAGTGATAAGAGCAGGTTCTTACAGTGTCTTAGTCCAAAGCATTGGATACGATTAATCAAAAAAACATAAAGGTTACTTTGAGTTACTTATTATGCAAGTTTAGCAGAAAGTCTCAGACGTAACCTAGTGTCACCATCAATACATATAATCCCTTGGCTTTTTGACTCATCGAACTTGGCTTGTATGACTAGGCAAAGTTTTGCTGTGAATTATTTAGAGAAGCATTCTCAATGTTTGATCTAGTAGTCAGACTAACCAGTGATTTACATAAAAACCCATTCAAAGGTATCATATTTCCTTCTGTTGCAACCCTTCTAGATTTCATAGAGCAACTAGAACCATCCGTTCCACTCCTCCAGATGCAGAAGTATTTACCCCTTCCACAAAATCCTGGATTACCAGCTGGCTCCTCACACGCCACTATGATGAAGATTTTAAAACTTGGTTTTGCCCATGGTTTTGTTAATGTATTAAACCGAGTTCTGCTGAGATCTTGATGAGTTGATGTATGTTTTCCATCAGGCTGCTTGGTCAGTTTTGGTGGCCATATGGCCAACATAGGTCCTGGTACTTGATATATAGCCTTCCAAATACAAAGGAAACATTAGTTTTTACAATCTCAAATCCAGAATGTTACTTATTAGGCTTCAGACCCAGGTTCTGTTGTCCATGGTATAGTCATTAGAACACATACTTAAAGTAGAAGTTTAAAATAACTTAGTCAACCATCAGAAGTAAAAGAAAAAAAATCAGATCATAAACCACTTACATACTAGATTAGCGGTGACTTGCAACTCAACTTTCAGGAAGAAAATAATTATAAATTTAAAACAGATATAATCAAAATTAGAGGGCAATGGTAATTCAAAGATACTTCACAAAAATTAACTTTATTTCCTACACTCCTATGGTTGCTTCTTTCAGCCTCCTTGTTACTGTATATCAAATAGTGTTTCACATAGACAAATCAGATCTCCAAACAACTTATGCAGTTGGTGTACCAGAAAATGTATCCAATAGGTTCTGATATCTATTTCCCTGAGAATGAGAGGATCGAATCATAATGGACTCACAAGACTAGAATCCAAATTTCATCTATCGGATACTGTGGATTTAAACTAACAAGAAAAAAAGATAAATGTGGAGATAGCAAAATATTTTAAGACAAAGACACAAATCTAGTAAAACAAAGAAATGCTGGATCATAGAAGTTTCTGTACAAAACAATATCCTAATGCATCATTATATATGATAAACATAGAAATTGAACAGTATACAAAATTGATACAGATAAAAGATAGTAGGAAGTTGTGGGAGCTACAGGGATTTGAAAATATATAATGAAACAGGACCTAGATGACCACCAGGTAACACCAAGTGGATAGCAGGATAGGTAACTAGGTAAGTGATCTGATATAAAAAAAAAGGAGCTTAATCACAGGAACATAATGACATGATTGGCCATACCACCCAAAGGGGGGAGGGGGTTCCAATTAAAATGATGCTTCAATATCTTACTACAGCCAACCAATGTTCACATGTGATGAATATATTGCTGTTTGCAACTCTCCTGTATCACAGGAATGCAATGACACGATCAGTCATAGCACCCAAAGAAGGGGCGGTCCCCAGTGAAAATGATGCTTTGATCTCTTACTAAAGCCTAGAAATGCTCATGCATAACGAACATAACTTGCAGTTTGCAAATCTTCCAATGTTCTGTACAACTATGGATGATGAGTTTTATCATCGTTGTAGCAGTGAAGGTCTAATAATAAAGATGAGGAGTCCTGCTATGTAAATCATTGACATACAAAGAGTAAATGATCAGAGATGCATACCCAGGTCAAAGAACTCTTTCAAAATTCTGCTACTTTTCAATTTGCTCTCATCCTATCTGCTTCTTCTACTCCCCACCCCCTCACCCCCCCCCCCCCACCATGCATAAACAAGCCCGGACGTCTGGCACTCAACATAAAAAGAATTCAACATGAATAAACAGTCACACTGGTACATCACGAAATAATTACACAAATCATACCAGAAAATTCAGGGGAAAAAAAAAGAATAAGAACTATGGAAAGTATGTTCTGAACACACAACACTATCGATGTTCCTCTCTACACAAAAACAAAAATACAACCTCGTCCACATTAAGTAGGCTTCTTTAATTAAGAATCTATTTGCTTAAACCATCAACAAATAAATTATGCAGAAAAAAAAAATACTGAAGGATAAATAAAAAAATGTAAGCAGACAACAAATTAGATTAAAAAAAATAAGAAGAAGAAGAAGAGAACAAGTCAAACAATTTATGAACGATCCCAAATCAGAAAGATCGTTTTTATTTTTTATTTTTTTATCTACTCGAACTGGACAAAACTCATACCTTCCTGCAACAGTGGCATCAAAGGTGAAGGCTACAAGGAACTGGCCAGGGTTTTCCTCATCAGGATCGACCCTTAAAGTCTCCTTCTTAAGATTGACGTCGTTACGTATTGTAACAGCTTTTTGGTGTTCGACGAAACGATGGGGAAGGGGAGCAGGACCGCAAGGGTAACGGCCACCCCCAACCCAGTTAACCTGTGCCGCAGGATCGTAAGGGGGTGGCAGCGACACTGGAGGTGGTAGTGGTGGGGGATAATACCCAGAGTATTGAAAGTAAGGAGGTGGGTTAGGGTTTGGATATTGAGGAGGGTAGGGGGTAGCAGCAGCGAAGACGTATCGATTTCCGGGAACTTCAGGTTGAACAGATTGTGGAGGCGGTGTTGTCGGGTGGCTGCTTTGATGATTATGACGATGATTTCCATGTCTCCGCCTGCTACTGTGACCTCCATTACTGCTGCTTCCTCTGTTCCCCATTCTGATCTCCCTCTTCAAAGTTAGAAACTTGAGAAAGATTGAACTCTTTATATGCGGTTTTGGAGAATAAAGCGAAACCACAAAGGCATGGCGATGAAGCGGAAAACAACGCGAAGAGATTATCACGAGAAAGAAAGCGAATCCATTTCGAAGCTCCGGCAAAGATAGTGGGATCACGCAAAGCTTCCACCGAATCCACCCAGAACCAGTGAAAGAGGAAAAGAGGGACGTTAGGCCAGAAAGAGAGAGAGAGAGACAGAGTTGTTTCGCAACTATTTTGGTGTTTAATACAAATTTTTTATTCCTTACGATTCTTTTTCCTATTTATTTATCATTATTTATCATTTCCCCCCGAAAAAAGTATTGCATCTTACCAAACAAGTCCTTACAAAAATGCTTTTCTTTGTAATTTTCTTGGTAATTACAAAAATGCTTTAAGTACATGCATCGTACCGTATTAAGGTTGACAGCTTGTCAGTCTCATCTAGATTTTGTATGTTTTCAGTTATTAGTTTGAGGTCAGATAAGTTTTGGGTTGAAATTTTAATTATTAATATGGAAAATCTCATTTTCTAAATTCTTTTTATCTTTAATTATTTCTAAAACATTATGTGATTAGTGGCCACTCAATATTTCACTTAATAAAACTAAATAAAATTCAGGGCGCTGTCGGGCCTCTCAATAAACTGTGGTAAATCCGCCTTGTTCTTTGGGAATTGCCCCACTGATATCAAGACAACTTTCACCAATACCTTGGGCATACCAGAAGCAAACCTTCCAATCAAATACTTGGGCATCCCTCTAGGCTCCAAATCTCTGCGAGCTACTGATTATGATGTTCTACTTGACAAGATTGAAACCAGAATACATTCTTTGAGCTCAAGAGCTCTCTCTTATGCTGGACGATTGACATTGATAAAATCTGTTCTTATGGGCATCATTTCGTATTGGATAAATATCCTTGTTGTACCTGTTAGTGTCTTGGATAAGATTGAGATGCGAATGGCAAGATTTCTTTGGAATGGTAATGCACACACAAATAAATACAAGGTGGCTTGGGCTAATGTTTGCTTACCGTATGATGAGGGAGGGCTTGGCATAAAGCGTTTGAGGGAAATGAATGTTGCTGGTCTAATGAGACACCTATGGAAGCTTGCTGCAGGGGAACCTTCATGGTGGACGAATTTTATTCGAATTCGGTGGTTGGGAAATCACTCGGTTTGGTCTCTACCTAAACCTAACCGGTGTTCATTATCTCTCAGTCATATTCTAGACACCAAGAAATCAGCAGCTAGTCCCATTCGATGCCTTATCAAGGATGGGAAGACCACAAACTTATGGGACGATCCATGGTTAAAATGAGGGGTTTTGCAAAAGGAGGGCATGATGATTGCTCAAGCACTTGGTAGACATACATTTGACAAGGTGCACAAGCTTTTATTAAATTCAGCTTCATGGCAATTAACAACTTCTGACCCATATATCTTGGAGCGGTGGGATGAAATAAACGATACCCACATTTATTCTCGCCTTCCCTGTGATTCAGTAGTTTGGATGCCTAGCACAAATGGTATTTTTTCGCTTCGCACTACATGGGATAGCCTGCGTAAGAGGTCTGATAAAGTTGCTTGGTCAGCGGTGGTCTGGGCAAAAAGAAATCACCCTCATTTTGCATTTATCACTTGGCTGGCATGTCTAGAACGCCTCTCAACAAGAAGCCGTTGCGTAATTGGGCGTAGTAACAGAGACAACTTGTGTGCTTTGTGATAGATGTGAAGAGAATTTAGATCATATCTTCTTCTATTGTACCTACTCTAGTGAAATATGGTGTCATATCTTAGAGCTAAATGGGTATACCAGGTTGCCATTGGCTTCTTGGAAGGATGAACTCATGTGGATCACCACACATTTTGCAGTGTCCGACAACAAGAGCTGCAATCCGTTGTTTCTCTATGACAGCAACTATATATAGAATTTGGGAGGAAATGAATAGTTGAATATTCAGTGGTACTACTACAGAAGCTCAGGTGGTATTGGGAAAAATTAAGAAGGATACCCGCTTGCGATTCGCACACCCTCCACTCAAACTTACTGACACTCAAGAAGATAGGAATTTTTTTGCTCGATGGTACATTGGGGTGACTTTTCAACTTCCAAAGGCAGTTTGTCATAGATGGCCCAAGCCAGAAGGTAATTGGGTGGCTATAAATTGTGATGGTTCTAGTCGAGAAGACATTGGTGGGTACGGAGCTATTGCCCGAAATCGTCATGGTAAGGTTATTTTTGCTTTGGCAGGTGGTAGTAATGAGAAAAATATTACTTGATTGGAATTATATGCGATCAAGCGTGGCATAGAGACTGCTCGTGAAATGGGTTTGACGATGATAGAAATTCGATCTGATTCCATGGTGGCCATCCAATCTATTCAGGGACATTTTTCTACATTTTGGAGGGTTGTTGATTTGATCATGGAGATTAGGGAGTTAAGGGGTGGTTTTTTGATATGTAATTTTGTTCATCATGTTCGGGAGATTAACGTTTGTGCGGACTTCTTGGCAGCTTTCCTTAATACCTCCCAAGAAATCCATCTAGCTGTAGATGCTCTTCCGTTAGCTCTTTCTGCTTTTGTTCGGGATGATGCTAATGGTAAGAAATTCTTCAGAATGTAATTTTCTTTCTTTTTTTCCCTTTATTTAATCAAAGCTCCCTTTCTCCAAAAAAAATAAAACTAAATAAAATTAAGCTTGTATTTACAAAACTAATAAAAATAATGATTTTTTGTCTGCTTGAATATTTTTATCTTCAAAATTGATTATAGAGACATAGGAGGATATGAAAATTTTAATTACTTTTTTTTTTTTTTGGGACAAATATTGATTTTTCTTTGGATGTGGTCAGTTTTAGGGTAAAAAATGTAATGAAAAATCAGATTTTTGTTAGTTTTGTAAACGTAAACTCAGTTTTAGCTCGTTTTATTAACTGAAACATTAAAGACAAAAAAATCTATAAGGAAGCTTATCGTTTAATTTTTTTCAAATTTATTTCTATGGGTTTTTTTGTCGGGAGGTTTTTGGTCTAAGATATATATATATATATATATATATATATATATATATATATATTTTGGTTTTGGATGGAAATTTAACCAATTGGTTTGGTTCATAAGATCCAATATGGATGGATTTTGATTCCTTCATGTAATAATCAAGCAAAATCAAAATGGAAACCAGACCCAATTAAATCAATTGATTTGGATCAAAAGAGTTTTGTTTTAGTTGGATTTTAAAACCATAAAATAAGTAAATCAAATCCAAATATACAAGATGGGCATTCATGTTTTTCAATTTTAGGGGTTATTGGAAATTTAAAGGCAAAGGATATAACTATTTAACACACTGAAGTATAACAGAACTTGTATCTTAGACCTGAATTGAAATGGTAACATAACCAAATTTATTGATTCCAATTCTTGAATAGACTTAATCCTCTATTTAGTTTATGGTCAAATCATCATTTTACGGAATTGAATTCTAAGACCGGAGTTTAAACATAAATTGTTATCGTTTTAAACGTGTGGTAGAAGAGTGTAAATAAAATACAGTTTCTTATAAAAATCCCAACTCAGGAGACTAAAAAAGAATCAATGACAATTTTTTTTTTTTTTTTTGGATATGAGGTTCATCCAAGCCAGCTTATGCGCACCACGATTACATCCTCAAGGGAGATTTTATATATATAATTAATGCCGCCGAATGGATGCGAACCCAAAACCTCCCCTAGGGAAGTTGGGCCTTTAACCGCTTGACTAACCTATCAATGACAAAATTGGAGGTTGATATAACTACAAATCGATTGAATACTACAAGAGTGTTTTTTCTAAAACTATGATACTACAGGAGGATTTTTTTTTAATTATATATTTTTTATTTTTAAGAAAAAAAAATCATCAAATGCATTTAGCCCTTGCTCCAAGTCCTAGATATAGGAAGAACAAAATGACCCCCATGCCCCCTAGGAGCTCAAAATCTCTCATCTATTTGATATAAGGGTATCAAAACCTAACCCAAACCATTAAAACCCGACCGAACCGGCCCGTACCGAAGCTTAATGGGCTGCGTTTGGGTTGAACAACCTCAACCCGCACTAGTTCGGGCTAGGCCAGCCAGCGTGTGTGTGGCCCGCTAGCCCGAACTGTTTGGCCCTAAACCAATCCCAACCCGAACCAACCCATTAAACCTATTATAAATAAATAAAATAAATTTAATTTAAATGTAAAAGACAGTAAAACCCCCAAGTATCCATTTTTTTTACTTAATTGTTTTGATTTGAAATATGTAAACAACAAACCTGTCAAACCTTTCGCTATTTTGAAGACGGGCTTAGTAAATATTTAGCAAGTGTATTATCATTTGAAAATATTTTAATGCTTTTTTTTTATACATTTTTACAAGTGTCAAGAAAGGGGAAGAGAATAAGCAGAGACAATCCATTAAAATTCATTAAGATGCCAACTTTCTTTTGTATATTAGTTTTATAATTTTTACTTCTTTGTATATAAAAAAAATAGTTTTAAATACCCAACACAGGAGACTTAGAGAGAACTTAATGCTTATATGTGTTAACATACTCTTGATAAATTCCAAACATCAACAAGGTCCTCAAAACATATTGCTAGTAAATCTGAACCCAAATCGTTAGTAAACTCAATTCTAAATCGTTAGTTAGCCCAAGCCAAACCGCACAAGCCTAAAACCGTTATTTTATTAATGGATTGTGTTTGAATTGAGTATTTTTTAGCCCGAAACCATTAGGCCAAGCCCAAAACCAGCGCAACCCGAACGTTGACACCCCTAATTTGATACTTTGGACGTTCGCGTAAGGACTACGCTGCCTTTCAGAACCAGCCCATTAAAGGCAATGTGTGCTTTCATTTCAACTCATTTTAGTAAATTTTTACCGCTAAAATAACAGGAAAGGGTTTACCTGCAAATAGAGTGGACCCTACATGGTGGGATCCACATCCTCGGTAATTCCTTTCCCTGTAATTCCTTGCAATTCCCTCATAGGATTGTGCCATGTGGCATTTAAGTAATCCAAAGGTTACCCAACAAATTAGAGTTTAAATAAAATTCAAATTTATGGGTGGGTTTAAATAAAATTCAAATTTAGTTTAAATTGGATAACCTTTGGATTACTTAAACGCCACATGGCACAATCCTATGAGGGAATTCCAGGGAAGTACAAGGAAAGGAATTACAAAGGATGTGAATCCTACATGGTGGCCGGTGGCATCTGCTGAGGTATGGCCCCACAATGATAGATCAATACGAGTATTATATAATTATTATACGGTCCCTTTACACGTGTATAATTATTCTAAGGGATAATTACTATTGGCCCCCTGTACTTTGATTTTATTACTACTGTATCCCTTGTACTTTTCAAAATTACTAATCCAACCTTCAACTTTGTCTATAATTACTATTGCCCCCCTGTGTTCCGGTTCGTGATGTGGCACCTTTATATTTTGTCAAAAACCCCAAAATACCCTTATACTTATCTCTTTACTTAGTTACCCTTTTGGCAAGTTACAGTACTACCCTTAATTAACTATAGACAAAAAAAATAACTATAATCCGTTTTATTCTCAAAAAAAAAAAAAAAAAAAAAACCAAATAAAGAAATAATGATTGAATAAAATTCTACCGAAGAGTAAGAAAAATCGAATTCAACTCAAATTGGAAACTAAATATCACCTAAAAATTTTTCAAAATAAATGAAGTTTAGTGAGAGTGGAAAACCAAATTGAATTTGGATTTTGCTCATTTCTTTAATTCAAAATAAATGAAGTTTAGTGAAGGTGGGAAGCCAAATCAAGATTTGGATTTTGTTCATTTCTTTAATTTAAAATAAATGAAGCTTAGTAAAGGTGGGAAACCAAATCGGATTTGGATTTTGCTCATTTCTTTAATTCAAAATAGATGAAGTTTTGTGAAGGTGGGAAACCAAATCGGATTTGGATTTTGCCCATTTCATTAATTCAAAATAAATGAAGTTTAGGGTAAAATTGACATTTAATATGGTTTTATAAATGGGGTAGCATCGTCTTTTGATTTCTTAATTTTAATGAAGGGCAAATTAGACATTACACATTCAAACTTAACGGCAACTTAACACCGTTATAAGGAAGGGGGCAATAGTAATTTCGTAAAGAACAAGGTTTTATTAGTAATAAAATCAAAGTACAGGGGGGCAACAGTAATTATCCCTTATTCTAATCATATCTACTTCCAAGCCTTATCGGTGCACTTGTACGTTAGCATGCTCTGGGCCTTGATCTATATAATGGGGTTGGCCCACAAGCCCACAAGCCCACAAGCCCACAGATGAAATGAACTCACCATTGGTGACTCTTGTTTCTTCATTGGAGCTTTCACGGTGAGTTCGCATATGAAAGCGATGGTTTAGGGAGAAACTATGATTTTCAGCTGGGAGTTTGAGGTGGCAAGTGTATTTTGGCAGGCAGGCAAGGGATAGGAAGAAGATAGATTCTTCCTTCACCCACTGAATGAGTTAAATGAGGTAAAGATATTTTGATCATTTAGTTAGTCAAATTAGGAGCAATAATGTCATTTTACTGTCCAAAGAGTATTTGAATAATTTGCATTTTAAATGAGTTAAATGAAGGTAGGGGTATTTGGGTCATTTTACTCATCAGTTAATAGAAAATCTTAATTATGGATAACTTGCAATTTTGACAATAGGTGACATGTAATTTAGAGCATAATAATGGGTAGTCACTAATTTGATCCCAATAATAGTGGGTGCTTTGTAAAAACCTCTATTGAATCATTGGTGACATTTGCAATAATTAAGAATTTTGAAGTTTTTTTTTTTTTTTTGGTAAAATGATATTGTATTGAAAATTAAAACCACGAGGTATGTTCCATTGTAAAGAGTCAAAAAGTAAAACCCAGTACAAAAAAAGATAAGAAAGTGAGCGAAACAGTCTTGGATTAATGTTGTGTGCTTTGCAATGCAGTCTACCACTGTATTAGCTTCTCTGAAAAATGTATGTGAATAATATATTTAAGAATGTTGAGGCCAGGTCTATGATATCATCAATTATGCTAGGCCAAGTCTATGATATCATCAATGAGAAAAGCAACTTTCCATGCTAGTTGGGATCGGTTCTTGAGTAGTTCAATGAGATATTGATTATCATTTTCTAGAACAATATTGAGTGTCCAAACTCTTTTGCCCAACATAAGGTTCTTATAATAGTTGGGATGATTGGAAAGTGTTTTTGGGACAATACTATTGTTCCATTGAAATCTTAAAAACCCTCCAATTGATTTGATTTCGAAATAAACTTAAACTATGGCATTTTGGTAGCTACTAGGGGACAGTCGACCGGCACTAGAAGGCTTGACTTGCCGCCCCCTAACTAGGAGCGCAAGTCGGGTTCATTTGATGCATAGTTTATTTTCTATCTTGAACCTAACTTAATATTTATGTTTCTAGGGTTATCTTGGATTGTTTACACTCTTAAATTTGTGGATTTCTTAGCATTTGAGATCATTATTGTTATTGACAAGTGCCGAAAGACATTATCATGTATTGTGCATTTGATTTGATTCAATTTCTTGTGATTGCAAATGTTATATTTATATTCCCATGAATTATTGTGGGACTTTGTATGGATACAAAGTAATTTGATGTTTTATACTTATGCTAATGCTATTTATTCAATTCACTCAAATGATGTTTGAGAATGTGATGTGTGATGGAGTTGGGTGGTATGGTACTGCATTGTGTATATATATATATATATATATATATATATATATATATATATACTGTGTGTGGGTGGGTGGGTGGGCGGGGGTCACCCATTACCCTTGGTGTCTATGCATCCACTTAGACTCACTAGGTTTACAGTCAGTAGGTGTCTAAATGTAGTGGCTAGTAAACCTTGATGGATGCTATTACCTTTTCAACAAGGGAATTGAAGCCAAGTGACCCGTGATGGTATTGGTTGGATCATGTGAGCATCATATAGGTTCATTGTTATCATGTAATGGTAGAGTTGCATATGTTAGAGTTGGGCTGATGGTGCGTCCAAAAGACGGCTTGAGTGCCATGAAGAAACATAAGAAGCATCCACCTTAGCATATGTAGATGACCACCGAGTTAAGGAATAGTAGTCCCAAAGACGCCTTGAGTGCCATGAGGAATAACATTTCTAGATGAAAAAGATATTGGACCAAAAGGGCACCAGGCTTGAGGGAAGGCATTAGGACCACATGTAGCGCGAGGCGTAGTTGACATTGCATTTGGACTAGACTTATCCCTGACACGCTCTAGTTCTCAAACCAAATGGTGTTGGTGAGTATGATGCGACATAATCCCATTGCCGCTGAAAACCCAAAAGACGGCTTGAATGCCGTGAGGGAGAGTGACGAGACTGCCTAGAGGAGGATCATGTGGTAAATTAATACATGTATACCATAGACACTACATTTGTTAGAGTCTAGAAACATACTTGCATATTCATTTATTATACTATATTGCATAATTATGTGTGCGATAGATGCATGATGTATGATTTATGTTGACTTCACTGAGTTCTATGAAACTCATTCCTTTATATATATTTTTTCTCTTAGATTCTACTGTAGGTTATGATGACTCCTTTTGCATAGAGAGTTTGCTGCCGGTAGAGTCCTACGAAGGATCGGCGGGAGAAGACATGCAAGCACATGGAAAGTCATGTCCCTGCTAAGATTGCACTTTATGGAGTCCAACCCTTCTAATATTTTAGAGATATCATTGGAGAAAGTAGTTGCCTTAGTCTCAATTAGTTACATTCTCTATTTGTTTGTTAGGTAAGGGTGCTACTTAAACTCTTATCTTTCTTTGATAACAATATTTAGACTAGCTTCCACTGTTAAACAACTTCTTTCTTTTATACTCTAATTTCATATTCATTAGCTTTAATTATGATTTGAGAATGACTATAATAACCTTTGATATTTGCTTTATTTAATTTCTTGCTCTTGGATTATGCTTTATGGTATTGTATTGTCATTGATTGGCTGTGAACCTGATCCTATACTGTATTACCCCCATGGGTATTTAGGTGTGTCCAAAACTGGTTGGGTGGGATGTGACTCCCATTAGTTTTCATTTTCTATCACTGTTAGTTTCAATTTGGATATTTTTTTTGAATGGGTTTGTCAGCAAACATTGAGAGTCCAAATGCCTAATCTCATCTACCACCTTTTTGGAAACCCCAACCTAGCCTGCTAGCCTTTCTTAGGAATCCATGTTTTGAATGTCCACCGTTGATCTCATGCGTGAGATCTCACTCAACTTTTTCTAAACAAACTATATTCTGAATGATATAAGAAATGATCAATATTACAAGGCAAAAATTCGCCTAATATTTCAGCGAAATTCCCCTTTTCACTAAACAACAAAACAGAGAAGTTTGCCGAACTATGGCCCCTAGGCTGTAATATGCTATGGTTTTAAGGATTTTGAGTTGTTGCCCATAGAACGAACAATATTGTTCAATAATTTTTTGAAAAGAAGCTTCTTTAGCCTGAGTTGCTTGCCCAAACAAGAAGATGCATGTCATCTGCAAAGGCCAAATGAGAAAGCTTTTTCTCATCCCCTAAAAATTTGAATATCCTTCAATTGCCTCCTATTTAAAGCTATCTCCAAATGTGAAGAAAGCTTCCGCACATAGAACAAAAATGTATGAGGATAGATGGTCCCCTTACCGTAATCATTGAGAGGGGTTGAAGGTTCACTGTGGACTACCATTCAACAAAATGGAAAATTGAGGTGTAGTGATGCAGAATTTAAAAAGAATTATTTAATGAACTAAGGGCCTTTTTGGTATCAGATATTATTATCTATTTTTTCTATTTAAAATAAATGAATATAATAATTGATTTATGGTCAAGAATGAAAAATGGTTTGTTAATTTTGACTACAATAGATTATGAGAAGAAATTTAGTTTCGTATAGTGAAAAAAAAAAATAATGAAAATATATAATGAAAACTAAGAAAAAACCTTAAAGAAGAAGAAGAAGAAGAAGGGAAAAAGTACTTGAATTTTAAGTGTCTTCCACAAAAATGAATATGTTGGAAAATGCCATGTCAGCATTACCATATTAGCCTCCATTAATTTTGATAACAACAAATACAAATTATAATGTCTATATTAAGTGGTGATTGTCCAACTCATTACTAAAACAAGTAAACCAAGTAAACCAAGTCTCACTCATTGAACCAAACTCACCAGATGTTCAAGCTCAAGTAATCTTGAACAAGAAACTAATGTCAAGATGAGCGTCAAGATCAAATCATAAGAAGATGAGAAATCAAGTCAAGTTCAAGACTTAGATGAATTCGGGATTTAGGACATGTACACATGCACTCATATGTATTCACATTAAATTAATATGCATATCATGTCACTAGACTGACCTAGGACATATTAGGAGAATGTATGAGGCTAGAATTGGCTAGAAATACCAAAAATCCAATCAAGTCCCTGTCCAAACCCACTTGTGCACTCTGTACTGCAAACGGACGTCCGTCTGACTATAGTAAGCCAGACAAACGTCCGTCTGGTCCTGACTTTGCCTAACGGCTATACTTTTAATGGCTAAATTTGAGATAGACTTTCATCTGGTCAAACGATCGTCTGTCTGCAATGAAATTTCATAGAAATTTCTATCTGTTGGGAAGTTGGGCCAAGCAATTGAATGCCATGTTTATAAGCCCAATCACCCCCATTTGAGAGCTTCTACCTTGTCTATTGAGCATTTACTATCTCACAACTCTTAAAACTCTCAAATTGGTAAACAAACATTGATCACTTGCCTTCCAACTTCACTCAACTTTGAAGGACATTGTAAAGTTGTCAAGCAAGTTCATTAGAATCAAGCTTGGAGTGATTGAAGGGCATTGAGACTTCATTAGTGGTGCATCTCATCTCTTGTGCATTCATTTTTCATTGTATCACACTTATACAAGGAGGAGTAAACTATCACATCCCTTGTTAGGTAATATCTTCAAATTCTTCAAATTGTATTGATTGTTCAATTCTAATCTAAGTTGATTAGAATTAGCAGATGATGCTCTTGCCCTACTTAGAACAAAGATTGTAAATGGTGCTCTTGCTCTATTGAACATATATTGTAAAGGGATTGATTGCATTACTTGTCTTGTGGATTGATTGCATTACTTAATTATCGTTAAAATCTACAATCTACTTTGTAATTACAATCAAACAGAAAAATTAGACAAGTCCACTAGTTGCAACCTATCACCCCCCCTCTTTAAGTTGCCTTAACAGAATATATAATGACTTTTTGGCTCACAATCCATAATAGGCGATTTTTTTTCCCCGCTTAAGTTGAGCCCAAACTCGTCTTTGCCCATTTAAGTGCCAAATATTTCAGTTGGCCCAAATTTTATCAACTTGAAATATTACAAAAAACCCAACCTTAGTTATCTAACCATTACTGTTAAGCTGAAATCTATTTTGACCTAAATGCCCTTACCCCCACTCAAATTATTATATTGCCCCTAGTTTGAAGTTCCTCCCAACATCTCTCTCACTCACTATGTACCCAATCCCTAGTTTGAATCCCTTCACCCATCTTCTTCTTACACCTCGCTTGAAATCCCACCACAGCCGGCGACCATCACCTATTCCCCTACCGGAAACCACTGCTCCACCTCCCCCAAGGCATTAAGATAAATCCGATGACAAAGCTAACTAAAGCACACATCATCAGAGCAAGCAAAATCCCAAGAAGAAACAACGTGAATGTGGTCGGAGACACTTGCGAGGTTGATGCACACCTCAATGGACGATGCAAATAAGGTGGAGCCATATCTAATGAAGAAGGGTTTGAGAAAGGGATCAAGAGAGGAGGAGAGCAAAGAATGGTAAAAGGTAGAGCACAGAGAAAACCCTAGATTGCTAATCGTTGTTTCTCCCCATTCTGGAAAACCCCAAACCCTAACCTTAAATAGGAAAATAAGAAGACGAAGCCCATGCTCCAAGGTATCTCTAAGAGTACCAACCCTTGACTCGTGACCAATACTACCACAAGTGAAATATAAAGAAGGAAGTTTCGAGTATGAAAACCCAACCCAAATAGGAAGAAGTTTTGGATAGTTTAGAAGCATGCCTGGGCAGAGAAGGGAGAGTATTGTTCAACTCAAGCAAACAGGGAAGGGGCGACTAAAATCATCAAGCTTTTTAGGTAACCTGACATTTACAAAGGTCCCAACCCTGTTTGCAACTGAACATCCTATTATCACATTGTAGCAGTTTGGTAATGGACCCAGATCTGGAGAGTGGTGAAAAGCATGTTGAGCAACGGAATTTCAGGTTCCCATTTCAAGAGAGCTAGAAGGGTGTTCTTCACCAACCACGGCCCCTTCTCAAGAGCCATGTTCATTCTTCCATGGAGACTGTTTGGATCAGGAAGTAATGCAGTCCCAATTGTTGCACATCAATGGATGTTGATACTTTCCATGCACCCTCTACTGATCTGGCCATCGTCTTCGCTAATATTTTCTTAGAAGAAATAACCATCCCCCCCTCCAACCAAATTCCAATTAATTGGTGTAATAAGAATGGAAAAAGTTTTAGATGATTTGAAACAGAGAGAGTAAAATGTAGCGGTGAGGGGGAGGTGGGGTGGTGGTTGCTGGTAGGGTAAGGGGTGGCGGTCACCGACGGTGGTGGGATTTCATGCGAGGTGTAGGAAGAAGATGGGTCACCCACCTATGGGTTGGGTACATAATGAGTGAGAGGGGCTTTTTGGTCATTCACATGGGTGAGGGGTGTTTATGTAAGGCGTCAGAAAATGAAAATGAGAGTTGATACCAAAAAGGCGCTAAAAGTCTTTTTTGTATCAATTTTTATTCTCTATCTCTCTCTCTTCTTCTTTTTATTTTATATTTTATATTTTATATTTTATATTTTATTTTTGGTAGAAAGAATGGGGTCACGCAGGACCAAATAGAAACAAAACAAAGAAAAAGCTAATTTGGCCCAACCAACATATCAGCCTGAAGAAATTCCTCTAATTCCGGATGTGGTTTTTGTAGCATTTTCAGGATTTCCATTTCATCACAGAACATCCTTGAACGCCAATCAACTACTTGGTTTCCTTTCCGTCCAATGTGGGTGAAATGGACATGTTCATTTGATATGACTCTTTGACGAATGTCATTAATAATGTCCCAAAACTTTTTTTGGATCTTCAAATAAGGATGAATTAGCAAAATAATCTGGCCGGAGTTGGATTCCATCTCAATAGGCCATGCCACCCCATATTGAAAGTGCAATGTCCAATCCTTCTTTCAATGTCAAAAGTTTAGTTTCTAGAACTTCATTGAATCACACTTTTTTTGTGAATCCACCTTAGAAAGCTCCACTATGGTCTCTAATAACTCCTCCCACTTGAGCAATTTGACCTTGTTTAATGGAGGCGTTAGTATTGTATTATTTATTTAGTTTTTCATTTTTGTGTGTGTTGGATATCTATTATGGAACTTTTTTTTTTTAAAATAATTGAAAAATTCATATAATCCTTGGGCTTAGGACTCGTTTGATAACCCACCAAGTGTTTATGCTTCAAAAACACCAGAAGAGTCAAAACTTTTTGTGGAAGCAAAAACATTTTTATAAGCATTTGATAACACTTGTTTCTGAAAGTAGAAACAGTATTACTTGACACCTTATTGCCATAATTCGAGATAGAGAAGATGAAGAACAAAGACTCATTTCACATGAATAGGGATTAGGGATTCATTGGAAATAAATAAGATAAAGAGAAATATTGATCACCAAAGTTAGAGAAGATGAAGAACCAAACAATCCTCATCATTAAGGTTGAAGAAGCAACGAATGGAAGAGTTCTACCACAATATGATAAGGTTTTAGTAGGATGTTATGTTTAGGATGCCAAAATTTCATGAATACTCCCTTCTAAAACTGTTTGACTTAAACCTTGCATGCCCAATTTATGCTTCTAAAAACACATGCAATAACAAATTGTGTTGCGTCAAATAAAATAAAAATTTTCATAACTTTCAACTTATGCTGCCAAAAACATCAGAATCAAACAATTTTATCAAACGATTTTTGACCAATTTTATTAATTCTTGAAGCAAGAAAAACCAGAAACTATTTTCTAGAGTTATCAAATGGTTCCTTAATGTGCATTGGCTCATATAAGTTGGAAAACAATACTTAAGAACTTTAGTTACCTAAGATATTAGAAAGCAAATCCCTCCCCACCTTTTTATCTCTTAGATTCCTTAACCAGCTTGTATCCTATTTAAAAAACATTATGAAATTTATTTCCAACTACTTACTTACCAAACATATTTTTTATCCCATAATTTATTTGGGCAATCGCTTAAAAATAAATTTTCATATTTTATTAAAAAGGGTTTTTGGTATTGATTTCTTTTAGATGGATAAGAATGGGAATGAAAAATTGACAAAATAAAATAAAAATAAACGACACAACCTAAATAACTATGGATCATTTGATAATTTGTGATATCATAAATTCAATATAAATATCATAAAAGTCCTTATGAAAAAAAAGTGCACTTTCCTAGCAATAGCAGCCAAGCACCACAAAGTCCATTTTCTATAAAAACTAGTAAACTCCTATGTGCATATGCATGAACAGCCATATACTTGGGTATTGAAAAATATTAGACAAAGGAGGGGAGTAATATATCTCATGGCATGATAATGAATTTCTACGGAAAAAGGGGATTAATTAGTTTTCAAATTTGTGTACAAGAGTACTAATAGATCTCATAATACCATATCTATAGAGTTTGAACATTTGGTAAAACTTGTCGTTTGTAAGTGACCATTAGTTATCAGGCTATTGGATGTATTATGAAGGCAAATAATATTTTGAACTATATACTGTGAAATAGTGAATACAAGTGCATTAAGTGAACACAAAGAAATGTTTAAAATTGTAATGTTTACTAAAAATGTTAATCATGTGAGGCGTTTTAAGAGTACTTCATTTCTTTTTTATTTTTTTCTTGGTAACTTAAAACTGCTTTGTTCATATATCATGCATGAGTTTTTTTTTTATTTATTTATTTTTAATTTTTATTATTATTATTTTTAATTTCTGAGACACCCCAAGATAATTGGCAAAAAACATGGATACCCCAAAACTATGCCATTTTTGGAAATCATCCCACTTTTTCGTTAGAAACATTAATTAGTTAAAGGAAATGATGAATATACCCTTAGTTGTCTTATTCTATATCATGTAAAATGGTGAATTGAGGAAGAAGAAGGAATTCATGGAGGAAGAAATAAAATGAAATTCAGGATTAAATTTTTTTAGGGGCAACATTGTAAAGTCATAAAGGATTAAGTGTAAATAAGTTTATGAAATTTTCTAAGCATGACTTAGCGGAATTTGCTAATAGGAGTGTACCATTATGAAAATTTAAAAGACATTTTGGGGTGTTTTTGCCAAATTGATATATTTTGGGGTGTATATTTTTTTGCCAATTGTCTTAGGTGTCTCTGATTTTTTTATTTTTTATTTTTTTTATAAAGAAATACATTATGCATGATTTAAGATAATAAATAATCATACAAACATGGATAATCGGAATGTTTGTGGCTATTGTTCTTGGTTGTTCTATATATTCAGTTATAGTTTGATACATGATTTTCAATTTATCTTTGAGAAAAATTTGATATATTGGAGGCAATTGAAATTCTACTAATCTACAAGAAAACAATTTTAAGGTAAATCTTTACTTATAATTCCATATGAATTAAATTAAATTATTTATTTTTAACGGGTTGAATATTATTCAACTTCTTCAATTAAAATAATATAAATTGTGATTTTGAAATATTATTATATTAAAATCAGCTGAATAAAGTTATAAGTTTGCAATTGTGGGGTAAAATTGTATTGGAATTGTAATGGTACTAGTTTAATCAAATAAGAGGATTTTGTAGTATTTATTGATATTCTATTTTGGGTTAAAAAAATTAGATACTTGTTGTTTCTCTTCTACTACAGTGTGCAAAGTAACTTATGTTATCTCCCATAATTGAGAGAAGTGAGAGAATAACTAATTATTGAATTAATATATATATATATATATATATTTATATATATATATATATATATATATATATATATATATATATATATATATATATATATATATATATATATATATATATATATATATATATATATATATATATATATATATATATATATATACTAGTAAGAACCCACGTGAAAATGCACGTGGACTTTTTGCTCTTAATTTAATTAAATTGAAGCATAATATAGATTTTTAAATATGCATGATTTGAGTTAAATAATTTTTAACTCTACTTATGCTTTTCTTTTTAAAGAAATACAAATTATTAGAAGAAAAGATTGATATATTAACATAAAGTGTTAGAAGAGAGCTAATATAAAATTCAATTAACATAAAAGGAAGAAAATAATTATCAAATAATTATGTATTGTTGAACATGGAGTTGCAATGAGGAAAAATAAATTGCCTTAATAAACTAAGCCTACAGTGTGTTAGGTTGTTGCCACAACTTAGCAGCCATCTTAGCCAACAAGGCTAAACTTTGGTTATAAGAGTCTTTAAATCCCATCCCTCGTGTTGACTTCGGTAAGCACAACCTCTCCCAAGATATCCAATGAATCTTAGGTCGCCCATCCACCTCCCCCCTAAAGGAATTAGCAGCTTGCTTCCTAAACTGATTATGTAGACTCTTAGGTAGCTTGAAATGACTACAAGCGTATAGAGGAAGAGAGCAAGCTACTGATTTCAACATCACCTCTTTCCCTGCTTGTGAAAGGAGTCTAAGTTTTCAACCCTCAAGTCTTTGAGTCAGCTTATCTAACAAGAACCGGGAGGTTTCTTTCTTAGATGGACTATTTCTCGAGGCAATCCCAAGTATTTGATGGGGGCTTTTCCTTGTTCTATTCTTTTGGATGTTGTGGTAGGAAATCAATCGTCATGGGCTTGGTAGAGCTTAATTGCCAGAAGAGATGTTCTTAGACCTCTATTGACTTGGCATGGGGAGACAGGAGAGAACATTCAAGCTTGGATTGGGCTTCCCTCTAGTCATATAGAGGAAGACCCCCATATAGGTATGGAATCTTTGTTAGTTTTGGATTTGATTGATCATCAAGCTAGGGTGTGGAAAGTAGAGTTGATTGCACATATTTTCTTAGACAGGGTGGCTTCGACCATTTGTAGAATGCCTTTCTCTCTCTCTTCCCCAATACTGACAAGCATGTGTGGACAGGATTAAAGAATGGCCTTATTACAGTCAAAGCAGTTTATAAAACTATGAGAATGGAGTTTTATCACAACTCGATAGAGGAGCCTCTTCCTCTAGATCATCATCGTGGATTTCCATTCCTTCAGAGGTCTAGAACTTTATATGGAGTGCCCAAGTTTTACTAAAAAATCAAGCATCTATTTTGGCGAGGGTGTGCAGCTGGTTTGGCCGAGGCCAAGAGTAAGAGGCACTTTCATATCGATCCATCTTGCATTCATTGTGGTGAGGAAATAGAGGACTTTAATCATGTGGTTTTGGGTTGCTCGTTTGCTTGGGCAGTGTGGTTTGCCAATAATTTGTCCTGTATCCTTCATTCGAATGGTCCAGGTGTGCATGAGTGGCTTTTGAAGCTTGGGTTCTGGCCTGTTGAGAATGGAATTGACAAGTTCGGTTGCAACCCAGTGTTTCTTCATCTTTTGGCAATTATGGGTTGCTTGAAATGATACCTTTTTTAATAGGAGGAGGTGGAGTCCCAGTTAGATTGCATTGGAGGTTACTTGTAGAGCATCTGAATACATTCTTCACGTCTCCTTTCCGTCGAGTGCAAGCGCAGGAATCGGGAGGACAAAGGCAAGACTTAGGAGGCCCCATCAAGGGGTTGGGTTAAGTTTAATTCAGATGCTGCCTTGGCTAGTGATGGAGCCAAGTGTGGGTTGGGTCTAATGGCCTGTGATCATCTTGGGGAAGTTCTCATGGCTGTCTTGGACCCAACTTGTTTTGGATCAGCTTTGGTGGGTGAGGCTTTAGGGTTAAGGACCACAATGCTCTATGCAATCCAAGAAGACTAGCGGTTGGTGATTTTTGAGTTTGATAACCTTGAGTTAATAAAATACTGCTTAGGGAATATTAGTTCCCCTGCGATGTGTATTCATCCCATTGTGTGGTATATCAGACATTTTGTTTCTTATGAGCAAATTGCATTGGCACCCCAAAGCGGAGGCTTTAAAGCACTGTCACCCCCACTTTATGTTTAAAAAACACAGACACCCCATTCATTAAACATAGTAGTCCATTATGTTAGTGAAACCATTAACACATTGTTTATTTTCTTTAATTTTAAAAAATGCCCTTACCAAAATCTGAGGGGAAAAAAAAGGCCATTAGATGATTGACACGTGTTTTATTCTAATCTTATGGTCAATTTCTTCTAACACTTAACCATCCTTTCATCGCCAATATATTCTCTCTCCTCACTCGGCTTTCTCTACTTCACCCTCTCCACCTTCGGCTCTGGCAGCGCCAGCAGCAATGTCGCCACCAGCATTACCGCCTCCTTCTTCCTCTTCACAGAACAACCAAACGACTACCGTTATCACTTCTTATGAAATTCAAAATTTTCCACAAGTTTGATTAGAACCTCCAAAAGAAATGAAAAAGAAAAAACCATTTCTGAAACTCTGAGAAGACGATAATGAACTTTGCTTCTTGAATGTTAATGGCGACAAGGGTTAGAGATTTCATTTCTAACATGGGCTTCCTCTGCTAATACTACTTGTTAGAGGGGATAGTTGAGAGAGAGAGAGAGAGAGAGAGAGAGAGAGAGAGAGAGAGAGAGAGAGAGAGAGAGAGAGAGAGAGAGAGAGAGAGAGAGAGAGAGAGAGAGAGAGAGAGAGAGAGAGAGAGAGAGAGAGAGAGAGTGTGTGTGTGTACAAGGCTTTATGTAGAAATAGAGTCCTTCTTCCTCAGTGTTTTAGGACTCTTGAGTTCTTTATGTGGAAATAGAGTCCTTCTTCCTCAGTGTTTTAGGACTCTTGAGTTACAGTGTTTTGGTTTACATGAAGGAAGGTGTTTAAGATTACATAAAATATTGACTAGGGTTTTGTACCAATCAGTATCAAACTCTTCTTTGGGTTGACTAGAGTCTTTGTGAGTACCAATTGTAAAGTTCTTCTTGAATGTAGTAATTAGTGTTTGATCAGCTGTGAGACTTCTAACAGCAGTGGAACTCATGGAAGCCTTGAATGTAGTAACTGGTGTTTGATTAGTTGTGGGACTTTTAACAGCGATGAAACTCTTGGAAGCAACCCTAGCCACATAAGCTTGAGATGAAGAGGCTGCTAGGGTTATAGTTGATTTTCCAGAAATATCCCTAATATGCCCCTGCAAACTCAAGGGAGGTGAAGTGACCTTGAGGTTGGCTAGCAAGGTGCTGAAACGTGGAGTAGATTGCGGCTTGGTGAAGATGTCAGCCAGTTGACCCTTAATAGATAAGAAACGAACATGAAGATCTCCTTTGGCAACTTTATCACGAACAAAGTGGAAGTCAATCTTTACATGTTGGTACAAGCATGAAAGATAGGATTTGAAGTGAGATAGGTGGTACCAATATTATCATACTAGAGTACAAGAGCAACACTTAAGAATATATGAAGCTTGTGAACTAGAGATTGTAGCCAAGTAAGCTCAATAGCAGCATTAGCAATAGCTCGACATTTAGACTCTGTATTGGAGCAAACAACAGTGTATTGTTTTTGAGAACTCCAAGAGACGATGTTGGGCCCTAGGAAGACAACATAACCACTGGTAGACTTAATATCATTAGGGCATCCAACCCCGTCAACATCGAAAAAGGTTGTTAAAGTCATATTAAAGGATTGTTGATGAGTATTCGATGAGAGAGTGTACCCTTTAAGTACCGCATAATTCTTTTGACAGCAGACCAATGATCAAGAGTTGGACTTTGCATAAACTGACAGACTTTGTTGACTACAAACTGTATGTCAGGACGAGTCATAGTAGCATATTGTAGGGGCCCCCACAATACTTCTGTACAATGTAGGATCAACCATTAGCTCCTCCAAAAATTTGCTCAATTGGGTAGCAGGAGAAAGAGGATTGGGAACAGGCTTGCAATCACTCATGTTGGCCCTGTGAAGAAGGTCGGCAATATATTTTTGTTGACAAAAATGAAGACCATTAGGGAATACATTCCAAGAAAATACTGCAAGGGACCAAGATCTTGACAGCAAAGACAAAGGCAATAGCAGTCATAAATTTTGATAGTAACACTTCAGAACTACTAGTAACAATGATGTCATCCATATAAATAAGATAAAAAGTGTACATGATAAATGAAAAGAGAAGTGTCAGTTTTAGATCCAACAAAACCAAATTCCAATAAGAAGGAACTAAGAAGATCAAACCAAGCACGAGGGGCTTGTGTGAGACCATAAAGAGATTTGTGAAGGCGACAAACATAATCAGGATGAAGAGTGTCAGCAAACCTTGGTGGTTGTTTCATGTAGACTATTTCATTTAGAAAGCCATAGAGAAAGACATTTTGGATGTCAAGTTGGCGAATAGGCCAACAATAAGAGACAGCTAAAGATAGAACTAGGCAGATAGTAGTGGATTTGACAACAGGGCTAAAAGTTTTATTGTAGTCAAGTTCCTCTTGTTGATCGAACCCTTTGGCCACTAAGCGGGCTTTGTATTTTTCAATAGAACCATCAACCTTTCTTTTAATTCGAAGCACCCACTTGCAACCTATAACATTTGTTTGAGGAGGAGGAGGGACAAGAGACCAAGTCCCATTCTTTATTAGGGCATTAAATTCATCATCCATAGCTGTTCCCTAGTGAGGGTATTTGTTGGCAGTGTTGAAAAAGGTAAGCTCAAGTTGGGTATCATTAGAGATGGATGTATGTAGGGTTCTAGGTGGATGGTGGGTTTGGAGCGAGTTATCATGGGATGAATGTTAAGAGAAGAGTTTGGAGGAGGTTGGGAAGGAGATGGATGGTGATCATAAGGGAGATCAATTACAAGATCCAAAGAAGGAGAAGAGGATAAGGATGAGGTGGAGGTCTGGGGCTCAGGAGAAGAGTATTATTCACATTAAAAATACAGGGAGTTAGTACAAGGCTTTATATAGAAATAGAGTCATTTCTCAGTGTTCTAGGACTATTGAATTACAATGTTTTGGTTTACATGAAGGTAGGCGTTTTAGATTACATAAAATATTGACTAGGCTTTTGTACCAATCAGTATCAAACTATTCTTTTGGTTGACTAGAGTCTTTGTGAGTACCAATGTAGAGTTTTTCTTTGAATGTAGTAATTGATGTTTGATCAGTTGTGGGAGTTCTAACAACAGTGGAACTTTTGGATGCCTTGAATGTAGTAACTAGTGTTTGATCGGTTGTGGGACTTCTAACAGCGGTAGAACTCTTGGAAGCAACCCTAGCCGCATAAGCTTGAGATGAAGTGGCGGCTAGGTTTTGGTTGATTTTCCAAAAATATCCCTAATACTACTACACTGCCTTTCAGATCTTTTTTTTAAATTTTTTTTTTTTTTTTTTATAAATCTAGTTTTTTCTTTGTTGTACCCTTTTCTCCTCTGTTGTTAAGTGACATTGACTGGCTTTTTGGAAGATGTTTCGTATGTTGAGATTCTCCATTGAATAGAAAAAAGAAGAAAATTTTATGGAGTGAAGAAGGAAAATGTTCCCTTTTATGGAAACAGGATCTGTTTTTACTTCTTATCATTAGAAACCATCTTTGTTACTTGATCTCTCTTTGTTCTCTTTTAAAAAAAGAAAAGAAAGAAAACAAATGGCAGCCATGATTTCTTCTCCAGACCTTAGGAACCGTTAGGAGTAGGTAACCCATTCCCTGTCTTTCTTTCTATTGCATTCTATCTTATCGTCTCCCATTTTGTTCTACGATATTTGAAAATCACCATCAATACTTTGGTGTAGATTCAGGATAATCCTTTGTTCCATAGCCCTTGGGCTTTTACAACTAGCCAATTGAGAATTCTCCGATGTAGTACTAACAGTGCATCAAAGATGCAATCATCGATTCTCTCAAGAGGCCAAAATTACCACGAGAAAACATATTAATGACGAGGAGCACATTTTTTCTATGCTACTAATACTTGTACTGGCTTTGTTATTCTGCCCCAGCCCGGCTGAGGAAGAGTTATGGGGAGTAAAACACAAAAATATGTTGATTTAGGCCAAGCATACTATATTTAATGATTCCTTAGTTTGTCCAGTTTTTGGCTTCTGCCAAGAAATATAGAGAGATAATATGAGTTCCTGTTGAAAACCTATTTTGATTGAACTTGTCCCTAGTGGGGTTCTCCATTCTTGGTTCTCAGTCCTTGCTGATTTTCGTTTTTGTTTTACTGTTGCAGAATTGAATTTTGACTTGGAAATGGAAGGGGATACATTCTCAGGCCTTGACAGTGGCACCCAAGTCAATGGCAAGGTTTTACAGGTGTTTCTGTATATGGAGATAGGTGGCTACAAGCAAGATCTTTATCTTAAGATGGTTGGGCTAGGGTTTAGTTCAGTGTTCAATTTTGTTTGTGGATTTGGTCTTCTTTTGTGAATTTTCTTTCAATCAAGGTAGGAGAATGTGGTGGCATCGCTGGAGCTGCCAGAGGTGGCTGGAGATTTCTCAAGTAGCAACTGTTTCGTCATTCAAAATTAAATTTTCTTCATGAAATCTCTTGATTATTTATTATTTCATTGATGTTGATCTATTATTTTTTCCTTTTGTTTTGTTTGTGATAGGATTTGCATTAGATTGTGTTCTTGAGGTTGAATGTTAGGTTTTCTAATCTCCCTCTAATTTTTTTCTTCTATAGAAGCTGTGTTTTCCTCAAATCTCTTGTTCTCCCCCATCTTCCGCTCCTTCTAATCTCCAGTACTGTTTCCCCTCTCTTTTTGCAGTTATTACTAGTAATGCTTGCATGTGATTCATACCTTCAGAGCATATAATATTTGCTCAACTTCTGAATCAAAATATCGAAGTAAGCAAGATCAAATTTGATTTCCACTTGACAGCACTGTAACTGTTTCTCTTGTCCTGTTAGAAATATCCCCAGGCATTCTCTCATGACTGAGACTATTAATAAGTTGTGTCCTTGTAGTCTGAACCATTTAATTCCTTAATGAAGCCGTTTTCAAAACCAAAATTGCTAATTATCATCAGTTCTTTTTTGGGTGGGTTCTGAACTTTATTCTCTGCTTCATACACAAAATTTCATCAAGAGTTAAAGTGTTATTGATTTTCTTCCATTAGGCTCTGTCATTTAACCTTCTTTTACATGTGGATGAAGCACCTTCTAGAGGCAATTTGTTTGTTGGACTAGCCTTGACGATTAACCTTTTACTAATGTGGCAATCCATCAATGGATCCCAAGTTCCCAACTGCGAAGTGCTAATTGTTTGTCCTTTGAAAACACATTTTGTATAATCAGAAGATCATGTGAATGGCCATGAAAACGAACTTTTTATGGTTAGACTGTGTAATGCATTTGTTCTATCGCATATCAGCAGTAGATTGTCTTTTTTCTTTGCCTTCCAAATCTTCAGTTTGACCTTACCTGTCATGATGCAACAAAAATGGCTGAAAGATGATAGTTGTTGTGAATGCTTGATACACACCAGTTTGAGCTAAAAAGATCAAAGAAACAAACGTTCTAGTTCTTTCAAGCATATCATGAATGAGATATGAGATGCTCTTCAATAGAATTGTACAGGGGTCAACCAAGTCTCTTCTTGTCCGGACTGGCCATGCTATAATGCTCTTGGGACCAACAAATAGATCTTCCCATTGAGCCAAAATTAATGTCTCCTTAACAAATGGAACTTCTCAGTTGTTATGTGGTTGCAATTTTTAGTGGGTAGGCTTCACTGATATGCATTCTGCAGTTCTTGATGAGTTGACTTCAAATGGGCTAGTGACTCCTAAGTCTCCAGACGTTAGGTCTGTTGTGATTAAGTTTTCATTTGGTTACTTGATTACCTTGAAAATCAGACAAATGATTGTTTAACCTAAAGGTTTAGCTTCAGTTTTATGATATACAGGGTTGGTTTTTCAGTTGAAACTTAGGTTAGTAGTCTTGGGTTGGATTGGTCCATTTTGGTAAGGTTCTTGGGTTCACAAGAACCTAATATATCCTTAAAGCTTATATTTTTCATTTCCCCCAAGATGTGCACATTGCAGCCCTGTTAGCAGGGGTCTATTAAGTTCTCTTCTGTTGGTTTATTGATAAATAATAAGAAAATTGATGAAGAAGAATCCATTGAATCACAAATAGAAGTGAAAAAACAGAAGCCATTTTCAAAGTCTTCACCCAACTCAAAAGAACTCCTTGGGTTTACTGTTATTAACTTCATGGAATCAGAATTCAACCAAGCACAACAAGGACAGTTTGGTCACAAGGATAGGGAGATTTTCATTTTTGTACCAAAAAATAATGATGGAGAGAATGTGTGGCCCAACCAAAAGCATGCCATGAGCTAATAGATTTTTAGGTGGCAACAGTCACAAGCAAGCAATAAAGTAGATAGGAATAGAACTCCAAAAGAAAACCAAACCCTCACTTTATGCTATTCGGAGATCTTCCACCCACCACTTTATTCCAAGTTCATCTCTCCAGCATTCTATTATTATCGCCCAAGGTTTTTGGGATGTTCTCTCAAGTTTGGTCTTAAAGTTGAGGCTTTTTAAACTTGTATTTAAACAAAGAGGTGACCAGCTCAGGTTGAGCCCTTCCCACTTAGCTATAGAACTAGTGATGTACAGGTACGAATTTTATTCAAATACTAATTGGAACTCCACTTATTTGATCCATTAGTGATTCATCATAGTTGTCTAATCCCTAATCCATTAGTGATTCATCATAGTTATATAGTATTGTGTTCTTTAGTGGATGATTGCTGGTAGGGATCTAGTTCACTCAAAGATGGGATTGCAACTTTGGATCAATTTAGCTTTGCACATGTGGTCGTCTTCCATATCAATGCTTCTAAGGAACTGAGCTTTGATTTTGAACTTTGAAGACACGGTTGTTCATATCAATACCTTTGTCAATGGACAGACACCTTTACCATCAATGAAGGTTATGTGAAAAGTTTTGAACAAATTTGGAGTGGCTGACATGGTATAACATATATTCTAGTGTTGTAAGCAATGGGGAATATCGAACAACCATCACTGGCATCTGCTGTCAGTGTTGCAACATAAATGACACCAATTCCCGTTCCAGCAAGAACGTCGAAGAAATCAACAATTGAGCTTGTGAATCTCCAATTTTAACTTGGATCTGATTTTCTAGATAGATGAAGGCCGCTCTAGCTGAAATGCCTATTGTTTGATGTATTTTTCTGATAATTATTTAATTGTTAATATTTTGATTAATCAAAATTTTTTTTACATCAATTTTCATTATCATTTTCTTGTAATTTTTCATTTTGATATACCAAACTTATTTTTCATTTTATAAATTATTCTTGTCAAGTCACCAAACCAATTTTTATTTTTAGTTGTATGAGCGTTTGGGTAAAACACCATTTCTATTAACTATCATGTATGCTTACCAGGATAGGTTACGCCATATGGGTTGGGAGTTGCTGTCTCTTAATTCACATCTGTCAACCATGTTAAGCTAACCTAATAGTTTATGTTATTACAAGTTCCTGACATCCATTCAAATCACAATAAAGAGACTTAATTGACATTTTGGTGTCAATTCTCATCCTTAATTTTAAAATTTCTAAATAAATGAATAATTAATAATAAAAAATTATATGATAATCTTTTCCAAAATAAATTACATAATGTTAAATAAGTTTGGTAGGTTTCTACCAAAAAAAATCTTTGGTAGGTCATATGAAACATTTTTAAAAAAATTATCAAGAAAACTGAGAAAAAATGTTAAGAGTTCAGAGAAAAAAAAGAGAAACAATAAAATTTTCATAAAAAGATTGTATTTTTAATGTTATATTGTCAATTTGTATTTATAATTTTAAAGGCAGGTGCAAAAATGAATAAAAGATGAATTTTTGACCTAAAGTGCATAATACAATTATGAATTTTGGAGTTTTTCAATCATTTTTAACAAAAATAAGATATAAAATAGATACCATACCACATACATAAAAATGAGAATAGAACTGGTACCAAAAACGACATTAACACACCTTATATATTGGTGTCCAATGATTTAATTTCTTCATCTTCGGTTTAACCTGGCCGGTCACCTACCAGGTTTCAATGATCTACCATTTATGTATGGATTTGTAAATGAGAAACCAAAACAATAAATGAAAAGCTTGTACCCACAAACTGCAAATTACTAGGGATTTGTATGCTTCAATGAAACCTACTTCAAAGTTCAATCACACATGCACTGGAACAGAAGATTATGTACCTGAACAGCTCCTGATATGCAGAAGCTTTTTTACAAACAGTAGGGTAGAGGCTGCCTGTACAAATGATGTGTGAGAGATGAAGTTTGACAGAGATGAAAGAGATGCCCAGGTTTTTCAACAATAAGGGACTTAGCTATGATCATTGAGTTCAGTGCTGTGACAATTACAGAACAGCCACAAGAAGGAAAACTCACATGCATTCACATGCACTGACACCACCAATTCTAAAACTGAGTTGACAGTTAATGGAGGCATGCGGTTCATGCTTTGCTTGAAAGTTTCTCCATTTATATATAAATGAAGCCATGAAGGTTAATATACATTTGTGAACCCTTTGAAGAACAAGTAGTGCACAGAAGGATCCAAGCCAACTATCCTAAAAATGACATTAGAGTAGAAACATAAAGGATTCAATTGATGATCATTCTAATCTCACCATCATCATCATTGTCATTATCATTCCTTCTTGAGGATGGCATATGGTGAATTCATTGTATATGAACTATATAAATCAACATCAACATATATGCAGGTCCATATTTGACCATGGTGGTTTGACCTGGAACTTTTTTTCTGCTGACCAGAAACTTTGATGAGAAGAGATCCAGAAGATAGGCCTTGCAGGTGCGATAATATGCCACAAGCTTTGGTAGTTCGAGGTGGTAACTAGAAATTACACTTCCTTCTATGAGTTTAAGCAAGAGAGATCTATGAATTTAAACAAGAAAGTGATCACAGTTGGGGAAATGTAAAGCCAACTTAGATTAAGGGACTACATTTAAATATTTTCCCCGTAGAATGAAAGATCTAAATCCATGGATATAGAAGCTTAAGGAATTTGCTCCAATTACCATCCATATATGAAAGTTCTAAATAGATAATAACAGTCACATGTTAGAAAACCAAACAAAGCAGTCTGAATCACTGGTAAACTGCAAATACCAAAACTAATTATATTGCCTAGTGCCTAGTAACCTGGTGCCTCGCTGTTGGTGTGGGTGTGTGTGCAAGTCAATCATGTCTATCTTCAACTACCATCGAAAGAAACGCTAATGAATCGTCTGTAAAGATAAAAGGGAAAATTTCACTCCCCCCAGAAAAGGCAAAAATGAAAACCCTAATCCTGGAAATGATGAGAAAGAAAAGCTCAGCTGCTTCAGATATGAGGATAGAAACCCTAGAAGTCAGTGTTTTTGCAATATAAAATGGAAACCCTAACTCCGGCATATGATTATCAGGGACATGCTCTCACCTGGTTCAAACATGTCAGGACCTGAACCTGCATCTAGTGTTGCTCTTTCAATGAAGATAGATAGATACAGAGCGAGAGAGAACCTAGTAGCAGTAGTAGTTCATAGATACTGCTTCTGCAACATGCAATATGCATGGCTCCTCGCACGCCATTCACGAAGGCCACCGATGTGCCGATGGGCTCTGCAAATGGCATACAGGGAGCCAGGCATATAGTGGTTATAGCCTATAAACACCCCAGTCAAGCTTCCACCAGGTGAGGCGAACAGAGACAGCAAACAGAGAACCAAGCGAGTTGGGTCGGTAACCCCCACTTAATAGTTACCAGTGGAATTTCAAATTTGAAATTAAGAGAAAGACACGGAAGGTGGGGGTAAGAAGGGAGGTGTATTTATTCTGGGTGGAGCTAGAATTTAGGGGAAGTTGCAAAAGCTTAACGGTAGGTCTATCTCATCATTCTCTGCAAAAGATAAAAAATAATTCCTATGCGACCCACACACTCCTCTTTTTTCTTTCTTTCAGAAACCAATCAAACACCTTTTGGGTTGGCATAAGAGAGAAGACAGCTGATGAATATGAACAAACTACTCCACCTCGACCGTCATTCTTTTTCTTCTGCTTTTCTGTAGGGAACCATAGCTAAACTTAGAGAAGATCTGCAGCGATTTTGTAAAGAGGGAAAGCCGGAAAGGATGAGTGCGTTTGTGGGGTTTGATGATCTCAGTGACCGCTTGCACTCACTATGCTGCTATATTTAATATTTTGATGGAGGAGGAGGAAAGAGAAAGAGGAAGAGAAAGCTCAGATGATGAGTTGGGTTGGGTTTGATTTGAGTTAGTAACCACGCAATTTCCTAAGAGCCCCTTCTCTTTTGGTTCTTGAAGCCTCCTTTTCTAAGTGCTAAAAGCAAAGTTTGCTGTTCTCTTCTGAAAATGGATTTGTCTGGAAGTGCTTGGCAGATATGGATTCCTCTCCGACCTTCCTCCTTTGAAAATATTATTTCCTCTCTCTCATATTTAATTATTTAATAAAAGTATGGTGCTCCATATATTTATATATACATAAAAGATAAAAATTGCAGGCAGACATTCTTCTTGGTGGTTTCAAAACTTTTTTTTTTTTTTTTTGGGGTCAATTCGTGGTTTCAAAACCCAACCATACGTAAACTCTGTTCCTCGTTTTACACACATCTATCTAACATTTTCTGCCTCACGACTGTCCCGTCAACCTGAATTAATTTGAACACGTAAACTTTAAATGTTCATCTTAGATTCATAATTCGTGGAATAATAGGCTCTACTCTCTAGCTTATCTTTAAAAAAATATATATTTTTCCTCCTGTGTGGAAGCGTTGGTCTTTGCCAACTGAGCCACCTCTCGGGGTTGTGACCCATTGTTACTTTTTGATCATTTGGTTGTTGAGTTTTCAAATTTTGAAATGTGTTAAAATATAAATACCCTCAATTCATTAAAATACATCATTGCCCTAAATAGTCAATTCTCTCCCAATGTTTCTCTCTTCTCTTGCAAGTCACTGAACACAACATCTTCACTTCAACACCTCAAAAGTCATCTTCCTCCTCTGGCTACAGGATTCCGTAAACACCCCACTAAGTAAATAGAGAACATAGGAATCTAAACAATTTTGTAATGGATTGTTACAAGCAGAGACATCAAGGCTTCCGGATCGACGCTCCGAAGATAATCATGTGGGCATCATTTCTTGTTAATGGTGGAATTAAATATAAAATCAAGGAAGAAGATGTGAGATCTAGAAGGAACAAGAGAAAATAATGTGGTTAAGCCAAAGGCCTACGTCCACGGGAGAAAAGAGACTGCTTTAGTTTTCATTGATTCCAGGATTTTACAACGATCCACAATTTATAGCCTTAATTCCATTGCCTTACCCTTTTTACCTAGGTATGGGTTATGACCTAACCCAATACAATTTAACACTCCCCCTCAAGTTGGAACATGAACATCATGAACACCCAACTTGCTAAGAAAAAAATGATATTTTCTTGACTCAAAGCTTTAATAAAAATGCCTACCACTTGATGCTTAGAAAAAACATAAACTGTTTGAATTTGTCGAGCTTGAAGTTTTTCACGAACCACATGACAATCGATCTTAATATGTTTTGTTCGCTCATGGAAGAATGGATTTGCAACGATGTGTATAGCCCGCTTTATTGTAATAAAATAGATCCATAGGTTTTGGATGCAAAACTCCTAAATCCTTAAGTAAGTGTAGCCAAGTCAATTCACAAGTTGTCGTGGCCAAATGATCTGTATTCAGCTTCAACAAAAGATTGTGAAACAGTTGACTGCTTTTTACTATTCCAAGAGATAGGACTTGATCCAATGAAAACACCATAGCCAGTAGTAAAACGACGATAAATGGCACAATTTGCCCAATCTGAGTCACAATAGGCATTAACATGTAGGTCACTAGAAGAAGATAACAAAATGCCTTTCCTTGGACAAGATTTTAAATAGCATAAAATTCGAAATGCAGCATCCAAGTGAGATTTTCTAAGTTTGTCCATATATTGACTGAGAACTTGCACAACATAAACGATATCAGGTCTAGTGACTGAGTTAAATCAATCTTCCAACAA
The DNA here is from genome assembly GCF_041222555.1 of Hakea prostrata. Classification (NCBI taxonomy): domain Eukaryota; kingdom Viridiplantae; phylum Streptophyta; class Magnoliopsida; order Proteales; family Proteaceae; genus Hakea; species Hakea prostrata. The sequence goes on from NC_142601.1 coordinate 7,489,849, forward strand.
GTCTTCTATATTCTGTTGGATTAGGAGGAAGTTCGTCATCTTCACTATTCAATTTTAAGTTTAGCTCCATAGGACAATTAATGAGTTTGGATCCAAGTAGACATGCATCATTAAGCATCTACAAGGTATATTTCCTTTGAGAAATGAAGATACCTTTAGTTGATCGAGCAACCTCAATGCCAAGAAAGAATTTGAAAGCGCCCAAGTCTTTCATATGAAAGCAACTATGAAGAAACAATTTCAAAGCATTGATGACAATTTAATCGTTTCTAGTAATAATTAAATCATCCACATAAACCAAAACATTGTGATGCTAGACCCACTGGAAGATACAAACAAAGAGTAATCAGCTAACGATTATTTGAATCCAACAAATTGTAGAGCAAAAGTGAACTTGGAGAACCAATTGCGAGAAAATTGTTTTAAACCATATATGGACTTATGAATATGACAAACCAAATTATTCTCCCCCTTTCAAGAAAAACTAGGTGCAAAGACATGTAAACTTCTTCATCTAGATCATCTTGAAGAAAAGCATTACTAACATCCATTTGAAAAAGAGGCAAACCTTTAATTAAGGCAATAGCAAAGAGGCATCGCACAATGACTAATTTCGCAACAAGGGAAAATGTTTCTTGGTAGTCAAACACCTTCAATTTGAATAAATCCTTTGGCAGCCAAGCGAGCCTTATAGCGTTCAATAGAACCATTAGCTAGATATTTAATTTTGTATAATAGCTACCTTGCCAGGGGGAAGAGGTTGCAAGCTCTAAGTATGGTTTAGCTCAAGAACCTTGATCTCATCAACCATGGCAGCACACCATTAGGGATTGTGGGAAGCTTCAACAAAGGTACAAGGTTCAAAATCAGTAGAAATACGAAAAAGGAAAGCACAATGAGTAGGAGAAAAAGCCAAATATGAGAGGTAATGGAGAAGATAAGGACAAGAAGGGAGAGAAGCAACATTCACTAATAGTATTGGAGGTGAGGAGGAGGTCGAGTACTACGATGAAAAGGGACTCTAGGATCATCAGAGTGTGATCACAAAAGGAGGATTTGGTATTCTTTCTCAAGAAGCTTTGAAACTATTGGATAATCAACACAAGTTTGTGATTGCAAAAAGGAAGATTTGCATTAAATGAAAGGCGAATATAAAGATTGAGAGAGAGAGAACTTACTTGTTTCCATAGAATTGAAAAGTACGCTAAGAATTGAATAGACAAGAAGAAAGACATAATCTAATTTCGAACCTCTCTGTGTGTGGCGGTTTGGTGTATTGTTCCATAGGATTGAAGAGTACAATGTATTGTGTATTTTATGCTAAGTTGAAGAATTGAACAGAAAAGAAAGAAAGACGTAATCTGATTGTGAACCTCTCTGTGTGTGGCGGTTTGGCTTGTAAATGTAAGATGGTATATATGTACTTCAAAGCTGCAAAAAAAATACCCACTTCCATCATCACTTGTGAACTCTTTGTTTTGTCTGGAGAATTGCTTGTTGGGTGGTTTGGAGTGTGATAGAGGAGAGGAGAAAAGAGTAACACAAAGAAATGTGGCCTTTTCTCCATTACAACTTCCAGAAGGCATCGAACAAATGAGTTGATCTCATTGTGCAAATTGAAAATTTACTGAAACAGTGGAGAAGAGTTGCAGCGGTGATGGATTTCCCATGGCTGGAATCGTTGGAGGAGGTCTACAATGGGAGTTGCGAGAACAGGGAGCTATTTTGGAATGTTCGGTGCCATTGGCTCTAAGGAGTTTTGTTTTTAAATTTGAATAATTGGGTAAAGTTTTGTAAAATATAATAAAAAAAAACTAATATTTCTATTCAATCAATGAGCAAAATAGCCATTTCAATTTCAAAGTTAACAAAAAATTAATTATGGATAACTTGTAATTTCTCAAATTCACTAGTGTAGGTAATATGTAATATTTATCACATAAGTGGATAGATCAAAATTTAGCCCAGCTTAAGTGAACAACATGAAAAAAATTCAAAATATTTTGTTCTTTACCAAAAAAAGAGGAACAAAATAACTCAGATTTTACGTACAATATATTAATCATGTATATTAGATATTTGTCTTAGATATTATTGTCCAACTTCAAAAATTTGTTTGTTTTTACGAAATTCTTTACAATGTCAATGGATAGAAAAACGGTTGATGTACTACCTTTTAGTATTTTTTTTTTTTTTTGTAATAACTACCTTTTAGTATCATTCAAAGATAATTCTATTATCTAAGGCAACGTTTGTTTTGGTGGGTGGAGAAAAAAAAATATATGTCGGCGGGGCCCTATATGTAATCGGGTGAAGAATAATGAAAGAAAATAAAGGGATTCTGTGGAAAAATGTTAATGCGTGTTTATTGTTGTTTTTCACATTTTTTCACAAAATCTCACTTATTTTATAAGGTTTTTAAAAAAATCATAGATTGAAAAAATTAGCATGTCACCTCATAAAACAAACTGATAGTTTTCTCATTCCATGAACCAAATAAACCACACTTTTGAGATTTCATGAAAAAATTTACTTTTTCAAACTTTTTCTTGCTCTACCTTTAAATTTTTTCAAAATTTTTCTTGCTCTACCTTTATTCGGGCAAACAAATGGCGCTTAGAGTAATTAATTAACTTTATAATTACATTTCAATGATAGAATGTTACTAGAATAATGAAATATCATCCCAGTAAAATTTTACCCATATAGAAGATCCACGCAATGGAGCATAACGTTTGACAAAACTTTTAATTTTTATTAGGGTATTCACGACCCCGAGGGCAGTCCTCGTTTTCCTAGCCCCGGCAGAATTAATAAACAACTTATATTTTGACCCTCTCTTTTTTGTTTGTTTTCTTTTAAAGTTTATCTTTTAGGAAAAATCTCTGTTTAGTACTCTTCCGCCGGGCCCCGGTTCCCCCGTTCTCGCCCCGCGCCCCCCCGGCCCGCCCTTCCCCTCCTTCCCCGGCGTTCGCCTTCCCCCCTTCGTTTTTCTCTCTTCCTCCCCGCCCCCCCTCTCCTCCTTGTGGTCCGTTCTTCCCCTCCGCCCTCTTCTCTCCCCTTCTTGGGTGGCTCGCTCTTTGGTCTCTCCCCCGCTGCCGCCGCTGTCTCTTGCCTTGTGTCTCGTTCCCGTCCGGTCCGGCCCGCCCTCCCTCCCCTGTTTGCTCGTCTCTCTTGCGGCGGTTGGCTGGTTCTTTGTGTCCGCCCTTTTTCTCTTCTTGCCTTGCTCGCTTGGTGCTCCCCTGTCCGTTCCTTTTGGGGGTGGGTGTTCGTTTCCGCTCTCGGGTTGGGGGTTTCTTCCTTGGGTTTTGGTGGTTCCGGGGTCTTTTCGTTGGTTTCTCCCCCCGCCTGGGTGCGGTGGGGGCCTGGGGGGTTTGTCTGGGCTTCGTCGTCCTCGTGTTTCTCTTTGTTTGTTCGTTTGTTTTTCTTTTGTTCGTTTCCTTTTTCTTCTCCTTTGGTCTTTCTTGCCCTCGGTGTCTTGTGGTGTTGGTCCTGCCCGCTGCGCCCGGTCGCGTTCTGTGGGTTCTTTTCGTTCCCTTGGTTCCCTTTTTTCCTCTTGGTTCCGTTTTGGTCTTCTCCTTACTCTTTTCGCTTGGTTGTGTGTTCTCTTGTTTTTGCGGGGTCGCGTCCGGTTTGGCTCCTTTGCGCCGCGGGGTGGGCGGCGGGGGGTTTCCTTCGTGGTGTTGTTCTTTCCCTCTGGTTTTCTTTTCCTTTGTGTCTTTTTGCTCTTGGGCTTTTTGTCTGTTTCTCGCTTCGGTTTGTCCTTATTTATCTTTTGCCACGGGGTCTATGCGGCTTCGGCTGTGCCTGCCCGTCCCGGGGTCCGGTCCTTTATTATTAATAATGTTTAAAATTGTATGTCACCTAAGTAAGACTAAGAACAATGGAACATCATCCCTGTAAAATTTTCCTTACCAAAAGAAAATCTCTATAAGATCTCTAATTTTTTTTTTTTCCTTTCATAAATGGGTGTTACATGTGATCAGCACACATAGAAGTCCATCAAGAGAAAGAGAGAGCTAGGGGCCTGGAGAATGTGAAGGAAGGAGGGAGAAAGACGAGAGAGTCAAAGATCGAAAGTCACTGGATTGGTGATGGTTTGTGATGGGAGTTGTTCCTTCTCGTGTATAGAAAAAGCTGCAACTGGGTTTTTTTCTTGTTATACACAGGTGACGAATATTGTAAAGGAAAAGTAAAGCTTTAAACATTTTAAATGGTAAGTTCTTATCGTTTTCTGGGTTGGAAAGGAACAAGTGTTGGAATCCTCATGTCATCGTTTTTTGGGTTAGAATGGAACAAGTGCAGGAATATACTCATGGTAGAGATGGCTACACCTTGGTGTTTGGATTTGAGTTTCCTTCTCAGATTCTGTACCAAACCACTCTTCACAATGTTGCATCCCTCCCTCTCCTTATCAAGTTGGTTTCGATTTTGATTGATTAATACACTCTTCTTTGAGTCATTGATACAAAGAGGGTAAGATTCAGATCCTTTGTGTTCAAGTAGGGCAAGCGTCCATGGATCTAGCTATTAGACATCTTGTCAATGGTACTTAGTTATTTACTAAATAGTAACGCAGTCAAATACAGGACATCTAACGGTAGGACATAAACATGCACGCCCTGTATAAACGTAGAAAATCAGCATGCAAGTGGGCCCACGTCATGGATGATTCCATTAAACTGTCCAGGGTTCAAAGTTTCACACCTGATGCCCTAATGACTTAGCTCTTTTCTAGCTAGACTCCCTAGCTCCTACCTCATCTATAAAGAACTCAAAAAGAGCTCTATCTGAGCTTTGCTTGGATCTGTCCCATCAACTCTGATCAACCTGTCAAATATCCTTCACGAGTGTCAATCTGTAAAACTGATTCCATCGAGGAATTTCAATCTTGTGAAGAGAAGACACCAGGTCGACATGATTCTTATAAATTAGGGTTCCAGCTTCCAAGTTCCTATCTAAGCTAGGCAAACTCTTGTCTTCATCTGCAACTTATATAATTTCAGTCAGAAACCCATTTTCTTTTGCCGTCTAAAGAAGGACAATTTACCTTATAAATTATAAAACGAAATTACAGTTCGAATCCATGAATGAGCATTGCGAGTCAATCCTACATACGAGCTGAAGGAGTGGGCAAGGCCATGTTGAACCAGATTGAAAGGAGCTTATCTTCTGTGTCAGGAGAGACTGAGTTGGAGTGAACAGTTTTAACTCTAGTGTGAGTCAAAACACATATTTATACAAAAAGTATACTACAAGAATAATATTGTATCTATACAAGAATACAATGTATGATGCAAGATGTATGTATCTAGTCTCTTAACATTCTACGACATCACCCACCCCCTCCACTTGATGCTAGGCCCATTGTGGAGGACTTGTTGCACTTGGGACATTCTTATTTTTGGGGAATAATCTTTCCTTCATGTTTCTAGGCAGATCTATTTTGTTGTCAATCATCTAGCAAAGAGAGCTAAGTCAATAGCGTGCCCTACTTCATGGCTTATGTCCGTTCCTTGGTTATGAAATCTTTGTAGCTTTGTTTTCTTGGCTCAGCTGCTTGAGTAAAGTACTTTATTTACGAAAAAAAAGCCAAAAAGAGATGAGAATTGTGAGTCATAAATTTTTTGTTCCCTGAAAAAATCAATTTCCTCCTCTTGTGGGCACGGGATCCGGACTCTAGTGAACATAACCTAATAAATAGTCTAAATGAGCAAAGGGTATCTCGTTGGCCAAGTCAACAATTCATGATAGTTGACTCCCTAACAAGGAAAGAAAGCCCCATTAGTTTCGTGTACTTTGATTGGAAAAACATTCTCTATTGTGCACAGCAGTGCACATATATACTAAATGATTGGCTGAGAAAACAAAGTAAATACAAGACAATTGAGGATTTTTAAAATTTAAAATTAAGCTTTTAATCTCAGCAAAATCATTTGGTACAAAAATGTGATGTTGTGGACAACAGAGAGATGTGCATAGTAAAGGATTTTTTTTCCCCACTTTGATCTTAATTTGTTATTTAATATTTATTAAGTTGATAAAATAGGAGAGTACTACTAGTGTGCCCTCTTACATTTTTTGTGGGTAAACTCTACAACTTTATTCTTTTTTTTTTTTTGGTCAACTAAAACTTTATTCAAATGAAGGGAAAGCTGCAGGCTCTGCTTGGACTATGATGGTTGACAAGCCAGCCAAGGAGCACCAATAGGCCAAGAAATCCTAGAGCCCAAAACAAGACCACAATGAGCAAAAACATCAACAACGTTGAATTTATCATAAACATTCACACAAGAACTCAAGAATTAACGTGGTTCGGCATTTATTTTGAAGCCTACATCCACGGTAAGAAATCCCCAATCAACTTACTTCTGGGTGAGGTTTCATTATCTTTAAATAGAAAATAGTAAGAGTTTTACAAGAAGTTAAATTCTAACTCACCCTCTCTGTTAGTTTCCTTATAGAATTGGGAGACTAGCAAGTTACATTCATAACAAACAACTTGATTTTCAAATCTCATGATTCACTGAAAAACATCTCAACTGAAGGGGCTGCAATAAGGCAAATATCATTAACTACCAAAGAGACATCAACTGCATCTAAAAAGCCTAGCTGAAAAGCATGAACAGCCTCAACACAGTCAGGCTTCATGATAATATGATAAAAACCACGACCAAGTGCATAACAAATACCATCTTTAATCGCCTCCAACTCCCCTAGGAGCACTGAGGGCGTCTCTACGATGTCTGAAATAGCAAAGATCACCTCTCCTGATGAGCTCCTACCTATCAAACCACGAGTCCACGACCACCCCAATGTTGATTAGGGGACAGAGTTGCATCTGTGTTAACCTTAAGCCACCCTACTGGGGGAGGATTCCAAAGTGGAACAGAGCTAGGGACCTCCGAGGCTGCTGAGATAATACCCTGCGGTTTCCAAGCAAAACAGAATTCCCTGAAAGCCACATGAGCGTGGGAGATTATCTCATGGGGTGAGTAGGAGATGGCTTTAAACCGGAAGGCATTCATCTCTAAGCCAGATTGACTACATTAAAAAAACTTTTAGCCAAGGCCTTATCATCTCTCTTCAAATTACACCAAGACTTCAACCAACGAGCAATAGAAAACTCTTTGTCAGTGGGAGGATCAAATTCAACTGGGATCCAAACCATATTGAACGAATGAATGGGGCAAAGAAAAAGAGCTAGCTTCGTTGTTTCTATCACTTTGTACGCATTCCTTAGTACTCTATTCTAGGGGTATAAGTTTAGCCCTGACCGCCCTGAGCTCGAATAGGGCTTGGGCTAAAGATTTTGGCCCAAGGGCGGATTAAGGCCAAAGGTGGGCCAGGGATTACTCTCGACCTTGCCCGACCCGGTCCCGATCTGTCCCTGATTTTGGCCCTAATCTTGGCCTTGATTCTTGCCCTGATTTTGGCCTTGATCCTGACCCTTAATTCTGACTCTGATCTAGACCCCCGATTTTGGCTCTGATCTTAGCCCTGATTTGAATCTGAATCCTCCACCCACATGTAGAAAAATTAATTTTAATCTACATGATAAATACTTGAGACATCCCAAATTTTAATAACATGATCATGTTTCTTAAAAAATTAACAAAAATAAATTATAACCTCATTACCAATATAGTAAGCATTCATTTGATTTTGGCCTTGATTATGACTCTAATTTTGGCTCTAGTATTAATATTAAATTGTCCTTGATCATATACTAGATTTGACCTTTAGTCATTTTGATCATATTAAACCATGAGTCCTTTTGTAAATTATTTTTAAGGTAATTGTTATTTATCGACCTAAATTTTAGTTCCCAAAAATATTTTTCTTTCTTTTGTTTTTGGACCAAGGCCACATAATATATTATAAGTAATAAAAACTATTATATAAAGAATTAATATCTAACAAATCTACACCCCAACTTCTTATCATGTATATTGACATGTTTCTTTGGCCTCCAAAAAAAAAAAAAAAAAAAAAAACTTATTAAGGACAGAAAACTGTGTTTGTAATTAAAATATCATTTTATTTAATTAAAATTTTTTATTATATTATTATTATTTTTATTTTTGTAAAATACTAAATTATCGTTGATTTATTTACTAACAAAGTTTTGAATATGGATTTTTTGTTGAATAAGGATATCAATTTATCGAACAGTTGTAAACAAAAATATATTTTCCAACGGCTTAAGTGCTTGACTTTGAGAATAAACTTTTCATTTTATCAGATCCCTTTTGAATTATGATGTTTATAAGTTTACAAAAAATGTTTATGTGTAACTTTCTCTACAATTGACTAGGTTTTCATATATGTCTAAATTTAATTACAATTATTTTCTCTACTTGTTCTCTTTCTTGAATAATTTCAACTTTTTGTCATTGGAAAAAACCATAGAAGAAAACAGAACAAAAAAGAGAGAGGGAGAGAGAAACTTAGGGGAAAGACAGATTGGAGTGAAGTTTGACTACTGTCTTAGAAATTGAGAATCGAGATAAGTCATTTTCTTTTTTCTTTCAAGCTTACATATAATAACCCTAATTTTCATCCAATAACAAATTAGAAAATCCTAGAAAATATGAATTTCACTATTTCTCTAAAATCTAAATGGGTATAAATACATATTGAATACAAATTTTGGACTATTTGTTGACATCTTTATCATTTTATTTCCTTGAACTATGTTTTGAATTTAAGAATTTAACAACTTTAATATTTATTTCAATAGAAAATTCAAAAAAATATTCACTTATCTCAAGTAAAAAATTTATAAAAGAATAAAAAATTTTAAATAAGTAATTTAATTGGATAATAATCAGTGAAAGGTATTACCATATCTACATCGTATTAGTGATCAAACGGATTTTGATACCCTTAAACGGATGTGAATGCAAATTCGAAAGCGGATTTCAGTTATTTGTTTAGTCATTTACAAGCCGAACAACATTCTATATTTTTATTAATAAAATTTATGTAAATAACTATGAGTTACTTATAATCAAATTTCTAATTCAATTAAATTAAATTTTTTTTTTAGAATCAAACTTGTAAATAAATGAGGATACATTTTAAAGGCTATAAGTCTTTTGTTTTTTGAAAATTTTTATACTGGTAGGGCCTAAAAGGGATAAATTAAGAATTTTTATGAATTTATATTTGATATTTTAAGACTAAGGATAAGGCCAATTAAGGCTAGGGACAATACCAATTAGGACCATGGCCAATAATAGGGTCAATCAGGGTGTCCCTAGCCCAATCAGGACCAATGCCAATAATATGACCAATCAGAGTTAGGGACATGGTTAAGATAGGGCAATGGGCCAATTAAAGTCAATCAGACTCAGGGTCAAGGTTAGGGCCAAAGACAAGGCCAAAGACAGGGTCATCAGGCCAATTAGGGCTAATTAAGGTCGATCAGGGCAGGAATGAGCTTGGCTTGGTTTTGTAGAGCTTAGGGTTAGAGACAATAATCGTTGGTCCTAAACTAAGCTTAGAGCGAACTGAGCTAAGATTAGAACATATAGGGTTGGGGTTGGGATTGCAAAAGCCTAGCCCTATTGCAGCCCTAATCCATTCTATTCATGTCAATCCTATTTAGACATCATTTTCCAACACTTATTGTTATAGTATATTAAATCTTCTTGTTATTGTCCTTGCAAAAAACCCTATCATCACAAATTCAATTTTTTTCATTTCTATAAAGTTTGGTGGCAGTCCTCATCCTCTTTCATTGTAGATTATTCTTTAATGCCTATAGGCTTTGCTTAAAGAGCCTAACATAATCTACCTATCTTTTGATTTAAATAAAAAATTAAAATTGGATTTTGATTTCTAAATTTCTCCTACTGCCTTCAACCACAGTTTTTTTTAACTTCGAAAATTACAAAACATTACATGAAAAAAAATTTTTTGGTAAGGAGAAAAAAAATCAGGTGGCTAGCACCTGATTGATTTATTATCAATATAAATCATTTCCATATATAATTCATAAAGGATGATTTTTTTCTCATTTTACGGTTTGGATTGATTGATTCAACCATGTGGCAAAAACCCAATTATCCATTAAACCGAAGGAAAGGCCGGAACCTGCAACGCTGTAACCAGTTTTTCAATTTCGAACTCCCAAGGTCGTCGAAGCCTTACTTGAATAGTTTTTTCCCCCTCTTATCTGTTGTGCCCTTTGGAATTCAGAAATTGATGGTGCTTTGTTTTAAATTTCTGCAGGTCTTTGTGGTTCCAACAGTTACTTTTTCGTGTTGCCAATAATCATTTTCTGCCATGGCAACCCGGCGTAAGTATCTCTTATGCAGATTCTTTCCCTTTTTTTTTTTATTTTTTTTTCCTAATGGGTTTTGTTGGGGGGTGGAGGGGATCTCATCATCCACTGCTTTTACTAATAACGAATTTCTCCTGTGAAGCTTAGATTAGATTCTGATCATCTAACTGCAAGCTTCAAACCATTGATGATTTCCTTGTTTCCTCTGATCAACTGTACTATGAGAGAAGTTATCCTTTGTGTTCAATATTTTTTATTTTGAGTAGACAGTTTGAATATCATTAGGAACCACATTACCCTACCTTCAGATCTTCCACTACCCATTTGGTTCTTCACAAATTAGCCAGAGGAAGCTGGTCCATTTTGGCGTGCTAAACTAATTAGTCAACTTATCAATGTGTATGGGTTTATGTAAGTTTTATAAATGCTAATTTTAGTAGGTTGATATGATATTTTAAATTAATTTCATTTGATGTTTGTAATATCTACTGTCGATCAATGTGGAGATGAGTGGTTAATCTGGGCCTATAGGAAACATAACATTCAAACTTTTCTGGTCATGTGTACTTTGAACAGGGAGAATCAATATGGTTAGCATTTTATGATGCACTAGAAGTGTGGATGGAGAAGAACAAATAGTTTTCGCTCCATGACTTGTAAAAATGAAAAAAAAAATCCTTTGACCACGCAAATATGAAAATTTTAAATATGATTTCCTTTAGTTGTTGTGCAGTGGTATCATTTGCTAGAACAAGAATGTTTATGTTGAAAAAAACAAAAATAATTTACATTCACCATTGAAGTACTCCTCCTTTTGAAGACTTCATTCTCAAAGCTTATGAGTGACTGCAGGACTCCACTTTGAGAACTCTTATGATGTTGGTGTTTTCTCCAAATTGATAAATGCATATTTCTTGTTTGCAATTGAAGGACTTGGAAACTTTCACAGGTGAGAATGTTTGGGCAGTATAATGTGATTCTTCCTCAATTGTCGTGAGATGACTTGACTGACTTTCCTGCAGTACATTTGAAGCTGAGCTAGTAGGTGTTATCCCTTTGATTATAACATCCTAAGCTGACTCAAGAATTATTGCACGACTATGTATTGGTAAGAATTCGGAGATTCTTTGAGAATCAGGTTTGAACATTATGAGAGAAGTTATTTTGTTTGGTCTTAACCTTATCATTTGTTCTTTTGGTAGGAAATAAGAATGGCCTTCTCTTGCCACATGATACCACAGATCAAGGTAAAATTTGGGGATGGTTTTTGCTACAGTATGTAAACAATGCTTCAGGTGAAATCATATGGAGTCCTAGTGTAGATGTTTTCTTATTGAAGTATGTCACTTTTATTACTACCTTGTAAGTAGCCTATTAAATATGAAATAATAAAAAGATGAACTAAAGCTTGAGTTTTCTACATGTATGTGCAACCCCACTTGCTCCTCCCCCCCCCCCCAGAATGGTAATCCTAGGTGGAAAAGAGTATCCACCATGAGTAGCTCTTGATTGCCTGATTGACCCCAAACCATGTGACTCAGTTGCTCCAACAATACAGAGAGACATTGAAGATTTGCCAAGCCATACAAGAGGAGCTAGCTGCCCGTAGGGTAGAATAGGCAGCATGAGCTATTATCCTTGGGACTATTCAACATAATGTCCAGGCCCTTGCGATAAGGCTTTTAGCTATGGATCGACAGCAAGAACAGCGAGGACATAATGATCAGGGCAATAGACACAGGAATGAAAACAAAAAAGAATACTTCTGCTGGATTATTTCTCTCTCATGGTAAGCCTTTCCTCTCTTCTCTCTTCTGTGAAACACCCCGTTTTTCTTTTCTGCATGGTAGTCTCCTATGTTGCTATTTTCTCCTTGTTTCTTCTCAATGGCAACATCCCCCCCCCCCCCTCTCTCAGGGGGTCTCCCAGTGCTTTTCCCTTGTTTCTTGTCAATGGCAACTCCCTCCTCCCTCTCTCTCTCTTCAAGGGGGATTATAGTTCTCTCTCTCCCCCTCCCCCTTTCTCTCTTCACCACTTTTCTTCTATCTATAATTTTTCTGTTTCTACAGTGCAGCCACTCCCCTAATCTACAGGTATATAGTTTTTTCCCCCTTGTTCTCCAGAAAACAATAGGCCCTGTTTCATATAACTTATTGAGAATGCTGTTGCCTAGAAAATTTAAACATTTTCTCTGTAAACTCACGTTATCCCATTCTTTCAATGGTAGGATTTTATTTCCATTATTATTATAGAATCTCTCTTCATTGTTATTGCTGTTATCTAGCTACATATTTTAGGAATCTGGATAGCATTTATTATTTTTCAGGAGCATTAATCGATTTGCATCCAACTCTGTGTTAAATTTCTATGATCCCCATCACATGTATCCCGATTTTCTTTAGTCTTGCATATTTGCTTAGGATTGTTTTGATCATTGTTTTCTTTATCACGCATAACATGCATGCTTATTTATTATATGTTGCTGCCTCGCTGTTGTTTAGTGTTTCCCTTTAGGACTTGTCCCTGCCTAGGGTACTCCTAACCAGCCCTTGTAGGACTCCTAATCCTTAGGGTTCACCCCACATCAAACTTGGTATTGATGGGGGATAGAATAGAGAAGAGAGAATGAGGAGGCAACTTGAGAAGAAATTAGAGTTGCTAGGGAAGGGAAAGAGGGATAAAAAAAGCTCATAAGAAAAAGAAGACAAAAGGAAAAGGGGGTTGGAGGGGGGGGGGAAGGGGTGTGTGGGGTGAGGTAACACACTTGCACAAAACCCAAGCTTTCAAATTCATCTTTTTATTTCACACTCAATAGGAAAACAACTATATTAAGACTCTTTGCAATTTAAAGTTAACTAAAACTAATTCCAAGTATCCTACCCAAATTAAAAGTCTACTTACATAATTATCCCAATAAAATAACCAAGAAATCTCCCAAATCCCTTATAAGATCCCACTTGAAACACTGCTTATGCTACTATATTGAGAATGGTAACCAGTTTTCTTACTTTAGCCAAAGAGCTCAATCTTGACTGTAAGGTAGGCACCCACATGATTAGTTATTCTTTCCTACAAATCCACAACTATTAGCTGATAATTTTGAGAAATAATCTCCCTCAAAATCAGCTATATTAGTGGCAATGAAATTCCTCAAATGTAGGTTCATTAGGCTAAAAGTTGAGCCAAGATAGGGTGCTTCGATGGATTATAGGCTGTGAAAAGTCATGTGATTGGAGCTCTATCTCAAATTGTGCTACTTCAAAAATCCTTAATGGAATATTTTCCTACTTAGAGGATCATAAAAAGATATGGCGAGATCAAGAAGCAACTGTACGTGGTCCTTATCGACCTACAAAAAGCCTGAAACAGAGACCCGATAGAGTTAATCTAGTGTATGCTAGAGAAGAAAATTTTCAACTAGATATGTGGACATAATTAAAGCTAGATATGCCACTGCAGATGACAGACAATATGAATTGTCTGGGTCAACATGGTGAATTCCTAATCGCGGTCTGGTTACATCAAGGATCAGACCTAAATCCTTATCTCTTCTTACTAATCATGGATGATTTACTAAAAACATATAAGATAAGTTTCCTTGGTGTATGTTTTTACTGATGATATTATCTTGGTGGATAAGCTAGAAGTGGGGATTTCATGAAGTTGGAATTATGATGATCAACCTTGGAATCAAAAGTTCATAAGATTAGTATGGCAAAGACAAAGTTATACTAACTTTTAATGAGGTGATTAAATCAATAAGAAGGTCATCCTGCAAAGTGATTATTTTATCTATCTAGGATTAGTCATAACTCATAAATAAAGAAGGTGATGTTGCTTGGACAATTCACATAGGATGAATGAAGTGGAAGCTATGCCTAGAGTGCTATGTGATTGCTGTATCCTTTTGAGGCCAAAAGGAGAATTTATAGGATTGTAATTTAACCAACTATGGTGTATGGTGTGAAATAAGTATCATATAGATTGACTAGGCATAGTGGAGATGAGGATGTTGAGACAGATGTGTGGCAATACTAGGAGGCACGAAGTGAGGACTGACTATCTTGAGCTGAGTTGAAATTAGATAAGCTGAAAAAGTCTTTTGGTGTGACATGACCATGTTCAAAAAGAGCTAGGTATGTTCAGTTCAGAGAGATGGTTTAATTCTTACGGGAAGCACTAAAAGAGCTAGTGACAGGCGTAAAATAACCTAGAAGAAGTGGTGATGAAAGACATAAAGCTTAATCATTATATCATTTACAACCTTGAATGAAGCTGATTGAAGAGCAAGGATCTTTGTAGCCAACGCCCATCAGATGGGTTAAGGCTTTACTGTTGTCATTTTAAACTTTCTGAACAGTGAAGAATACAACAAAGTTACATTGTGACCCTTTTCCCATCCTAGATTTCTGGTAGAACTTGAGTTCCAAGTAGGATACAAACCACCACTAGTTTTTTGTTGCACAGTAGTTTGATGGATGCAGCAAATCTTTTCTATAGATGCATAGAAGTACTGCAGAACACCTTGTTTCATGGGTGTGTTAATAAAATCCTGTTGACCTGGCCCGTTCAAACCCCGCCCTAAGCCTGGCCCGATCTCAACACAATTTTTTCAACCCGAAGGGCGGGCTTGGGTTACAAATATGATCAGTCCTGACAGGGTCGGCTTGGGTCGGGTTTGGGTTTGGCCCTAGCCCAACCTGACCCTATGTTAGTTTAATATACATTAAGTTATGCTGAATACACAAATAAAATGCCAATGCAAGGTTGGTTAGTTGGCAAGACCCATCACCTCTCATCCAAAAGGTCTTGGGTTCGATTTCAATGATTAGCAAATTATTCATTTCATTTCCTAAAATTAAAATCAAGTCAGGGTTAATTAGGGCGGACCGGGTTAGGCCTTGTCAGGGTTGGGTTAGGGTTAGGAATTTTAAAACCCTAACATTGGTTGGGTTTGGGTTTTAGTTCCAATCTCTAGGGTTGGGTTAGGGTTGAAGTCTGGCCCTTTGACACCCCTAGTTTCATGGAGATATGGAACTGATTTGGCAAAAGTTCATAAAATTGAGGTTTTCTAATAAGTTCTCCTCATTGGAGTTGAAACTGTTGTAATTAGTTGAGCTCATCTTTAGGGAGGCCAACACTAAGTACAAGGACAATTGAGCTCAACTTCAGGAAAGCAAATGCTTGGTGTGTGCGTCCTATTGGGCTATGATGCACACATCTCAATTGCTTGTCCAGCTATGGAATGCTCTGCTTGGCACTCCATGGAGAGAAGCTAGATCCTTTGAGGGTACATAGAAAGCGAATAGCATGGGAATCTTGTTTCCTTCTATAGCTTCAAGCGTCTTATTCATGTTAACATATACCCCCTGAAGACGGTACCTTATTCCAAAAAATTTCAGGGACACCCAAGGATAATTAGGCACCCTACAAACATTGCCCAATTCACAGTCGCCCCTTTTTTTATTAGAATTGTTATTATTTTGAGGACATGATGAATATTCCCTTAGTTGAATTATTCTATATCTTATGGTATGAACTGATGAACAAAGGAAGGATAACTCATTGAGGAAGAAAGAAGATGAATTTAATATTTAATTTTACTTATGGCAATACTGTAAAGTCACAAGAGATTTAAAGGCATTTGGGAATGATGAAATTACCTAACTGTGACTTTAACAGAATTTGCTAAAGGAGTAGACTGTTTTGTAAATTTAAGAGATCTTTTGGGGGTCATTGCCTGTTTGGCATAGTCTTGAGGTGTTTGTGCTTTTTTCCAATTATCTTGGACTTTTCTAGAAATTTATTCTTAATATCAATTGCACCAAGTTTCCTGTGCCATAGTTTTGGGAAGTGGAATGGTATATGGATTCATTACATACTTCAGTTCTGATAAAAACATGTCCATGTTCGAGTCTTCAACCATGTTACTTTTGCTAGGAAACTGAGGAGATATTGCAGATATTCTTGGAGTTTGAAGTATTCAGGCAGACAAATGCAGGAAAATTTCTTGTGGGTAGTTACTGTGCCTTCTCCAACAGAGGGGAATTCATATGCAGTATCCTCATTCTATTTTATTTTTCTGCCCGTCCAACTGAAACCCAGATTTTCAAGTTGTCGCATTAATATCCAAATGATCAATTTCTTAACAATTGCTGCTGCAACAGGTCCATACCTGTACAAACTCTACTTCAGGTTCTACCAGTGGCTGTGACTCTGAATCGTGGTGGTGAAGTCATTGCCGCAGGTGTTGCAGCGAGTGACTGGACAGCATTTTGTGTGTTGGATACAATAGCAACGTGACTGTCATTTGAGTTTCTAAAAGTTGAAGGAAGCACAACCCAGCTCCATGTTTGATGAGATGAAAAAAAATCATTAAATGACACTTACGTTTGGGTCTGATCTCCTCGGCTGAGCTGGTAGTTTGTGTTGAAAAACTGCAGTTAACAGTTTGAATCAACTCCTCAGTGTAAGTGGGGGAAAAGGATACAAGACCCACCATTCACCAAAACAAGAACAGTTCTTCGTGGTCTGATTCCACATTTTTGGCTGATGCACTCTAGGAGAAAGCTGGGTGAGCTTTCCAAAAGTCATTTGATTTTGTAAAACACAAGGCTTGGAAAAACCTTGCAAAACAAAATTTGAATTTGACAATTGAAAAGAAATTTGAAATGAAGAACCTGACAGTTATGATCAATCATATACCATCTCCATAATGTGATTGTTACGCTATTATCCCAAATTTGTTTTCATATAAAAGGGTGGGAAAAGGAATGTTCTTCCAAATGAAGTTTTCCCTGTTTGCGTTCAGTAAATTGCAGAATATAGTGGGATTCTTACCCTATTATCTCGAGTTTGTTTAATATAAAAAGCTGGGAAAAGAAAATTCTCTCAGATTAGGAGTTCTACTGTTTGAATTTTTATTTTTATTTTTTTTGGGTAAACGTACTGTTTGAATTCAAATAGCAAAAGAGGAAGAGAAAGTTCACTGCTACCCTGCGAGTTAGCACCAAAATTTATACTACTATTAAATTGGATAACTCTAGAGGTGGCATTAATTTTAGCTGCAGCACTGAAATTTTCCCAAAGGATCCAAAAAACCAGAACATAAGATGACAATTGCACAGAAATTTGTACAGCAAAACAAACAGAGCATGTATGGTTTCCAGGTTTTTTCAAAACGTTCCTTTGAAAACATGAAACATATTTCAGAAAGTTAACCAAAAGAGTGTCTTTTTTTCTTTTTCTTTTTCCTGTTCAAATAACGAGAAGAGTGTCAAAAAAAACCATTCTAGCACACAAAACCTGTTCTCCTTGGAATGTGAAGCTGTGTACTTTCAGCAGTCAGTCTTGACTTTACTGTAGAGACAACCCCTTTCAAGAGCACGAGAAGCAGAGTTGAGATCCTTTCCGCCCGGGCAGGGTGTTCGCACATCTCCCCTCTGCCCTCCTATTTGGGCTGCCCATGGATGGGCGAACGGCCTGCCTAGGCAGAGAGGATTTGAACTCCGAGGAGTAAGTATACATCCTCAAAGGGGAAACTTTGTCATCCGCAAGGTTCGAACCCATGACTTCTCCATTGAGAAATATGGATCTTACCAATCTACCAACCCTACAATGACGATATGGGGATTCTTTATGCACACACTGGTTAGGAACTTGATTTGAGCCATGAATTTAAGGGAAGGAGAACCCCAGGTTTACTAGAGCCACAGGAACAAAATGTAACAATTTTTTCAAAAGTTCCAAGATGAAATTAATTCTCGACTTCATCTTTGACCAAATTGGAAGTCCAATGTCAAACTAGTGAGGCAGAAGAGGAAGAACTGTCGTCTGTTAGGTATTTTCTTCAGAGGAAAATAAAGAAACAGCAAATGTCTAGTGGATTGTGACTTGAATACAAGGAAGAGCAATTCAATGAATGTAGTGCACAAAGAATCTATCAGATGAAATTTATAAAGAAGTACATACCTAAAGCAACAATAACGATTACAATTAATGTTGCAACCAGAGACGAGAAAATTATGCAGCAGATGGCTTTTGAATAGCAGAAACAGGACCAGATCCATTTTTAAACACAAAAATGCGTATCAACAATGATAAACTTCAACCTCCTATCAATAAAGCTTTCCATGTTTTGGTATAGAGAAGTGATCTAGGATACAAAAGACAGACTATTAGGAAAGGTATAACATGTGACAATTTCGTTGTTTCCTTGATCTATAGCCATTTCTCCTGAACAGAACCATGTAATTGGTAAAAAACATACCTCACTAGATCAATAGTGCCTTCTCTGTTGCCAAAGCAATAAAAATTGGAAAGCTGCCCCATTTTGTACCCAATCACTGGTCATCCCCTCAAAATTCATGAAATAGTGATCATACAATGGAGCACCATAACCAAATACATGAATTGTCAAAGAGTAAAATGAATACTCAAATCAACTAAGGCTGCCCACACAATCAGTTTTTGCGGTCAAAACATATTACATGTGAAAGAACAGCCTCAAAGGCCTGGTTAGATTGCAGAGTTTCCAATCCCACTGAGTGAAAAAAAATAGCAGAATAAGTGCTCAACAGCCCATGACGGCACAGTTATAGACGAATACTCCAACATGCTCCTTCACACCGACGACTTTCCACTCCAAGGTCCCATCTTTGACCTCTGATTTTGGACTCCAAGAGTTCAACACAATACCATCACCTTCGGGGCCTCTCTGCCCACCTACAACCAGAAGTTCCTTGCCGCATGCCTTGAAAGCCAGGCCCCAACCGTTTGAAGTATCAGCTCTCACAGGGAGCCTACCCAAGACGGACCAAGTGTTCTTCTCTTTATTATACTTCTGCACCATATTGGTTGACTGCTCAACCGCATAGAGCTGATTATCCACCACTGCTACAAGCGGAGGTGCCTGAGCCACCTTATTAACATTTGGGTACATCCCTTCAATTTTTCTCCATTTTCTTGTCTCAAGATTGTATTCTTCCCCACAAGTTAATGAGACGGTAGGACTTGACATCCCACCTATTACATAGAATTTCCCATCCATGAAGAATCCAGAGCACAACTTGCGTGGAGAGTGCATGTTAGGCAACAGCTCCCATTTGCCTGTTTCAGAATCGTAGAGCTCAGCGGAATCCAATATTTTTCCATTCCTGTCGCTTCCACCTGCAACAATGGCAATAGAACCAAAGCTACCCGAACCAAACAAGCACCGAGGAAAATTTATTCCCTTACAATGTTCCCATTGCCGGCGAGCCAAACTGTACTTCCAGGTGACGAAATCCAACAACTCCCGGCCAAAAACCAGTAATTCAGTGCCCACAGCCAAGGACTCCTTGTCTGCATGATCGAAACACTCATCACAAGGGATCTTGGGCAACTTCATCCATTTCTTTCTCATGGGGTCGAAAACTTCCCATCCTCGTGGGTCACATACCAAGTAGACCCAGTGCTCCGCGATGCCCATCTGCTTCCGCAGTCCAAAGAGGGAGCCACTTTTTACCAACGAATTGAATCTCCAGTTGAGGCAAGCAAGCGTCGCATAATCTGATCGGCGTGCCCAAGCAAGGCAGGCCAGAGCAACGTCATCATGTAGACCAGGAAGAAGAGGATCATCACATGACGCAGCAGCAACGCGGCGATTTTGACGGCGACCATCAATTTCTCCTACATCAGATCCCATCTCCAAGAAAATGTGTCTTTTCTCTCCAACCAAATCTGAGCAAGATTTGTACGTCAAGTAGGGG
Source organism: Hakea prostrata (assembly GCF_041222555.1). Classification (NCBI taxonomy): domain Eukaryota; kingdom Viridiplantae; phylum Streptophyta; class Magnoliopsida; order Proteales; family Proteaceae; genus Hakea; species Hakea prostrata. The sequence continues at coordinate 7,509,889 of NC_142601.1, forward strand.
AGATTGAAATCAAATAGTCTCTTCGATTCATCAGCTTGAAGAACCATATTGGCAAGTCTGTAGGGTGCTGGCAGAAAGCATCTGGCAGAGCTGATACGTATTGCCTCCAAGCGATGCTGAGAATAATAACGAAGGGTCGTAACAGAGGGATAACATAATTCTGTATCTGGGAACCGATCTATCCTGCAGAGGTTGCAGAGCCGCCAGCCCCTATCACAAAAAATTCTTCTTTTTCAATAGCTCCATCATGCGTCTGCAGTTCAGCCGTCAGATCAAAGGGATTGGTGTGACCACTGGTGAGAAATATAAGATGAAGAAACTGGAATTTCTGCAAGCGGACCAAATCAGATCTCCCAGAAAAGTTATCAGATTTCACCGGAACCTCCGGATCTTCCGCCGAAATCGGTTCTGTTCTTTAGCAGGACTGCCGACAGGACTATCTAGAGAAGTGAAAAACATGAATCCGTTGTAAAACAGAATCACAACAAGTATACAAAACGCATCCAAACGGCGGCGATCCACCAAATCTGATCACAATTGAATCGTTCAGGGAAAACTGACATTAACAGCAGCAGATTTTTCCCGCGAAATCAGGGATCGAGGAGAAGGGTCGATAGAAAGAGAACGAAAACGGATCCAAACCGGACCAGAGACTAGAAGATATCCATAATCAAATCCACAGACATATATCCGATTTTCCAACCAAAACTTACCAGAAAACTATAGAAATCAAGAACTGGAATCGGAACAATAAAAATAACGAGAATTAGATAGAAATACCGAACGAAGGTGCTGGGACCTGCAAATCAGACACCTCGATCGGAGCACGAAGCGAAGGAGAGTCGCCGGAGAAGAAGAAGAAATCTATAATCGCCGGATTCCGGCGGCTGAAGGGGTTGGGAAGAACATATAAGGTGGTTTAGCAAGAGAGAACTGTTAACGATGAGAAAGGGATTAAATAAAAAAAGGATTTTTAATCAATCAAGATGAGAATTGAGAAGAGACGAAGAAATCTAATTGGGGTTTTAGAGAAAAAGACATTTTATTTACTCAATTCGCCATGGCACCCTGGATCTTTGCCTTTCTCTCTTCTTCCATTTTTATCTTATACTTATATTATCGCAAAAACGAGTAGATACGCTAGCGGTATACCATAAGCTAGCTTACGGTACTAATCATGTTTTATCTTTCTTTTAATCTGCTCTACGGTTTACACGTGTGAGTGATTAATTGATGAAAACCGATCTGGACTCAGTGGAGCGAGTTGACATGAGCTGGGCCGGGTTAAGGATTTTAGATAGATTAGGGCCCAGTTGCCTGATATGTGATGGTTTGTAATAATGGAGAGGGTTGTACTTGTCTTATATTGATCATACTCTTCTACTTCTACATTTATTTATTTATTTTTATTATTTCTTCAAATAATAAATTCCCCATTTCCATAGTATGAAATACCCAAATTACTCCTTTCAGAAACTACTAGGTCTTATAGTCCCTTTCCATGGAGTCCAGATAATCTACTTGTCAAAGTAGACGTCAGTGCTTTCCTCACATTTTTTCACTAACATTAACAGGGGCCCACAAAGACCTATGAAGATCCTACTTTCGATTCATCTTGTTAGAACTTATAGATGTTCCTCCTTCCTAATATGTGAGCACAGATGTTTACCTGTTAGGGTAGAGGATCCAGACTCATCCTCGTGCTCTCTACTATCAACATTAAATCCTCTTTCATAATAAAAAAATATTTAGTAACATTATGCAAATAAATCTTTAATGATAGATTAATGTTACATTTAGTATTACTTTTGTCATAATTAATTGTTTTGATTTCATGTTTAATCTATTCAACACAACTAGTGGCTTAAAATCAAAAGCTTGAATAATGATTTTAGAAGAAAAAAATTATTAACACAAAGTCAATATATAGAATATTATTATCGCAAAGGTCAAATAAATATAAGGTCATATGGTTGAGATAGGACAACTATGAAATTTGGTGTACTTCTACAAAAATAAAAAAAATTGCTTTTGACTGTATGGATCTTGCATTGACACGCATACACTCTCTCTGTTCAACACAAGCGCTTCTTACTGGGTTAGGGAGAAGTCAATGTCATATTCTCCTTCTTGGTTATTTCTGAATGTAGAGGGGATCCACGTAATAATGTGCTTTCACATTATACACGGTATTTTGACCATGAGAGTCTCACTTTTACATGAACTCTTTGTCTCTTCCCTTATCAAAAAAGTCCACTGTTGAATAGAAAATTTTCTCACACCATGAGTATTGTAAGGCGAGAAGTTCCTCACACATCGTTGGCATGGAAGATCCTCTTCATTTCTTTTTTCAAATTGGAAAACCTTACTGCTTTTATTTATTAGTCCATAAGGGCATTTCCATCACCATCACCCACATGTTAAAGAAAGCGAATCTATTCTACCAAAAAAAATAATAATAATAATGATAATAATAAAGAAAGTGAATCTATAACCCTTATAACACAATTTTTTGGACTCCCTCTTCTTAATTTGATATGTGAAACCTACATTTGTATAGGAGAATGGAACCAATTTGAAGTTGTTATGTTCTTAATGGGCTCCATTTTGGTATATGAGTATTAGATTGAGCTAGTTAAATATGAGATAGATTTAAGAGCTTGACTCAACTCGTTTAATCAGTTTCAGAGTTTTTGAAACATCGATCAAGTACCTAACGGATGTGACTTTCAGGCCATCGACCATATGGCCAACCTGTACTGAAGAAGAAAAAACACTAAACTTGAATATAAAACTTCGAATCCAACCAAGATAGGAAAACCAACCAAGGCCACCCATCGATAGATTCCAATTGCAACAAAGCACCTCATCCATGACTTGCTTGGACATAAGATTCTCAACCCTCTCAATATGGAACATTTTAGGACATTTTTCAGCATATTGCTTTGTTACATTGTTGTTGGTTGATGTATTGATCCTTATTCCTGATTTCCCTTTTTTTCTTTCTATCTTTTCTTTCTTCCTTAGGCCAGGATTCTATCAATGGTCTGATTGCTTCATTGACACTGTTTATGTGTTTGGTTTCCTAGCAAAAGTTTGGAATAATATTATTGAATTGAGAAAGTTTTTCTTTTCTTTGGGAATCTATCATTATTATTTCTTTCTTCTTCCTTAGCTGTTGGAGGTTCCAAATTTTTTTCACTGTACAAGCATCTTCTCAACTCACATGACATGGTGGTAGAGAATCTTCCAGGTGTTAGGGTTTCTTTTTGGACCCCTTCTCTGCACCTCTATTTTTGATCTTCAAGATCAGATTTGTGATTGAAAATTAAAATTATTATAATGAAAACCATCTGACAGCTTTGTGATCATATGGAAATAAAGATTCCAAGACATTAGTGGGAGATAGAAACAGGATTTGATGAACATAGAATGGTGACCCAACCAAATACATGGATGGAGCTAGTTAATCACTTATGATCACTTCGAGCAAATGCCCACTTGGAATTTATCCCAGATGAAATTCCTTTCCAATTTCCCTTGTTAGATTTGATAGATTCCCAATTGACAAGAACTGGGAACTAGATGCTCCTGTGGTTCAAAGACTAGCTTTGAGAACAAGTTTCAGAATTAATTGAGATCTCTCAACTTCTAAACATGACCCAAAGAGTTAGAACTAGTGTAACTTGATAACACAGTAGCCAAATTTAAAACATGGATTTTGGCAAGAAGGTTTCAGGTAGCCTAGAGAGTGTAGACTAGCAGGTACCTGCTTCATTGGCTGTTATGGTCCTCTTCATACTTTTTGTCCAATCCATACCCACCAAGTCCTTTGATTGGACCACTAAGGGTTCAATCAAGTTCCTCTTTCTCATTCTCTGATTCCATAGAGAAGTGAGCTTCAGGAATTCAGATAAATGGAATGTATTCTTTTTGCCCATTGAGTTGAGGAATAATTTTGGCTACCCAAAAAAGAAATAATTTTTATTGGTTTTCATCACCTAATATAAACAAAGAGGGAACATGGTTGAATATGTACTAAGTGGTGGATCTGGGTTCAAACTCTGATGCTTTCCACCCCTGTGACTGAGCAATACCGCCAGGGAATGATGCTGGTCACTCTTTCATTTGTTCCAGGGCTATTCCATCATCAACATTCTCTTTTTGATGCTTCAATCAAGTCAGACAAGATGGTGTCAGTTTGAAACTGGAATTGAAATCAACTGTTTGAAATTGAATTGAATCAAATCAGATAAACAAGAACTGGTCTGGTTTTGCTTTCAGAGTGCAATATCTTGATTCCCTATTTAGTCAGTAGGAGAAGAAGACCATTCTTTCTATGCCAATCCTGTCTATGGATAGAGAGGATCATTGGGTTTGGAGATATTCTCACAATGGGTTTTTTTTTTTTAAGTTAAAACAGCATATCAAGCTACTCAAAATACCACAAATATGCAGAAAAACAAAAACTTTTCCTCCACAACAATAAATTAGGATAGAGACTAGAAAATCAAAATGCTCCCAAAAATCAAAACCTTCCTTTGAAAGGCTGCCCTTAAAGGAATAGTAACCCAACAGGCTTTAGTAGAGATAGCAACAATTCCCCTTTGTTGTTTGATTTGTACATCACAGGTGGAAAGCGTATTGCATGCTTTATTTCATTGTGATCATGCAAAGGCATGTCGGAGGGTCTCTCCTCTAAGGATTGACACTGCTGAATTCTCAGGGAATAACATACATAGATTTGGCTTGATTTTTTTCTAGATCTTAAATTTAATTCTTTTGATCAAGGTGATTTTTTCATACTATATGCAACATTTTATGTTGGGTAATCTAGTATGCAACAAATGATCTATTGTTTAATGAAAAAATTGCTTCACTTCAAATTTTTTGAATTGAATGTATAGGTTGTTTAATGAAGTGAATTGGATTCATGACAATGCTGCTAACCAGGACTTGAATAGTGGGAACTCAAGCTCCATAGACGTTGCTAGTGTTTCAGGTGAAGGATTCAATCCTCTTCAAACCAGTTTCAAAGTTTTTTTGGATGCATCGTTGGACAGTACTTCTAAGCAAGCTAGTAGAAGCTGCATTATTTGTAGTCCAACAGACTGATTCATTTGGGCAAAAACCAATTTTTTGTTTGGTTTTTCTGCACTTGTTATGGAGCTTGAAGCTCTTAGGGATGTTATTTTTGCTATTTTGGAACTTCGTATTAATCAGGTTGTTTTCTATTCTGGTTGTCTCCTAGCCATAAAGGCTTTAAATGGCTAGGCCTAGTCTCTTGATTGGTTAAGCCATGGTCTGATCCAAGATATTAAGAGACTTTCTACATGAAGGATCATCTTTAAGCCCTTATTATTTGTACTTTTAATAGATGAATTAATAAAAAACATTCAAGACAAGATTCATTATTGTATGTTTTTTACTGATGATATTGTATTGATAAATGAAATTCAAGTAGGGATTAATAACAAATTATAATCATAGATGGTTCCTTTGCAATCAAAAGGCCCTAAACCAAGTAGAACAAATACAGAATATTTAGTTTGTTATTTTATTTATGATCGGACGGACGAGGTAGTAAAACTTAATGGAAAGAAGATCCCTTAAAGCAATTATTTTAGGTGTCATTGGTTTAATCATAAATAAAAAATTTGATATAAAAGACAACGTTTTTTAAAGAATCAAAATAGGGTGGTTGAAGTAGAGAGGTCAGAGTCTTGTGTGGTCAACGTATTCCTCTAAAGCTTAAAGAAAAAATATATTAGACCGTCATTCAACTAGCTATGATATATGGTGTAGAGTGTCGGGTATAGACATCTCTTTTTTTATTGCGTTAGCGGGCATTAGTTTTATCATAGTCTCTTCCTTTGAATTCTCTTCACTGCTATGAAATGTTCCCTCTTTCGCCATCTCCATGTATCTACTGATCAAACCAACCCCATAGATGATATCTGGTGTACCTATTGAGAAATGCTTGAGCGGAATCTCAACCATATTTGCTCTTTTTTGTTAGATATTCCCTTACTCACAGGACACGGGTTCTTTATATGACTAGGAAAATTGACTGGATAAACTTTCTTATAACGTTTACAATATCTAGTTATAACCAAGAGTGAAAATAGTGACATTCAAAACATTTTGAAATTAATTTAGGGCCTGTTTGGTTACATGAATTCATCTCTGATTCATGAATCGAATCCCATTTGGTGTAAAATCTCTAGATTCGAAACTAAAGATATGTGATTCTTTAGATTATGGGTAGGGGTGAAACGGGATTTCAAAAAGCTATACTTTGCACTTCCAAATCCGTCGTCATGTTTTGGATGATCCCGTTTCTTCCCGCCACTATCTTTTAAATTATCTCCTGTTTGAATCTCGTATTTGTCTTGCTTCCCGGCCAAAATGTAAAAAGAATCCTTATTCATCCATGTTTTGACCCTCTCCATCAAAATATACCTGACCACCGATTCTCTTTCTTCATTTTCTCATTACTTAAACTGTAAGCTTCACCAACATGACCCTTTAGTGTGTGGAGCGAAGCCTTGCAACCATGGCCTGTTTCTTGACTTTGCTTTTTTTTCCACTAAAGATGCTGATTACATCAAAGGGGACATAGAAGATGATAGTACTGTAAAGCCAGATGACTCCAGGCAACCTTGAGTGTATTCAACTCTTACCAATTTAAGCAATCAAAAATGCGACCATGCATTAAGAACAATCCAAGAGACCAGGGGGACAAAGATGAGAGCTAGTTGGTCTTCTTGTCTTTATATAGAGATAGATCACTATTATGTCAGAAAATGCGTTCACATGTAAAAATCACTTGCATACTTTATAACTCTTTTAAACGAAAAAAAAAATTAGTACACCAATATTTATGGATATTGATATTTCATACTTTTTGATTTTCATGTTAGCAAGATCCTCTAATTTTTTTATTAAAAAAAAAATCAGATTATTTTGCAAAACAGTGATGGAATAAAAATTACTAATAAATCTGCAGCACCTGATTGTCCCACGTCAATGAATGACATAGCAAAGACTTAAGAAAAAAAAAAAAAAAAACTTACTTGTATCAATTGGAACCACGGTTCACTATGTTGGCAATATATCGCCGACACAGGGCGATATATCGCCGTGTCGCTGGGGGGGGACACGACTCCCCCAACGACACGATATTTACCATATATCGGCGACATATCGCCCTATGTCAGCAATATATCGCCGATCACTTTGGCAAAAAGCGAACGAAAAATTGACAAAAAATAAACGAAAGGCTGTTATATATAGTGAATGTAGCGATATATCGCCGATTTGCCAAAGTGACATAGGGCCTCTAAAAGCTCCGAGGGCGCTACCCCCACTCCCCCGCAGGGGTGGCCTCCCAGGACCCCCGCCCGCTCACCGAGGAGCAGGACCCCGTGTCCGTCGGCAACAATATGTGAAGCATGAACCCTACTCAACATTATTGTATAATGAATTATAAACTTTAGATACATCTCTTTACTAATTGTGTATTTGTGTTCTTTTTGCATATTTATATTAGTTTATATGAATTTTCCAAACTTCCAATTTTTCCCACATATAGCCGGACATGTGCCAATTATAAACTTTAGGTTAGGTGATGTTTTAGGTCAAAATAACATTCTCAATGTGTTTATTGATCTCAAATTAGGTTACAAGTCAAATTTCAGGTCAAAATGACTTGAAATACTCTTCAAACAGGAGTTTGATTTTTCATCAAACCCACTGCCGACTTTTGTCGCCATGTCACCCAAGTCGCCATGTCGCCAAGGTCCGACACGGCAACACGTGCCAACATGTCGGACCTTGATTGGAACTCCACATCTCTCATTCAAACTAACTATAAAACAAGATTTCCTAATGCTCATTTTAAAATGTACCAAATAAAAAAGAAAAAGAAAATTGACCCAAAAAAACAAGAAAAGGAGGAAAAGTTGAGTAAAACACAATGAAGTAAAGCACTCGAAAAGATCTGAATACATTAGTGTTTATCTCCTTAACCTCGTTCAGAAAGTCGTGAAATTTTGTTTTTTGTTTTCCTTTTCTTTGGTAACCGTCATCAAGATTTTGTTATAAGCTCCCCAACGTAGTCTTTACTCTTTACCAGTTACCATTCATCCACTGAATGTGTCCTTTATAAACCATGGGTAGGGTTGGTGAAATTTCTTAATCACTTCAGTTATAATTCCAAATTGCAATCCTGCTATGCCAGAACGACACGACAAATTGCGTGATGCACATACACACCATGTGCTGACAGGACTGCACGAGTGATGCACGAGTGATCTTTGAGCCGTCTTTGTAGAATTGAGCTTCAGTGCTGCACATTTAATGCCCAAGAAACACATTCAGCAAAAAATCTCTTGAAAATTTCCAAGCTGAACAGTCCTGTCCTGCACAGGACTTAAGAAAAATGCTCTCCCAAATCCATGGGACTTGCTTGGGTCCTGCGCATTTACCATTAAGCCACGCACTATGGGCCGTCAAATCAAAATTTTGATCTCGACCATTGAAATTCAACGGTCAAGATTCAATTCGAGCGAAATTTTGGATCTGACGGTCCAAAATATAGGCTTGACGAATACACAATGACCCAAGCAATTTCGCAAATCCACCTCTCTGTCACAGTGCCTCATGTAAGTGACACTCAACCGAGGAGGTCCAGAGGTGGAGCCATTTTGGATTTACACCCTCGCTTTACACAATTATTTCATTAAATACCATACCAGAAATAACTGTACAATCGTTTCGTTATACCTATTTATTCAACTCAACTTCAGCAGAGAAAGCCATGCATCGAATTTGGTGACTTAGGCTCTCCCTCCCTATCTTGGACTTTGGTGCAAATTAAGTGCATACATGGAAACTAGACAGAAAAGTTCAAATAAGTTGGTATCAGTCACACCTCGGAATGAAACAAAACGCAACCATCTGTATGATGGTTACCTTCTTTAACCTCTCCGTGTCATTTCAGATACTATTGTGCTTCAAAATTGAAACTTACCACTAGTTCACAACAACAGACACTAGCCTCCCCCCCATCCCAGCAAAGAAGAAAACGGAAAACAGAAGAAGAAAGGTAAGAAAAAAACCACAAGCTCGTATGAACAGAATCACTCTCCCAAGGTGGATATGCTTTTAGCTTTACTGTACAAACAACCAACACTAGCATCATAGCTCAGTTAGTACTGGTCAAATAATCATTTGCTTGATTAGCAGATTCTTCCAGCAAAGAACTCTTATGCTTGCACCGGCAGATATACTGAGGGATGAGTCCTTCATCCCCAACCACCCAAGGATGTTGCGCAACAGCATCCAACGTAAGCCTCTGTTTTGGATCTGCAGTAGACACCCCATTTCAGAATTTAAAAAACACAGAGAGAACAGAGGAAAATTTTGCAATAACAGGGACGGCTCGGAACATTTATTTATCCAGAAGACAAGATTCTAGCTAGAGGTCTCATTCTGCCAGGTGGAGAATGCGCAGAATGCATGAAGTTTCATTCACTGGACAGACTACAAACCAACTTTAGTTACTCACCCTAGACCATATACTGAAATCAGAGAAAACTAGTGGTATTAGAAAACTCTCTGTGAGTTAGACGTGGATTAGAATCTGCTAAATGTAATGCATTCCACCCTCTACCTGTTGCTGTAGACGAGCTTAAATACCCAGCTAAGCATAGACAGTTGATCACGGAATTTTCTGGCATATGCCTGTAGGACCATCAGTTCATAATGGCTAAGAAATGATTTGTGGCCAATTCAAGACACACCATCCAAAATGGCTTGTGCCAGTCCCGTCATTAGTGAAGTGCTTGAACTAAGTTTCAGCAAGTTATTGAACCTAGGTAATTTGTTCAGTAAACCTTATTATTGCAAATGATGGAGATGGTGATGATTGATGCAACCAACCAGATAATTATAATGAATAATGATACCATTAGAGTAAACAGTAAAACAGAGAGAATTAACAGGCCTTTGCAGAGAAGTCCTTCCAGTAAGTTCTTTAGCAGCGGGCTGATGCTCTCTGGGATCAATATAACATTATTGACTATCTGGAGAAGACAGTAACAGTTCCTATATTTAATGAGTATCCATTTCAAATTAAAGATAATGATGAATATATCAACAAAGCAGCAAATAGGACCCACCTTGTCATATGTATCTTGCAGGGTGTCTCCAAGAAAGGGGTACTGACCCAGAACCATACAGTACAAAGTGACACCAACAGCCCATGTGTCTGCCGCTTTACCATGGTAGGTTAAACCTAATAAACAAGAAACTCACTTTAATTAGTTATCAGTTAACACCACAAAACCTTGTCCAACTACCTCGTGCTTTTTCAAAAGAAAATTTTGAACAGATTTCTCACCTAAACAGCACTCAGGTGCGGTGAATACAGGAGTCCCAGGAGACCGTCGGAGCTCATCATTATCATCCTGCAGATAAAAGATAGTAAGAGACTAGTTCCACCCAATGTTCTTCCATGTAATTGAACGAAACACAACCTAGCAACATTACCGTATCTATGTGTCTTACACAAAATAATAATAGCCTTCCAAGAGGCCAATAGAATGGTAGCCATACATTCTCAAGTCCAGCGACTAATTCATGATCTTTAAGTCAAAGCCTCACATTTTCTTCAATTTCCATAATTTTAACAACCCAACATTATCCCAATCATGCTACAACCAGGAGAGCTGTCCTAATACCATCCACCAGAGGAATTAAGGGGCCATCATTCATGGTGTTGCAAAAAGCTTGAGCTGGCAGCATAAAGACACTAGTTATTGAGTCTTCAACAGTGGCCACTCAGTGCAACAATGCCAAAGATTAGGACCATCGCCAATTAACTCGTCCAAGGACCCTGCGAAAGTGGGACTTACTGCTGAGTTATGGACCTTCATCTATTTACCAATGGAACTAAGAATATAGTTTGTAACCCTTGATTAGCTGTGTAAAAAATTAAAGCTCAAGGAGGAGGGTTTTATCATTTCATCCTGAAACAAACATTATTTCATACAGCTAGAAACTAGACTAGACCGGGCTGTCACAAACATTCTGGTGGAGTCAACCTACCCATGCAGTGCCTTGACAAATGGTCGACCAAGGCAAGCCTAGAGCTATTCAACCCATCTTAACATTCACTGAAACAGATCCAACCATCAAGAGGGCACAAGCCAACAATGCTTTGTCTTGACTTGCTTGAACTAACCACACAGATGGCGTTAGGTACTGCTTAACTGCTCACCCAACATTCCTCACTGCTGCAGCACATCATAAGCACCATTCCAGCTCCAGGGTACCAACAAGCTGACAAAAAATGCATGTTCCAAAAGTGTAGGAACAGCTCCACATGAATGTAAAGGCTTGCTAGAACACATGATACTCGCTTATGTTGGTCAACTTTGTCACTTCCACTACTAACACACCTAAGCATGCTAAACTAAGTGATGCCTAACAACCACACCTGCACACGGTACAGATTAGCCCAATTACTCAAGCCTGCATTCCACTATGGCATCCAGTCTTGCCCTCTTTGTCACCGGTGGCACACCAAGCTAGTACCCTCAATGAACATGCTTCCTGTCAGTAACCAAACCTGGGGTTGAAACACTCAATCACCTAGTTCAACTTCTCAGGCGCCCACCAATAGAATAGATGTGCTGCTAATGCACGTGTGACCAGGCCAATGCTGCACATGATGCCTTGCTATGGCAAGCACCATCTCTGAATTAGGGCCAATCATAATTTGAAAATTCATAAAAGTAAATCAGCATGTGTCCCAAAGTCAAATGACAAGTGCAGATCCATCAATCAATTTAATTTTAAAACACCCCAATTTCAAAACTTTTAGAAAATCATTTCAAATTAAAAGAAAGACCAAATCAAGAAACCATAAAAAAATTTGAAAATCAACATAGAAATAAATAATTAGGTAAAGAAAATGAAGAAAAGAGAGGAGGATCCATGTAGCCAGTTCTTTTGGCATGAAACAACGGTGGGTTCAAGCAATCTTCCACCAGCGATTTACTTTAGGATCCAAGTGAAAGATGGGACGCCATTGATTGGACACGTGCTGCAGACTCAGAAATGGAGCCATCACTAGTTGAAATCTTCCTAAATTACTAACCCGATAATACCAGAATCGAGAAAGAGAGAACAACGCATTAGAATCTAAAAACTTTCAGAATCCTGACTGTAGCAATTGCAAATAGGACGAAGACATTGAGGCTCACTGTGGTTTTCTCAATTGATCAAATGGGAAAAAATGAGGAAACTGAGACAATGAGAGAGGACAGCTGAATCCACGCAGGTAGACAAAGATGGAGGAACTATTCACCATGAATAACCTTTCAAGAAGACTCACGAACACAAAGGAACTCCCTTTCAGTATCAGGATATTCTAATCGGGCCAATCGGTCAGCCTGACCGACAAGCTAAATAATGAAACCGAGACAGGCCTGCTTTTAATTGATTGTATTTCTAGACTGGCCTGCTTTTAATTGATTGTATTTCTAGACTGGCCCATTTATTTATCGGTCCAGTGTGGGTAAGTCTTTGCTGGGTCAGGTTCATTCTGTTAGGCTGGGCCCAACATTGACTCCCTTTCCCTTTATCTTCCACTATTTTATTAAGGTCATGGCAATTGTCCCAGTATTCTTCTTCATCGAAGAAATCTTCTTGGGCTGCTTCAAGAGGTGGATATATGACTTCATCTTTAGTGTTCTGGTGGTTGGGTGTCAAGGATAGCACTTCCTTTCTTTTGAAAACAGTCTTTCGCACAGTGTCCTCTCTCATGATACTATGATAGTAGAAACACTCATCTGGGCTGCTGCTGTTGATGTGGCCCTTTCCCTTGTGGTATGCCCTAGGAGAATTTGTGTTACATGGAAAAATTGTGGTGGAGGCAATTATGAATGGTTTGGTGATGTAAGCAGACCCAACCCCCTCCAAGAACCAGCAACAGCTGGCCCAATAACCAATCCCATTGGCAAACCAAAGGGCTGGCCGACCCCACAAAAGAGTTTGTTTCCCCACCTCCTTTGAACCCAAAGGGGCCCCGTAATTTTCCTAATATTTTTATGAGTCCATATCCACTTTCTGTTTTTCAATTGGATTAGTAGTTAAGAGTCCTGGTCAGAGTGGAATCCCAGCTGGAATCAATTTTAAGGAAGATTCCTTCTGGATAATTAGTTATAAATTCTTGCAAGTTGTTTTTGCTTATAGAAGATTCCTTGTGGTTTATTATTAGTATTGACTTGTAAAGGGAATCCAAGTCCAAAGTGGATTCCCTAGTTGAGTCCAATTTAGTTTCTGGAGAACTCATATAAACCAATGCAAACATGCAAAGAGAAAACAAGTACACTACTAAAAGGGTTAAAATATAAGAAATAGGAGAGAGAAGCTTTGGGAAGCTTTGGAGAAGAGTGAGAACATGGCAAAAAATCGTGTGAAAAATTGCCGTAAATTCAACCAAAATTCAGCTAAATATCGCCGACATTGGCAATATATCACCAACTTCTCAATGATATATCGACAACTTTTGGAATTTCTCATGTCGCCCATGGGTTTAGTGTCGGGTTCCATCAACACGACAATATATCGCCGACTTTTCGTACCATGGTTATACGGTTACAAGCAATAAGACTCCAACTTATCTATTCCTAGACACCCAAACAACAACATAAAAGTAAAGGAAAGTAAAGGAATACGACGGCAAGTAAAGGAATTTTGTTTTAAATAGAACTACTAATTAAACAAGGACTCCTAATAAAATTGACAAAGACCGACTCAAATAACAAAAAAAGAACATGGTTGGAATCCAAATAAAATTCCACTTGTAACTAGACCTAATTGGGTCTGACTAAGATTCCCAAAATGGCCCGAATACCCTTGCTTTTGAAAACTTATCCCATTCTGCTGGGCTGGGCCATAGGGTCTTCCAGTGATACATCAGTGACAGTTCGTGCTGCAGTGATAAGGAAGATTCAGGCCCTAATTAGAGCCATTGGATATGCTGCTCAGCCCTTAGAAGCCCAGGTGAGCCCAGAAGCACTAGAAGTATTTCTAGTTCTCTATACTTGTTTTTTTCTCCCTTGTCAGTGTTAGTAATTTTGCGGCAGTCACGCAAATATTGCCAACTGTAAGTCACAAATGTACCCTTAGGTTAATCAGTCTGCTATTCAATTATTAAGTCATGTAAAACAGCTTACAATTCAGGCTGCTATGCCCTTGCAATAGTCAGTTATTAAGTGCTAGTACGAGTTGTTAACAATTTAGTCCTTTTAGGAGTCAGATCTACATCCTATTTTCATAGGACGTCAATTTTAAGCTTATTTAAACCCCATAATATCATAGGAGGAATAATTAGACTTTAATTATTTCACTTTTTATCAGCTTCTACTTGGCTCTTCTAAGCTTTTACTAATCAAAGTACAGACTAGGGTTCAGCCTCGGTAAGGAACCTCTAAAGTGGGAAGACTCCATCAATGATTCAGGGTTAAAAGCTTGATCCTACGAAGGCTGAGGATTCAAGCTGCAGCTTTGTCATCTCCAGCCCCTTCATTAGCTCATACAGGGCCTCTACAGCAAAGTAACTCCAGGCTAGCAACCCCACTCATTTTCACCTTTGACCTAGCATCATTCAACCAACTATTAGTTTTTTGGTGATCTCCACTAAGCCCCAATCCTTCACCAGGAAACCCATTAGAATATTCAGCCCTTGTTCCAAAAGCCACATCCCTGAATAACCATTAAATACCCCTACACGACCCCTAAAATCCATACCTAAAATTCTGAAACGTTGGTTCTATTTGGTAGAATCTTGGCTGTTTTGACCTTGTTTAAACAACTCATTTGAAGGTTACATTAAGTGGTCTTACATTGGGATCACAAATAAGGGCCAAAAGTCCCAAGCTTCCAGAGTCAGCAACCCAAGCCGAAATATTCCAATTCTGGCCCAACACGTACATAAACAGTCCACGCAAGTTCAATATATTAGTCCTTATTTTCTCAAAACAGTATACATGGAACCTAAAAGAGTCGAGGGGTGCATGACCAAGTTCTCTTCTCCAGTAATAGCCTTCATACAAATAAGCCATCATATCATGATGAAAGCCCAAAAACCATGCAAACAATGAAATTCGCATGAAAAAAATTACAGAACCCATTCCGTCCATGATTCCTAGGGTGCTTAAATTCATCAGAATCTCATGTACAAATATATTAGAATAAATATAAAGGTACCTCAAACACCTGGCTGACACTAAAGTCTCCTATCTTCACTGTACCAGTACTTGTAACCAAAAGATTATCAGGTTTGATGTCTCCATGCACAATATTCTGTCAACAAAGATGGAAACAACATTAGAATCTGGCAGAATTAATGAGCAAGAATATCACCAACAAACCAGAAGATGAAATCAAGAATATTAGATACGAGGACAAGTCCACACCATAAATTTCCAGCTAACCAAACCAGGAGCATTCGACCAGCACATTCATAAGGAGATGAATGCTTTCAAGAAGGGGAGAGCAGATGTGAACAGGGTTGACTCCTTGGCCGAAACCCTAAAGTGCGCCATCTAGGGCTGGCCGAACCCTAAAGAGGGTATTTTGGTCTAAACCAGCCCTAAATAATTGCTGGGTTTTTATTTCCAGAATTTATTTTTATTTTCTGAAGAGTTTCAGTCAGTTGGGAAGTCCAATTTGAGTTAAATTAGAGTTCTTGAGCCTTGAGACTCTTATTTAAAAAAAGATTCTTAACAGACTTTATTTACAAGAAGAGTTCCTTTAGTGTTTGAGTCTTGGGGGAAATCTATTTTCAAGGAGATTCAATTAGATATTTTTATTATTAGTTTGGATGCTTGAGATTAATTATAGAAGGATCCTAATCTATAAAGGAAACCCAATTAGGATTAGATTTTTTTAGTAGGCTATAAATAGCCTATTCTTTCTTTTTGATCTCAAGTCTGATTATTTTGAAATAAGAATTATATTGAGTTGAGGACCATGGTTCACGTTTGATGGGGCCCGGTGGATTTCCAACAAGTTTCTTCTTCAACAACAGAAACCATTCTCCAGCCAACATCCAGTTCCATCTCATCTATAGAAACAACAGCAGCCTACAAGTACAGCATAACCCACCACCCTTCCCTCACCTCCTACAACCCCTCCCCTCCCTGTACAACCCAAATTCCCTTTTCTCCATGCTGCCTTTCTCTGGCAGCATCATTCCCAAAGGCCCATGACTCCCCTACCCCCTACGATCTCCCTCAGACCTTCCCCTACCCCTCCCCTACAATACCCCCTCCCTAACCCTCTCAGCCCTCTCTCTCTCTCTCTTCTACCCTACGGCAGCAGCAGAGCACCATTTCCCTATCAGGTCCCTAACCCACCCACCCCCACCCCCACCCTGTTTACCTTCCCTTTCCCTCCTAGCTGAATCACATATAACCCCTCATCCCATCCCTAGCCTTAATTCCATCTTAAGCCTAAAACCCTTACACTTCTAGATTTCTTGCACTTCATCTTCTTCAATAAAATTCTGCAATTCATCTTCAACCTCTAGACCTAAACCCTAGTTCAACATAAACTCTCAACTGCACTCCAGACCCACTTAGAATTAGCATCTCCTATACCTACTCCACTTCCCCCGTCCAAATCCTAACCCTAGTTGACTTCCCTAAGAGTCTCACTCCAAGTAGGAAACCTCCAACTAAACCTAAAACATTAGTTTTAATTTCTGAAATTACAAAATAACAACAGCAGCCCCATTCCTAACCTAACTGACCCTAAGACCCTAGTTTCTAAACCCTAACTTCTGAATCCAGATCTAACACTACCATAAAAGCAAGGTTTTCAAGTTAAGGCCCTAATCCTGGCCGAGTTCTTCTAAGCCTTTACCCAACCCTTGTGAACCCTAAAACCATCCCAAACATCCCATAATATTAGACTGTGAGCAGCCCTTAATTTTAGGGAAATATTCGAAAAACCTAACCCTGAGTTGGGTTTCACATCACCTTATTAGGCTCTGATACACCTTCATTAAATAATCCGTAACAGGGACCTGATACACATGCGTTAAACTAGTCCTTATTAGGTTAATAATTAGTATCAGTGCCATATTTTGAATTTAGTTTATACCCTGAGTACAACTAGGAAAGTAAGTGACAGGCTATAAATAAAGCCCTGTGCATGTAGTAGATTTCATATTTCAGATTAATAAAGCTATCCACTACAACCTACCTGTTATTGTTGAGATAAGAGTTGCTCCATCACGAGTAAGGGACCTTCCAGATGATCGAGTAAACAAATTTCCAGGTTTTCCTTCGGCTGTTGTTGCAGCCTGCCTCTATTTTTGTCCTCTTTCATATCAGTCCATTACAAGGCTTGTCCTCCAGGTGATTGGTAAGCCAGCAGCTTTTCCCACCCCACCTTCCACCCAATCCCTTCTTTACCTCATTGCAGCCTTCCATCCATGTCTCATTACCCCCCTCACTAGAATTCCCCAAAATACAGATCCATTATCCTAGGATCCACACCAGCACTGGAACCCAAGTCCAGCCCCTGTTTCCAATCCTTAACCGTATTCTTTGATGCCCTGGATTCTTAAAACCCTGACCCTAATTCAAGATTCCAAACGGAACTAACTAGTCTAGCATTAATCAATTACCAGAATCAGAATACCTACTTTAGGCTGCGTTTGTTTGCTGGAATACAGGTGAGGTGGGAAAATTCTTGAAAAAAGTGTAGATTTCCATTATATCCTAAAATTGTAGATTGTTTGGTTGCTTGGGGTGGGAAAGTGAGAGACAAGCTTTCTTGTATCAAGGAAGCTTGTCTGGTGAGGTGGCAGCCCAACTTTCCCACCCCAAGGCTTTTTAAAACCCCACAAATTTGATGGGATTTTGTGGTAAAGTTTGGAAAAATAAAAAGTGGGACCCACTACTATCACTTTTCCACAAACCCTTTCCTTTCCTTTTCCCTCACCCCACTACACATGAGGCCCACATGTTTTTTTCCCACCCCACCTTTGCAAACAAACGCAGTCTTAGGGAATTTTTGGAACCAATTTCTGACCCCAAACAGAAGCCTGAAACTGTTCTGGCCAAAATCTACCAGAAACCTGACTGCTCATAACTGCTATTCATCTAAGATCTTGAATTTCTGGCCGTCATTACTTGAGGCTACAAGATGTCTAGACTAAGTACAAAAATATTTTATTAATAGGTTCAATAGTATATGTATGAAAATTCTGCCCGACTTAAGTATAAGGCCAGAGCAGTACTTTATTCCTCATGTTTTTTATTTCAGTTTAAAGTGTCCAAAGAAGTCTAGTAGAAGTTCTAAGTCTAATAGATTCTTAAGCTCTATTTCTTTTAGGAGTTTATTGCCTATACCATGAGGCCATTTTAGCCTATTTATACCCCTAGCACAAAGAACAAAGTATGATTCAGATTATTTGATTTTTCTCTTAAGCCTTCAGTGCTTTGATGAGTGAGTTTATTGCTGCAACAACTAGTTTATGTCAAGTTTGGTCATAGAAGGTCCAAAATATGAGTATTCCCTAAAGTTATAGGTGAAGTCAAACAAAGATCCCTACTGTAGCTGAATTCAAAGGCTCCAAAACTCCATCACCATTCAACCCAATGCTCCTGTGCTCCATAAGGTTCCGCCATCCTAGTATTTGGCAGCCTCCATCAGCCCATGTTTTCTATTTCTCGAATTTTCAGACTTTTCAAGATACCCAAATTTCAAGGTTAGATCTACACCAATCTAGCCATTAGATCTATCCAAATCTTAAGCCCATCACCTCCCCAAACCTAGTAACATCAGATCCTAGTTTTAATCCCATTTTGACACCTTGAAGTCTATACCATCTACATCACTAAGAATACGACAGGTTCACCCAATTCATTGCCGTGAAACTTACAGCAATTCTTTTAAACCAAACCTATCTCAACCTATCTCCCATTTGAGATTGCCAAGCTTAATTACATTAACCATCTCCTTAACATCAAAATCATCCCATCGTAGCCCAAATAACAATACCCTATCCACAAAGCCATAACCAAAGCTAGTAGACTCCATATTAATCCCACAAGTTGGTTCTAATCAAGATCTTGGAAGAATTGACTCCTAGTTGATCATCTATCAATCCA